>NW_006295491.1:2389126-2450675 GCF_000327345.1 Myotis davidii | reverse complement strand
TTGGGGGGAGGGGAGAGGGGAGGCGACAGGGTAGTGGGCAGGCACAGGTCTGGTGGCTGTGCCTCAGGAGCACTGGTTTGGTTTTTATCAGCTTCTGGGTCAGGAGGGGAGTGGAAGAAGCAACTGTACCTGAGGCCCTGCAGAGCAGAGGCCACCCATTGTGGTCTAGGGACCTTGATGCAGCGGTGAACTGAGAGCGGCTTTTAGGGGCCAACCTCGCAGTGTTTCCGAGTCTAAGCAAGAAACCAAAGACACTGATTCATTGAACATTTCCAACTTGAAATTTGTCTGGCTTGAAAAATGGTTTGCCCAGCTGTGGTACAGCAGTCAGAACCCACGTGGCCCAGCAGACTGGCCTGTAGTGGGCTTCCCGGCGCCTGCTTGCATTTGCACAACTAAGTCTCCACTGGAAAAGGGATAGAGAAAGAGAGCAGAAAGATGGAATGTAAGCTGTAAGTTATTATCCTCTCCCTTTGTTTTGCACAAGTGTTTGTCTTCCAGTTTGGACTTCCTAGGTACATAAAATGCTGAAGTCACATCTGGAAACTATTCTTTAAGCTTTTAGGCTTGGTTTATGTTTCTCCCCATTACCTGGTGGTGGTGTGGGCTCTTAATATTTATTAAATAAGTACTGAAGTAGACTTACTTTACAGGAGAGAGAGATGACCAGTGTCCGGAGTGAGAGGCAGGAACATTAACTCCAGTGGTTGGGTGCTGGTAGCAAATTCACATTAACCTCTCTGTTTGACATTGGAAACTGGTTCATGTATCTGAATCCACTGCAGAGTATTTTGTCCAGGGTTTTACACCATTAATTCAGAAAACTGACCTGGAAATACGTTCTGGAAAACCAGAAAACCCATTTGGTTGAGTGGAACAGTCAGGATGGTTAGTAAGGATGGTTTACAGAAGGTGTGGATGTGCAGGGGAAAACTGAAGAACTGAGGCTGTAAGTAGAAGACCATACCCTAGGGGGTTGGAGGAATGAACACTGGTCTGGTAGATATGAAGATACTGTGCAGGAGGTGGGGGAGGCTGGGAACAATCCTGGTAATGAAGTAAAATATTCTGGTCACATAGAAATATTTCTGTAATAAGTTTTGGGGAAAAATTAAAGATATCTCATGTGCTCTAAAACGTGGCCCAGGAGTAGAGATACTTTTCCATGTGGACAGGCTGGCACGTCCGATGCTGCGCTACTTGCGGGAGAGGTGGGCAGAGCCTTGGGGGAAGCCCTGAGGCTGGCGTCATGGTGTCTGGCCTGATGGCCCAGGCTGGCGAAGGCCGGTCAGGGGTTCCTGGAACATCAGAACATTAACCTCCCCTCATATTTAGGGTCTGGGGTTCAGTTCAGATGAAGTGAGTTTTGTGGTATAGAGTATATGAGAGCAAGGAGATATTTAAAACTGATTTTTCAAAACGGCCAAGGAAATGTTCTTAAATTTTTAAACAAAGAAATTTCAAGTTGAGTCTAGCTCAAATACAATTTGGGGGGAGGGGGAAAATGATAATTTCTTAGCCAAGAAGTTGTCAGCCATGATGCCAGAGTAACCAATTAGTGGTGGGATTTTCTTTATCAATGGATTCTTCCTTCTCCTGGTATTCAGAGGAATTATAAAATTGTCCCCATTTCTCTTAGTATTACAGAGGTGGGCAAAAGTACTTTTATATTATTATACAAATAACAAAAATTAATAACTGAAGAATAAACCCTGTTTCATGTACTCACAACTGTAAACCCACTTTTGCCCACCCTTTACTCTGGAAATTGCTTTGCTGTTTTGGGGCTGGCACTGTTGTCTGTCACCTGGAGAGAGGATGCGTTCAGTGTGTCCAGGGGCCCTCAGGATGCCTCCTCCATAGCAAGTGGCTGCCACTGTGGTAACATGGTTGTCAGGAGGGCGTCCCATTAGGAACAGTCTGGAAGCAGGGTATGCGAGTACTCCGTTGCCTGTCCCATCTGGCAGCCCCTGGTGCCCGACTGCGCCTGGTTTCAGAGGTCTCTGCATCAGATCAGCTTGGTTGCAGTGGTGTGTGGGCTGGTTTCCAGACCCGTGTGGGGTTTGCGATGCATTCTGAACCGGACCAGTGTGTCTAAGTTGCTTTCATGAGGGAAGGGCTGCCCCCGCCGGGGTGATGCATGTCACTGGTGTGATGTTAAATGTCCACAGCATCCCCTGCAGTTCTCATTTGAGGGCAGTTCAATGTAATTGCTAACTGCCTGCCCTGTGTTTACTGAACTGGCAGGCATGCTTGCGATGTTTATGAAACAGCTTAGTGTCGGAAGGCTACTACTGAGTGTGCCCCTTCCAGTCCTCGGCCCAGGCCAGTGTAATCTGTGGCTTTGCAGTACTGGCTCTTCCTGGAAACAGCGGTCCTCTGGTCACTGATGCCACATCAGCTTTAAGTGCTAAGTAGATATTCTCAGGCCCCTTCCTGCTGCTGCCATCATTCTATAAATCACACAACACCAATTCCCCACCAAATAGCAGCTTAAAACAGAACACTGTCAAGCCAGTTTACACTCCATCCTTATATCACATCATTGAGGAAATACTTAAAAGAGAATGGAGTCGACTTTTTTTTTTGTTTGAATGACCATCATAAACCTAATGCTTTTTAAAGAAAGAGTGCCTGGAAGATGAAGCGTTGTTTTCAGGATAATTTTGCCTCAGTAAATCCTCTCCACGTCCCAGCATTTATTGGGCCATTACTTGTTCTGAGGACTGATTACCCAGGCAGCTCATTAACTGGATAAACGGGCTTGAGTGAAAGAGTTTCAGTGAAGTCCTGTAGGGAGCACAGGCACGCGGTGGGAGGAAGCCTTCAGTTCTGCAGCTTCTGCTCTTGGGATCTGAAATGAATGATTTTAGGCAGGACTGACCCTTCCTGTCCTGTTGGGTCATTGTGAGTTTTGTTCCTGTTTTACATGTGAGCTGACCTAACTCGCTGTCACTCACAAGTAGCAAGGCTGCTCGTAGGTTCTGCCAGCACAAGTTCAGTATGTCCTTTAGGCACCTCTGGGGGCACGTAGGTTTCCTATGTCACTGCAGAGCCTGACAAGAGTGATGGAAGCTCTTAGGCCAGATTATAAATTTTGTGGAGCTGAGACTGCAGAAGTCTGTGCTGCTTAGCACATCAGCTGACTTTTCACTGGCACAAGTCTACACAAGGCCCACCTATAACTAGTCCCTTTTTTCCCTGGAGACATTTTAAAAGAGGGAATTTGGTACTGACAATGTTACTTAATTGATTTCTGCTAAGTTGTTTGATGAAGGCAGGCAGTGAGATTGGATTTCAGTCAGATGCATTGCATCTCACAATCGGGGGTCAGCTCTCAAACAATCCCTGGGTGCATTTGTCTCCAATCTGCTGAAGAAGCATGGCGGCCATTTCCACGCGGCTTCTGTAATGAGTAAGTAACATGGCCTTTCAGAGAAATTTAGTGTTCTTTTCCAAAATAGTCACCATGCAGAATCCTTGAATGATGCGCTAAATGCAACAGAAATGAAAAACAACAAATTGTGGGTGGTGGCCATAAGCTGTACATTGAATTAACCAGCGAACTCAAAGCTCCAGGAGGATGTGTTACTTTCAAAAATTTCATGGCCTTCTTACAACCTTCTGATTGTAAAGGTTAGCGATATTTACAAAAAAGATGGGCAGTGTGTGAAGCTCAGGTAACACATCCTTAACTTGGCATAAATAATGATCAACATGCTTTTTCCTGGGCTACCTGCACCTTGACAGGTAGGAGCGGTTCCCCTTGATGCACAGGCCTGCAGACAGGAAGCTCCTTCCTAGACAAAGAGATCCAACAAAGTAGGCAGCAACTCCTCATACAAAGGGGCCCCACAACAAATTTATTTCATTTTATAGATTAATGAACTTTTCCTAAGTGCTTATTCCGTGCCAGGAAGCACGGTGAGTCCTGAGGCTGACGTTCCTCCCCTCCCACCATAGCCAACCAAGCAACCTCCTCACACAGCACAGCACACAGCCTGCGCCTGGCCAGGCTGACCTGGGGGACAGCCTGTTTTCCAGCACATTCCCCTCCCAGCTTACAGGTGTGTGGATTCCAATGACAGATGGCAATGGCTTCACCTACGGTGCCACAGGTGAAGCCATTGCCATCTGTCATTGGAATCCGCCAACTTATACATTTTAATGAGATTTGCCCCTAAATAGCAAACAAACAGACTAAATCATACCCTTGCAAAGAAGTATTGTATTTAAGATTGTATTTTTCTGAGGCCTATTATGAGCAGAGCCAGACTTCGTGGATTTCTTAGGGTACTATGTGAACGTATCTTCCAAATATCTAGTCGGTTCCAAGTAAGATATCTGAGCTGTGGTTGGATTTTTCTTTTTCTCATAAGCAGTTATAACCACATAACAGTCTGATTTTTAGGATTTCAGTACCGCAGCAACCATCAGAGTTGGACCACAGTCAGCTTGGTGAAGCTCGAGTGAGTTGACAACGGCATGTTTCTCTGGGAATGGCCAGTCCATAATACAGTGTACACTTGACGTAACAGTTTAAGCCAGCCCTTGATTTCCAATGGTTTGAAAAGCTCCTCCAGTGCATTCTGTAAAGTTTGATGACTAAGAAGCCAGAACTTTGCAAAATAATGATCCGGCCAGATTCCAACATCACACTGCCCTTGCCTGTTTGTAATTAATTCCGAGACTTGTGAGGTGAGAGAGAATGGACTTGCCTTTCTCTCTTGAAAAGAGGTTCAGTGGTAATATTTTACTTTTAGGCCCAGTGGTTGTCAGTATTGGGACAGAATGTGGGGCACATGGCTTCCTGGGTGGTGTAACATATTCTAATTCTAAATCAGCCAGAGGGATGCTTCTCTCATTACCTAGTTAGGAAGTCCTGCCTCTGTGACATTCACTGCTAAACTGGTGACGGGGGAAGGTCCACTTTTCTCCAGTTGCCACAAGAGCACCATTCATGCTGGAAATGTTTATACTTTTCTTCGTAGGCTAAAGAATTCAGTGTAAAAGTAGGGCTTCCAAAATGTTCCCTCTCTCATTTATATCACAATTTGACATGTGCTTTTAAAAACCACCACTTACAAAACTGGTCTTTAAGCATTGTGAGTCAGAGGTAAAAAGGCAATAAAATGGATAAAGGGGCATCCCAGTGCGATGGACAGAAATAGTATTACTGTCATGAGAACAGCGGCAAAGGCACCCGACTTCACGGAGATGCTGTTAACGGCACCACAATTACCATTAAAGGTCAAAATTTTGATTTGTCAGTTTATAATCTTATTCTTTCCAGGCAAAACAGATCAATTTAATGTTACAACTTATTATTTCTCTTTTTATCTCTTTTGGCCTGAGGGGGCAGGGGAATTGTCAACTGCGCAATCTTTAAAGTGTATGTTAATTTTTAATGTGATATTTCAGTACATATTTTATTCATTAAATTTATTTGAAAACTTCTGTTGTCTATTTTACCAAAAAGAAAAAAATCCATTTATTCTCAGAGCATGGCTTCCTAGGGCGTTGAACGGGCAACACTTCTACTCAGTGGATGGGTGACTAACATTCTCCTTCCCTGCCCTCACAAAGACCAATCTAAACACACTGTCTACACTGTCAATAGATTTATCTTGCCGTCTTCCTCTTTCCTCTTCATCACCCTTGTTTTAGGTCTAAAATACTGCACCCAGATTCTGGTCTCTTTCGATCACTGCTGGCCCTTATGATGTGCTCAGAAATATTTGTTGAAAGAACTGCGTAATGAACAAACTTTTTCTTAGAAAGGTAACAGTATCAGAAACAGCATGTCTCATTTAGTTCAGAATTATTAAGCACTAGAATGTGCTAGTTCTTAACCACCTTTGCAGCTATGACAGAGCCGTTCTGATGTCAATGATGCAAACAGGTGAGGCTGCTGGCCTGTGGAGGTGGCCCCCGAGGCCCAGGGATTGGGAGATGCCAGCACGTCGAGCTCACTCACGGACGTTGGGTTTCGAGGCTCCGGTTCTGTGTATGGCTCCACTATCTCCCTCAGGCAGAGGAACCGAAATATCTCACGATGACAGCTGCTTCTCCAGCATCTCCTTTATCACAGTCGGGTCTGCTCGGCTGAGAGTCGCTTTTCGGACCAAGCCGATCAGTTTATTTATAGCTCTGGGGTTTCCCTTCTTCAGATCCATTACCTTTCAAGACAGAAATTGTTTTAGAGGAGAAAATATGGACCCACACCTAAAAATCCTAAATTAAGGTTTATATTTACTGAAATTTAAATTGTTTCTTTTGGTATGAGAGAAGGAAAGGGGGTGTGTGAAGCTCTCAGGCATTTTCTAGGCTCCTGTCGGAGATCCTGCCACTCTGTCTCCCAACTGGTCGGGACAGAGGACTGTGCTGCGTCATACTGACCAGGGCGAGGCACCTCTCAGGGCCTCCAGTGGAGGTCAGCAGGCAGTGACATGCAGGTCTCCTCCTCCCCAGAAGGCTTCAACTCCTGTTTATTAGGAAATAAAACCATGGAATGGCGACTCTCCCCGAGCATGTGGATGTGGGGGAGAGGGCACTGCACTGTGGTGCCAGGGCCACTGGCTCCGCCCTCCTGCTCTGCAGCGCCTGGATGGGCAATAAAGCCCGTGAGTATGTGCACTCAGTGCTGTGGAATGAGTCTGAAACGAGAAGTGTAACTTATAGGTCACTATGGCTAAGGCAGGAGGACAGAGGTTCCCAAGTCCCAGTGCAGGCTCATTTTCCTTGTCAAGAGCACTTTCCAGAGCTGAGTGTCCCTGGCAAGCTGATGGGTAGGTTATTATTCTGAAAGAGGTACTAGTCACTTTTTCCCCAGTGAAAAATCTCTAGATTTGGGGAGGGAGGGATGCTACTCATTGTAGCTTTTCTATTTTGTTCCATGCTCAGAACACAAAATGACTTGGTTTTCAGCTATGCTCCTGTTAAGGATTTGCTCCATAATTTACAAATAATTTTTTCTGCTTTTCTTTCCACCTGTTAATGGCATGAAGCTAACGTGTTTTCCTAGCATCCTTCCCCTCTGCAGCCGCCCCTGCTGGTGTATTACTGAGGACCTCCTCATGAAGCAGGGCGGGCACAGCATGTTCAGAAGCCACATGCCTGGGAGGACCGTGTGCCCAGGAGGTCAAAACTTGGGTAGTGAGTCTGAGAACTACCCTTTCAACTGAAAGGCCATGAAATTAAACTGCAGGGTGGATCTTCCTTTTCCATGGGAAAAGCTGTATTTTTCTAATATTCACCTACTTTCATCCCTTGACCTTTAGCTCATCCCTTGAGCTAAAAACTGACATAAATACTTAGGGAATTACTGATAAAACTGGATCAGCCGTTACTAGGAAGCACGTCTGGGTTGCTGTTACAGGGAGCTGTGGACAGGCTCTTGGCTGTGTCCTCAGGCTGGCCCCTCCCTCCAGCGTGCATGCACCTAAGATCCTCCTCACCCTTGGGTGGTAATTACCACTTGAGGATGTTCCTCCATTGTGGCCTGGCAGAGCTGTTCCAGGGCCTCTTGATCCTGCATCAGTTCAAGCCTCTTTTCTGAAACTATCTGTGCTGGAGTCTTCCCTCCGCTCCTCCATAGCTCCTCAAACACCTGCAGGCCAGAAGCAGGGAGAGAGGGAAGAGAAGTCAGCAAGCAGATGCAATGAATTCCCAGTTGCAGGTGTGGCCCACACGGTGACCTGCCTCTCCTGACGCATCTGGGAGGAAGCTGCTCTACGGCGAATGCAGACACACCCGGAGTCTCCCCATGCTGAGCTGCTCCCTGGAAGCAGAGCAGGAGGCCGCACTGCAGAGAGGTACTCCCCACCAGCTGACTCAGCCACCAGCAGGGAGGGGTTAGATGAGGTGTGGGATGGTTACTCACAGGCTCCTGCTGACAGGAGCAGGAGGACCAGGCCCAGCTGTCTCCTGTCCCAATGAATTAATTAACTGAAATCAGTGTGGTGACGGATGGCGCCTCACAGGCGGCAGGAGTTAGCCACTGCTCTTAGATGAGGTTCAGAAAACCCAGCCGGCTCAGGAACATAATTTTAGGGCAGCAAGAAAGTGGCCCCATGATGAAGATACAAAATGAAAAATAACTAAAAACAGAAATAATAATCCATAGGGACCTGGCCCCAAATCTGACTAGGATGATCAATAGTTAATGTTTGTATTTTTCTACTTATCAAAGTTGGAAAAGGAAAATATTTTTTAAAAAGGCATTTCTGGGGGCAGTTTTCCTCATTCCTCTCATTTTTCTAGTGTGAGCTGGAAGGGGCGGTGTCCCGTGTGCCTCATGCAGCATCTCCTTAATCTTGGCCTACAGTTAGCATTGAGCACCCCTAAGACCAAGGATGAACTTGGGCCAAGGATGAACCATCCCTCCCAGAAAAATAGCTGGTCAGTAATTAGCCTGTAGGACTTCGGTCAAGAGGCAGAGTAGGTAACAGCTGTGCTTGCCTTCTACCACGCCCACAAAAAAATTACAACTAAATTCTAGAACAATTATCACTGAAAACCACCTGAGGACAAGGTTAACAGAAGTCCTGTAAAGAGGAGGCTGCGTTGAGAATGGCAGGAGGGGTGGAGAGGTGGAATGGCCAGGTCCCCATATCCATGGTGTGGAGATTAAGAATCAGGAAGATTATCTCTGCTACAGAGGCCCCCCTGAAGAGCACCGGGGTCTCAGCCCAGGGCACCAGTGCTGGGAAGAGAAGTCCCCACAACATCTGGCTGTGAAAAACCAGCAGGGATTGCATGGGAGTGAGACGGAAGGCTGCTGGAGACCCAGCATTCCTCTTTTGAGGGTCCACGCACAGACTTGCTTGCTTCCAAACTCACTTGCTCTGGGCGCCCAGCACAGTGGCAGCAGCTAGAAAAGCACCAGGGACATAGGGTGAGGAGTTAAACTGATTGGCTTCAGGGCTGACGGCAGCTCTCTCTGAAGACAGAAGTGCTGGCAAAAGCCGCTGCTCCTTTGTTGAGCTCTTCTCCCATCCTGCCAGCCTGGCACAGGTGGGTGCCAAATCTGAGTTCTCCATCAAACTGGCTACCACCATTTCACCCTGCCCTGGTGTTATGTCCTCCCGCCCAACTTGCTTGCCCGACTTGAGCCACTTCTAGTGGTTCCTCCACACAAGTGGCCTGCCTTGGCTCATGCTATGGACTTTCCTAAAATATCTCAAAGGTCCACAAACCCCAAACAAGCAGAAGCCAACCTGGCATACTCTGTACCTCTTGATAAGTGGCTCCAAGCCTGGCACAAATAACGACTAGTCTCAACTTGCATTGTAACTCCTGTCAGGTGGCCCCCAAGCCTGGTATAGGCCGTGGCCAGTTTGGCTTGGAACATAGTCTCAACTAAGCAGCCACATGCCCAACACAAGTGGTGGTGGCCTAGGCTCACACGGTGGTGCCCACCAAAGGGCTCAGCCCAGCACAGTGGCAGCCAGGCTGGGTTGCAGCAGAGCATCCAAGCCCAGCGCAGGCGGCCAACCACAGATCACTTTGTAGCCCCAAGCCTGGCAGAAGCATTGGCTGACCTTGGCCTGCACCAGGGCCCCTCCCAAGAGGCTCCAGAACCAACACACCCAGTGGTTGACTTCAGACCACACCAGAGCACCACCCAACCAGCTCCACAAATGATACACTTGAAAGGCAGACCCGGCTGGTACCAGAACCCTGCTAAAGCAACTTGTACTCAAAGGGGTCAACGTCAAAGCAATCTTGAGAAAGAACAAAGTTGGAGGCAACATATTACCTGACTTTGGGGCTACGGTGGTCAAGGCAGTGTGGTGCTGGTATAGGGACAGATGTACGGATCAATGGGGCAGAGTGGAGAGCCCAGAGGTAAGCCCATATCTATATCGTCAACTGACCTCTAACAGGAGGCAAGGGTGTACAGTGGGGTAAAGACAGTCTCTTAGGTGGATGGTGTGTTGAGAAAGCTGGACAGATACTTATCAGGGAAGTGAGACTGGACCACATTCTTACTCTATATACAGGAGTGAACTCAGAATGGACTGGGACTTGGGTGTAAGACCTGAGACCATAGAGCTCCTGGAGGAAAACACAGGCAGTAAATCCTTTGACATTACTCTTAGCAATATTTGTTTAGATATGTCTTCTCAGGCAAGGGAAACAAAAGAAAAGAAAAACAAATGGGACAACATAAACTAAAAAGTTTTTGTGTAGAAGGAAGCCATCAACAGAACAAAGAGACAAGCTACTGAATAATAAAACACATTTGCCAACTCATAGATGCAGACAACAGTATAGTGATTACCAGAGGGAAGGGGGGATAAATGGTGAAGAAAGGAGACTTGACTTAGGGTGATGAACATACAATATAAAGATGATGTATTATAGAACTGTGCACCTGAAATCTATACAACTTTATTAACCAACCTGGTGCATGAAATTCGTGCACGGGAATGGTCCCTAGGCCTGACCGGCGATCAGGGCTGATTGGGGCCTTCCGGCTGCTGGCCAGGGCCTCCTTTTGTTCCACGCCATCCCCTGGTGGTCAGTGCACATCATAGCAAGTGATCAGTCTCCCAGTTGAACTCCTGAGGGGACACTTTGCATATCAGCCTTTTATATATATAGACTAGAGGCTGGGTGCATGAAATTTGTGCGGGGGGAGGGAGGGGAGTCCCTCAGCCTGGCCTGCACCCTCTCACAATCCAGGACGCCTTGTGGGATGTCTGAACTGGCAGTCAGACATCCCTCTAACAATCTGGGACCGCTGGCTCCTAACTGCTGGCCTGCCTGCTGGCCTGATCACCCCTAACTGCTCAACTGCCTCATTGCCCCCCTAACCACTCACCTGCCTGATCGCCCCTAACTGCTCGCCTGCCTGCCTGATCACCACTTACTGCCTCTGCCTCAGCCCCTGCCGCTGCGGCTTCACCAGAATGACACCCGTAAGGTCGTTTGGCTGTCCAGTCTAATTAGCATATTACCCTTTTATTATAGATGTCACCCCAATAAAATCCAATGAAAACCATTGTTTCTAATTATAAAAGTTAATACACAATCACTGTAGAAAATAAGGGAAAATAGAAAAGATAAAAAGAAATCACCTGTATTCCCATTCCCTCAGGATAAACAAGGTTAGTATTTTGGAGTTTTCCCTTCCCATTTTTGTCTTTCTGTTTTGTAACATAATTGTGACCATAATGTATATACAATTTGTGGCCTATTTTTGTTTCATATATTGCAGAAGTGCTTCCTTATAAGTAATGAAAAGCTAATATCCATCAAATATATTTATCATAATTATCCCCTACTGGTAGGTACTTAGACTTTGACCAGTGTTTATTTTGTCCATGACAATAGTTTCCTAAAAGAAGTTCTCAGTTAAAATTGTCCAACATTCAGGAAAAAAAGAGTGAAGATCTCAAGAGACTCCAGATCTCTGGCTCAAAGCAAAAATCACCTGTGAGGACTCTCTTATAAAGAATCTATGCAGCAACCCTTCTAGGAAAGGAGGCGGGGAAGCTTATGGCTTTGCGGCAGGCACACCTGCCAGTCTCAGGGGCCACACAGATCTGAGCAAGTCGACCAGGTTGTCAGCCTAGGCCTGGCACCTCACACGGCTGGGACCGACAGGCTCTAACACTGGTGGGATTTGCTTGAGCCCAAGTCACCAGAATAGAGGCAATGTGGAGCAGCTCAGGGATCATTGCCAAACCGCACCATTCAGAGGAAAAGCAGGACAACACAAGGACTGATGCTTTCAAATACAGAGACTGGCTGCTCCCTGAGAAAGAAGGGTGAGGTGGGGTACAAAGAAGGGACACGAGAGAAACACATTTCAGGGGCCTTCAGGAACAAAGGGGAGCCTGGTGACTGGAGTGTCTCTACTCATGGAGTGAGAACACATCAGCTTATTAACTTCCCTCATTAGTCAGTGGCCATTGTAGCCCTGCTCCAGCCCCCTGGGCTGACACTGTAGACTCCACTGGTCCAAACTTCTGCTCATTCCTATTTAAGACAGACTGTGCACTCCTTGCTGGAACCCAGCAGGGTGGGAGCCATTGAAGGGCCACAGGCTTCCTTCCCTGGCCCTCTTGCAGCAAATGTAATGGCCTCTGTAGTTGCCAGCCTCATGGTGCAGCATAAATCCTCAGCTTTTGTCTGTGTTTAATTACCGCCCTGGGAAGTGCTATCAAAGTGCAATGTTTTTTGGCCAGGCATGCAGCTGCTGCCCACTCAAGGCACACATACAGAACAAGGAGTTCCCAGTGCCATGCTGGTCCTCTGTACTAATAAATTCCCACCAAAATATTGGGTAATACAAACTGGGAACCCCAATCACACCACGACCACTGAGCCAGCTCTGAAATGGGGACAGAAACTCGGCCCTCAGTTCCCTGGTGACTGAATTCACACATTCTCTTACCTACTACCCAGGTGTTTCTCTAGCTAAAGCTTGTTTTAAGGTATCTGGAAGGAAAGCAGGCAGGCCCTTCACCTATCCTGGGGGCTTCCAGGGTCAGAAAGTGGAGGAAAGACCTATTGAGGGGAGGTGTAAGGGAGGGGCTGTGACAGGTATAGTGAGGGGCATTCCCTCTGGTCAGAGGCAAGTATTGTGAAAGATCATCCTTCTAAAAGGAACAAACATCAGCACAAACCTAAGAAAAGCAGGGCATAGAAAAACATGGAAAGAACCAAAATACTAAAAGGAGATAAAAAACATAAAATCATTTGTATGCATGACATGTAACACTATCTAGCACAAAGGTTTTTGTTGAATTTTGTTTAAAGTAGACACAAGGAAATGACAAAATGAAGGTTAACAATCTTGATAATCTCAACAGACATGAAAAGCACCCGACAAGATACAACATCCATTTATGACAAAACTCTCAAAATGGGTTTAGAAGGAAAGTACCGCAACACAACACAATATAGGCCACATGACAACAGCGAAGAGCTGAACACTTTCCCTCTAGGATCAGGAACAAGACAAGGATGCCCACTCTTGCCACTTCTATTCACATAGTACTGGAAGTCCTCGCCAGAGCAATTAGGCAAGAACAAACAAAAGGGATCCAAACTGGGGAAAAAGTAAGAGTATCATTATTTGTGGATGGCATGATTTTATATGTGGATAAACCTATAGACTATCAGAAAACTATTAGAAGAAATAAACTCAGTAGAGTTGCAGGATACAAAATCAATATGCAAAAATCTGTTGCATTTGTCTCTACTAACAACGAACTATCAGAAAGAGAAATAAGGAAAAAATCCCATTTACCATCACTACAAAAAGAATAAGATACCTAGGAATAGCTTAACCAAGGATGTAGAAGACCTCTACACTGAAAACTGCAATACAATTCTGAAAGAAATGAAGAAACAAAGGAAATGGAAAGATATTCCGTGTTTATGGACTAGAAAAATTAACATTGTTAAAATGTCCATGTTACCTAAAGGAATCTACAGTCAATTTAATCCTTATCCAAATCCCAACAGCATTTTTCACAGAAATAGAACAAAAATTCCTGAAATTTGTATGGTACCACCAAAGACTCTAATAGCCAAAGCAATCCTAAGAAAAAAGGAACAAAACCAGAGACATCACATTCCCCAATTTCAAACTATATTATAAAGCTATAGAAATAAAAAAAAGTTTAGGTAATACAGGAAAATATAGAGATTTTCAAATTCTAGCACCTTGAAATAACTACCATTAGTACTAGATGAATACCATTCCCATGCATATATACCAGAAGGATGGCTTCTTCATAAAAAACAAATATTTTTTTTTCACCAGAAATTCAGAAAACAAGTAAAATAAAGCAAAACCACCAAGACAATGATAAATAAGGAAGATTTCCTTATGCAGCACACAATTCACAGCTTTCTAATCAGACACTCATTTCACTTTGCCTCCCAGAAGCCAGGATTCACCCCACCTCCCTTTTCACATGCTTCAAATTTATTGAGAATCCAAAAGTGTCTCTATATCTGAACCCAGCTGTTAGCACCTTCCAGCATTTTCCTCGTCTTCCCACTGAGCCTATCATATTCACTGCACTGGGTTTGTTTGTTTTGTTTCCTTTTCTTGTGTGTGTGGGGCAAGATGAGCGGAAAGGGGAAAATTTTGCCTGTCATTTCAAATGCTACAATTCATCTGCTCTTTAATGCACATACATATATTTTCTGTCCTCCAGCCATCTTATCTTTCTGCTCTAGCTGAGCATTGCCATAAACAACTGTATTCCTCTGACATCCCAGCAACCACAATCCTTTCCTGAAGATGACCAGGGCCCTGCAGTGTCAGCCTCACTTGGTGGGGAAACTGCCTTTATCAGTTCCTGTCTCCAGATTCACCCCGAATGGGCAGATGTATGCTTCATGGTGCCTCCTAATTAGCCAAAAGCAGACACTTTCCAATGCCTCACTTTGTAATCTGCCACTACTGTTGATGTGTATAACTATTAAATGCAAAAGGCACCATTAAAATATCATTAGTTTCTGGCTGTCTCATCGACAGCTTCAGATATCTGAAGTGGAGATCAGGTGGCTGCCTTGGTGTTCTTGATCCTTCTGGGTACTTATTTGTCTGAGTTTTCAGAATTCCAGGAATCTTTCATTCACTTAAGATTGTTAGAGGCAGAGATGAGGCACCAGGCATAGGTGGCCTATGATAATGATGCTATTGTTCTGTGTTTTCACACACTCTGGGCGTGTGTGTAAAATTTTCTCTGAGCGTGAGGCAGGCTGTCTGACCTCACCCTCCTTGCTGAATGACTGACGTTCAAAGGCAACCATAAGACAAAGAAAAATGAGTCCCTGGGTCCTGGGCTGGGAGGCTGTAGAGCAGTGGTTCCCAAACTTATTTGGCCTACCGCCCCCTTTCCAGAAAAAATATTACTCAGTGCCCCCTGGAAATTAATTTTTTTAAAAATTTTAATAGCAATTAGAACGATATATGTATTAATGTTTCTACCTTTTTCATAAAATATAGTAAAGAAAGGTGTAAATTAGAAACATTTAAGTTTGAAATTATGAAACTATTTATTGAACTCAGAATAGAAAGGTAATACAAAAAAAGTTAAAACAAATGCACCTGTGGCCATCACCGCCCCTCTGGATCGCTGCAGCGCCCACCAGGGGGCGGTAGCGCCCACTTTGGGAATCACTGCTGTAGAGGCTGAGAGGGAGCGCCAGAGGCTGCCGGAGCCTCCCATAGCCGAGGGCAAGTTCCACAGTCAGAAGCCCCCAGGAACTTCAGGGCCCCAGCCTTTTATATAAGCAAAAGTTTGGGAGACATTCCAGGCAAGTCAAAAAATAAGTATTCCCCCTGGTTAGCAAAGATGAGACCCAAATCACCTGCCTAGCTCAGACTGGCTTTATTTTATTTGCTAAATAAAATATTTCTACCCTTCAGCATATAAATAGCACTTACAAGCATTTACTACTTCAACTATGAAATTCACTGAGTGATGGCAGAAAACTTCTGCTGGGACAGCAGAGCAGGGAGAAGCTTTAGGAAGTGGGGACATACCTTTTTAGCTGCTGCTGAAGAAATTGCTTTCTGGTCCAGTAGGTTGAGAAGCTCGGCCAGTGCAGAAGGTGTGACAGGACTAGCAGCCCCCAAAAGGAGAGAAAAGAAATGCACATTTCATGTCAACATATCCATTTACCTGTTACTCATAATTGCAAGACTTGATTTTATAGGTTTAAATAATTAACCTCCCACCCAGGAAGGAAAACAACACGCCATTTGGGCTTTATTTTACTTATTTTGTATTTTAAGATATAACAAATTTTTGTGACTAGTGTTGTTTTTCTTTGTTTTACCACCCAACAATAACAGCTGTTTGGCAGAAGTTGTAGCAACAGACAATTGCTCAGTTTAATTAGTCAAAGAAAGGAGGTGGCTGCAAAATTCATGAACCATGATGAGGAAAGAAAAAACAACAACAACAATCCCAGTAATTAAGTATTTTCAACAAAGATCAGCCTAAAAATTACTTCAAACCAAACAGCTAACAGAGCCACATTTTGAGAGTTTCTGTGGAAATGTAAATTATTTTTGATTATGAGAGCTTTTCTTTAAGGGAACACAATGACTACCCACCACTTCTTTATCCATCCTCACGGGCATCTTCATAAACTGTTCTCTCCTGAAGGCTCACAACAGCTTTCTGGACACACAGGGCTTAGAATTCATTATCTATACTTCTAGGACATGACTTATTTACCAAGATGCTGTGATACAAAAGGCCAAGGACCAAACAAACACATAAAGTGTCATTAATTCACACTTAGGGGTAGGAGTTGGGGTGAGGGGGTACGAGTGCCTGGATTACTGAAAAAACAAAACTGAATTACAGATTTCTTTTAAAATATATGTTTTGCTACTTCCAAACACAGTAACTAGGCCAGTGGTCGGCAAACTGCGGCTCGCGAGCCAAATGCAGCTCTTTGGCCCCTTGAGTGTGGCTCTTCCACAAAATACCACGTGCGGGCGTGCATGTACAGTGCAATTGAAACGTTGTGGCCCATGCACAGAAGTCGGTATTTTGTGGAAGAGCCACACTCAAGGGGCCAAAGAGCCGCATGTGGCTCTCGAGCCGCAGTTTGCCGACCACTGAACTAGGCTAATTAAACCCGTCTACCTGAGGTCATCAGGGGCTAGTTTTAAATGGGTGGGACAGCTTATAAATAGCAGGTAGCCTGTGGGGGTAAATGAAAGTTTCTGAAATGCTTAACGCCACTTGAAAACACCTTCTGTTTGAGTCTCAGTTGCCATCATTCGCTATTAATTTCTTCGTAAGCTCTTAGATAATAAAAAGAAAACTGCCATTTAGCCTCTGCCAATTTCCATGAATTTCAGACCCAGCGAATGCAAGTTAACCTGGTGCGCCTTACTGTGCAGTCTGATGCAAGTACAGTGAAACCGCATTAGGATTGTTCACTGAAAGCAGTTAACACATGGAGGCAGACATCAGCCTTCAAGTGTTTGTTTATCCCAAAGTACATATGGATAAAGGTGACTCCTGTGGAAATTAGGTTTGGAGAGTGCCTGATGTTATTAGTTGGCATCTGGAACATCTGTGAAGCCCCCTGATTAAATCTCAACAGGAAGAGGGGCAGAGGACTGGGAAATAAGCTTTTGCCAACCTCCCACTCTTACTGACTGGTCATTCAGAATCGGGTTTCTGGGATGCTCTGCAATCCTAGAAAATACAACAGCCAATTACACTGTGCAGAACCACAATCAGCATCGAGGTGGAACTGGATTTCTCGAACAGTGGTCGCCAACCTTCCGGACCTCACAGACCACCAGTGGTCTGCGGACCACCTGTTGGCATGCAAAAAAACACACAAAAAACGGCGTCTCTACTCCCATATGAGTCCAGGATATAAGGGATGCTGGGACAGAGGACACAAAAAGGACACAACTAAAAATACTTTGCCTTTCACCTAGTGACCTTAATTCATAACGTAGGTGATAAATTTATACTATAAAACACCTCCACTGACCTAACAGCACTTTGGATTTCTCAATCGTCTTTTTACACCCACAATGCTTGACACATAGTAGGTCAATAATATGTGTGTCATAGAATTCTTCCCCACAAGGGGGGTATCTGATATACTGGGTATACCAATTCCAGATACACCAGGGCTAACCTCGAGTAAGAGGATGACAAAGATCAGTTCCTGTCTCACCCTTAAGGACCCCACTCACCAGATAAATAACTATACCATCAATATGGAACATAATGGCAACAGAAGCACAACTACTAACTCGCTGCTGTCAGATAATACCAGTTTCTGGACAGTAAATGTGTCTCAGGCAAGAATTAGCTTACACTGAAGGCTTAAGCTTTCTGTGCTTGCTTCCAATCCCCCAAGGCCAAAGTATCTACAGAGCCAGGGAGATGGGGTATGTCACCTCTCCCAACTTCATCCACAACTTTGGAGCCCTTTTAGGATCACAACTCCATCACCAGCTTGGATTGTGGCAATAGATACCTGACATCTCTCAATCATGATCCGGCCAAGCTGTACTTGAGAAATGTGCTGACCATCTCAATCCCAAAGCTCATTTTAGGCCCAAAGTCCACCTTCTGCAGATGCAAGAGCTCCTGGAGGAAGACTTGGGACTTGGACATCCAGAGGCTCCTGCTGCTCAATAGTCCTTTTATCTCTCTAACTTCATAGCAACCAGAATGTTCTCACAGTCTCCTTCCCAAACCCCTCTTGTCAAAGACCCTCCCCTCCCACTTCATAAGGAATCTTACATCAGCTGATGTAAGTAAGATTCACAATTTTCAAGGGAGCCCTCCTCCTACTTCATCAAACAACCCCCTCGGCCCATACACTTAACCCCATCCCCCT
The DNA here is from genome assembly GCF_000327345.1 of Myotis davidii. NCBI lineage: Eukaryota > Metazoa > Chordata > Mammalia > Chiroptera > Vespertilionidae > Myotis > Myotis davidii. The sequence continues at coordinate 2,432,309 of NW_006295491.1, read as the reverse complement.
CTATTCCTAAGATTCAGACTCACTCAGACACCTACTTCCTCTCTCTTGTGCTTTAATGCTGAGATCTTCCCTATCATGAAAATGCCTTCTGCCTGGCCAGTGAGGCTCAGTGGTTGAGTGCTGACCCATGAACCAGGAGGTCATGGTTCAATTCCTGGTCAGGGCACATGCCCAGGTTGTGGGCTCAGAGCCCCAGTAGGGGGCACGTAGCAGGCAGCCATTCAATGATTCTCTCTCATTATTGATGTTTCTATCTCTCTCCCTATCCCTTCCTCTCTGAAATCAATAAAAATATATATATTTTTTAAAGTAATAACCAGTCCTAGCTCACAGGCTATAAAATCAGGCCTGCCACATGACCTCTAATGGGCTCCCAACCTTCACAGCCCCATTATTAATGCCATCCACATATTATGCTGCTGGACTAATCTTCCTGTCACGATCAGTCCCTTCTCGGCCCAAAACATTCCCTGGCTCCTTAGAGCCTTAGGAACTACTGCCATAGCTGGCCTGGGAGTTCGGGACTCCACTGGGCTGGACAACTGGGCTTTACCAAGAAATGCTTGCTCAGGGAATATGTCATTTCCACTTTCTTAATGAAATCCAACCTGTTATTAACAGTAATTTAGAATTAGATATTAACAACTTTAAAAGTAATATACCCGAAGTAATTAAAAAGCCACGTTTAAAAAGAGCTTTTCTGGTTGGATCCTTTAAATGCCAGGGGCCTTAGATATCCTCTAAGAACTCTGAGAGGTCTATAAAGATGGATGCTAATTTATAAAATCTGTCCCTGCTGCCTTATCTCTAGAGTGTTCCTTGCAGGTGTCATCCTGGGACTATTGTGAGCTTAGCAGTACTGCTGTTCTAAGTGTTGTGAACGTTCACCCTAGTGGCTAAGGTTGTTCATTAGTGTTTGTCCTAAGGGCCGACTGGCAAACCAGACCAGCTAGCAGGTCTTTGGAAGGTGTAGGAAGAGAGCTGTTCCAGCTGGGTCTGGGCTCCTCAGTGCTTGTTTTCATACAAAATAAAACAGAACTGTTGTTTAGCTTCCTCTTTTTTTTTTCTTTTTTTTTCTATATATTTTATTGATTTTTTACAGAGAGGAAGGGAGAGGGATAGAGAGTTAGAAACATCGATGAGAGAGAAACATCGATCAGCTGCCTCTTGCACACCCCACACTGGGGATGTGCCCGCAACCAAGGTACATGCCCTTGACTGGAATCGAACCCGGGACCTTTCAGTCCACAGGCCGACGCTCTATCCACTGAGCCAAACCAGTCAGGGCTAGCTTCCTCTTTACCTGATTTTAGAACAACCAAATACAGTCGACCCTTGAACAATGCCAGGTTTAGGGCGCCGGCTGCAAGTGCATCTAAAATCCACTTAACTAATAACCCAACTTCCCCAAACTTAACTAATAGCCTATTGTTGAGTGGAAGCTTTATCAATAACATGAACAATCGATTAGCACATATTTTGTATGTTATACATACTCTTATAATAAAGTAAGCTAAATATAAGGAAAAGAAAATACATTTACAGTATTAATTGAAAAAAATTTACGTGTATAACTGGACCAGCACAGTTCAAACTTGGGTTGTTCAAGGGTCAACTGTACACTTTTATTATTTCTAATTGGGTACCCTTTCAGTTCTTAAAACTCTAGTGCTTATGAATTGTTTGGATAAATACCAGGAGCTCCAACTTCACTAAATAGGCTCATTTATCAACCTCAGTTCCTTTTGAAGCTACCAACACATTAAGCAAACCCCTAATTTCACAGACCAACATAAAAAGAAACTGACCTGAAAGTCAGGGGATGTGGCTTCCAATCTTAGCAGGTTGCAACATAACCTTACGGATTGCAGTGACGGCGAACCTTTTGAGCTCAGTGTGTCAGCATTTTGAAAAACCCTAACTTAACTCTGGTGCCGTATCACATATAGAAATTTTTTGATATTTGCAACCACAGTAAAACAAAGACTTATATTTTTGATATTTATTTTATATATTTAAAAGCCATTTAACAAAGAAAAATCAACCGAAAAAGTGAGTTCGCATGTCATCTCTGACACGCGTGTCACAGGTTCGCCATCACTGGATTAGGGCCTCCATTTCCCCATGTGCTAAATGAAGGAGCCAGACCAGAGGATATCTAAGGTCTCTACCAGTACTAAAATTCAGGGAGCACAGCCAACAATATTGAAACCATAAATTCACAGCTAAAATCTGCATTTTCTCCAAAAGCTCACACCACATCTTGCAGGTCTTCCTGCGTCCCCTGGCTGACACCATCTCCCTCCTCTCTGCTCCTACTGCACTGTGCAGAGGTCTAAAACAGGAAGCACCCCATTCTGCTTTAAACTAGGGCCTGGATGGGGTCCTGTTTCTCTCTCCACACACTGCAGAGACTCATGTGAGTTCCCACACCCTACATATTCTGGTTCTGCTCCAATGATACAGTTAACTGTACTTTTCTGACATTTTCCACCCTCTGCTCCTACCAGCTATGCTCCTCCCTGGTCCAAAAACATGCCAGCTTGTTTCCATTTCCACACCTTGGCTTCCCACTGGTGTCATGCAGCCCCTCTCCCTCACCAAATCCTGTCCATCCTTTAAAGGCAGGGGTGGGGAATGTCCACCCCACCGGCCATATAAGGCCCCGTGATACCATTTGGTATGGCCATGCCCAGGCAGCAGCAGGCGGGAGTCGAAATTCAATAAACATAGGAGCTTTTTTCATAGCAGCATACATTTATATTAAGTAAATTATATTAAGAGAATGATGTTATAAATAGCCAAATAGCCCTTGGCAGAAGAAAAGGTTCCTCACCCCTGTTTTAAGACAAAAGGCAACAGATGGACAGGTGTGGAGGAGACTGAGGGTGGCCATTGCTTTGGCACCTAATACACCTAGATGGCAAAGAGAAGGGAGCCAACACTGAGGGCCCGTTCTGTGCCAGGCACTGTGCACTTTCCTCTCAAAACTCTTGGAGGCAGGTATGGCCTATTTTTTTTACAGTGAGGAAACAGGGTCAGAGGAGGGAGCTCCTTCAGCGTCACTGCTGACAAGTAGCTCCGGAGGGAAGTGCACTGACCCCACATTAATACATGCATATACACATGTGAGCAAGAGGCTGGACCTCAAGTTGGCATTGTAGAGAGTTCACGCCTTTGAGCAAACAACTTTTGGAACAGTATACCAATATATATGCCCATCTTTCCACTGTATTTCTCCACAGCAATGGATACTGAGACAATGACACACACACCAAGACCGGGCTCCACTGGGGCTGGGAACTTGCCAGGGTCCTGCCATCTCCCTCTGTGTCCCTAATGAACTCTCTCTCCCCGACTCTCCACATTTAAAGCTGCTGGTCATTCTTCCCTTCTTGAAACTCCTTTTTTGGGGCATCTGTGACACCAGCTCTCCCCTGGCTTTTCTCCTTCTTTGCTGCCCATGCTTCTCAGTTCAAATCCAGAGTCTTAGGCTCCTCATCGGCCATCTCCCTGACAGTTCTCGTCTGCCCCCACAACTCCATGTACCTTCTCTATGCTGCTCAGTCCACATTCCACTTACACCTGACTATGTATTTGCATTTCTACAAGTGCCATGCTCAGACTTATTCAAGACTTTTCCACATGTTGCTCCCTGTGCCTGAATACTTTTACCCCTGAACTTTGCCTGACTAACCCTACTCATCCTCGCTCAGGTCTTGGCTTAGCTGTTAGTTTCCCTTCTCAGAGCATCTAACTCACTGCTTTGTAATCACCAGCTTCTGGCCAATGAGCTCTGAAAGCAGGGACTGCGTCTGTCATGCTGACTAGTCTTCCTAGGCTTACCAGAGTCTAAGTTAACATGTGCTCAACAGTGAATGCATGAGAATGCTCAGATTTATACCTCCCATATATCTGTCAGCAGTAGATCCATATGTCTGACTGCCTGTTGGTTATCCCCATGAGGCAGATGTCTGTCCTTCACCAGGCTAGGGAAGTTTTCAGTCATTATTTCTTTAAATAGGATCTTGATCCCTTGCTCTCTCTCTCTTCTCTTTCTGGTACCCCTGTTAATGCAGATGTAGTTGCACTCCATGTTGTCCCAAAGGTCCCTTAAGCTATCTTCATTTTTTAAAGTTATTTTATCCTTTTGCTGACTTAATAGGATGTTTTCCTCTACTGTGTCTTCCAAATAACCGATTCAGTCCTCTGCTTCATTCAACCTACTGTTTATTCCTTGTATTGTATTCTTCATTTCTGATTTGTTTTTTTATAATGGTTTCTATGTCCTTTTTCATGTTGTTGTATTTCTCACTAAGTTCCTTGAGCAGCCTTATAATCTTTTTTAAAAAATTCTATACCTGAAAAATTGTTTGCCTCCATTTCATTTAGCTCGTTTTTCTGGAGATTTACCCTATTCTTTCATTTGGGGCATGTTTATTTTCTCCTCATTTTGGCTGACTCTGTTTCTCTATGGTAGGTAGATCTGCTATGACTCCCACTCTTGGTAGGATGGATGTAAGTAGTAGGTGTCCTGTGGGACCCAGTGGCACAATCTCCTTGATCACCTCAACTGGGTACTCCAGGAATGTCCCTTATATGTTTTATGTGGGCCCTGCTGTTGTAATTGAGTCTTTGATTGCGATGGCCCATGCGTTGGGTCAACCCTCAGGCTGGCTGACAGTGAGGACTGACCTGTATCATAGTGTCTGAGCTGTTGTGCAGGTGCTGACCACAGGAAGCAGAATTCACCTTAGCGTTTAGTGCCTGCTGAGATCTCCCTTGGATGTGCCACTTGTGAAGCTTACTGGATCCCGCTCTGATGCTGTCTTAAGCTAGCCACTGGGCATACTGTCTGGGGCCTCTTGGGAGAGACTCTGGTGCAGGTCAATGTCAGACGTTGCTGTGACTGACCATAGGCAACCAGATTGGAAGTACAAAGCGATCCACAATTTGTGGCTGCCTCTGCTGGGCCTGGGTATGTGTGGGAAGGATCAAGCTGTGCAAAGGCCGGCTTTTACCAGCACCAGGCCCAGGGGCAGGTCAACAAAAGTCCCACTGTACCCTAAAATCCACCTCAATCTGCCTCCATCTGCTGGCTGCCTGTCAGGCTCAGTTACTGAAATAGCCTCTGGCGGTATTCAAGGTGCATGAGGTAAGGTTCTCAGTGAGTCATCAAGTAGGGGTAAGTGGTATTCACCAGATTGAGGTTCAAACTCAGTGCCAGTAATGGGTTTGAGGCCACTCAGGAAAGGTTCCTAGGTATACCAAGTTAAGTGTGCCACCTACTGGGTGCTCGCACATCTTTGTAGGGGTGGGGTCTCAGGAAATCATCAGGGTAAGGCCAGCAGAGTTTATCAGTCCCATGATTCAGCCATGTGGAGGGAGGGCTCCCTGTTGGTCGAGGGAAGAGTCCCTTGTCCTAGAACTACACGGCTCAGTCTGTCCAGATTCTGCCAAGAGCCCCACTCAGCAAGGTGGGACTGCTGGGAGTTGGAAGGATGGGGCTAGTGTATCTCTCATGAGGGGAAGGTGCTGATCAAGGTTGGGGGATTCTGTAAGGAGGGAAGTGTTCCACCCAAGAAAGATGGTGTCTGTGGTGTGGGAGAATAACTCAGCAGAGGGATCCTAGAGGCTGCTCCTTCACATAACTCTAGTCCACTCTGCCCTCCCTCTTATGGAGCCCAAGGTGAGTGGCTGCAAATGACATTTCTGTGCACTGGCTCTTTAAGAGAGCACTTGTGTCTCTAGCAGACTGCTGTCTCTCCCCAGCGGACAAAATCCCTGCTGATTTTCACAGCCAGGTATTATGTGGGTGCCTCTTCCTGACTTTGGAGCCTGGCCTGGGGTTGAGACCCCATGCTTCTCAGTGGGAACTTTTGCAGCTGAGATATCCCTCCAGAATCTCAGCCACTGCCTTTGGGAGTGGGGCCAGCTCTTTTCATATCTCTGCTCTTCCTACCAGTCTCGATGTGGCTTCTTCTGTAAATCCTTGGCTATAAGACTTCTCTTCAGCTAGTCTTCAGTAGGTTATTCTGGCTGACTATTCTATATTTTAGTTGTAATTCAGTTTGGTCCAGGGAGGTGAGTGTAACATCCACCTACTCTGCCACCATCTTGATCTCCCACTGTCTGTCTTCTTATAGTTCTGTAGCCCCTCAACCTTGCAAACTCCTTGTTCTATTCATCCACAGTACAGAGGACATTGTGGACAGTCAGAGTTTTCATAAGAAAAGCTTTAGAATTTGGAATTCCCAGGGGATGTTTGTGTCTTGTCAGGAGATACTGAGGGGAACATGAAGAGTAAAACACTGGTTCTGCCCTATTTCAACTGCTCCTGCACAAAGAGTTCATCTCAAAAGCAAGAAGAAATCCCTAGACCCCACTCACCTCTCACTGACAGCAAGGTTCTGTTGCTTTAAAAAACCCAGGAAAGTGTTGAGGACCCAACTAGTCACTTTTTTGGGTTCTGCCCTAGTTTCTTTCATCACATTTTGGAAGAACTCCAGTAGGCCAACTTCATTCTGTAAAGAAAAAAAAAATGTATAAAAACTCCCAAAAAGTGAAAGATCAGCATTCTGAAGACAAATCAAACTACCACCCTCTGCCTCCTCTGAGACAATTTCCTAAATATGGAGATGTCACCAGAAAATCCTGATCACTTTCAGTAAATAGCAAGTATTCTGCTACTGTCACCACGCATTTATATAGCACTTCCTTGAAGGAATGAACATATTTCACTTTATGGACCAGAGGACAGTGAAATCCCCCATCCCCCAAACTTGCTTGCCCTCACAATGTCAGCCTGTGTACTCTGTATCCTTGATCCTTGGGCCCACAATGTTCAGCCTGAGTTTACTGTCGTGTCTTTTTCCAGTCCTTTCCTCTGCTGGAAATCCTAGTGATTGCTAGAATAACAAGGTAAGAAGAGCAAATCAAGAAGAAACAAACAGAATATTCTACTTCTGAGAAACCAAAAGTGGATTGTAACTGTATCCACCTTTACATCATCCCAATAGGTGACAGAGTGGTTTTCAAAATGAGTAAGAACACAGGTACATGTGACCTACTTAGACCACATAACCAGTGGAGGGAACAGCAGTTTCTACGTCTTCTGAACCAAGCAAGCTAGGTTCAGCTGGCCTTGCCTGCCATCCTGCTCCGTGAAAGCAATCAGCTGGGTTGACTCATCACGGAGTCTTATTTGAAGAAGACTCTACTGCCTCACCCCCAGCCCCCACCCCCGCCTGGACCGTCAACTCCATGAGTCAGGGGCCATGCTGTCCTGTTCACTCTGTAACTAGAGCTAAGTCAGTGCTGGGCCATGGCAGCTACTTGCTAAGTATTGGTGGATGGAATCAATGTCTACCATTATCACGTGTATTTTTTCAAAATCAGATGTGAACATTCATACATTCATTATTTAGCATACCATGTTTACCTTTAAATATCAGAACTGCCACCAGTATGCATAGAATAATCCGAAGGCACATATCAAGTTATGCACCATAGCTAACTTCCAGCTCAGATCAATTTGGCAGGACCAGGAAACCTGGCTAAGTCCACCCCTTGTTTTTAGTAAGAAAAATAAAAACATATCCCACTTGCACAGGGGAAGCTGACGTTTCCGAATGCAGAGGAGACACATTTTAAGTACTAGATTTCCCCAACCTGCTGAAATTCATTCCTTGAATTATAGCTTTTCAGCTTCATACTACAGGTAAGTCTCTCACCCTCACCTCTTTCACAGAACCTTCATTAAACAAAAGAACTTTCTGGAAAAAATTAGATACTAGGAAGAAGCAAGTCATAGTAACAAAAGCGCTCTAGAAATTTAGTTATTGCAGATGCTGTAATATACACACAGGGACAGTTGCTAAGGTAGAAATTCCATAACAACAACAGAAAAATCTATGTGACCTTTGTAACAGATAAACTCTGGTGATAAGCCAACTGAATAATCCCATAAGCATCTCTTGAATCTCTTTTCAAGCCAATGCTGCTATTCTGCTCATGCTAAAACAGGGCAGAGGCCACCTCAGCAGCCAACGCTTGACTACAGATAAAAGCAAAAGCAGGCAGCATGAAGAGGAAGTTCTGCTTAACTTATGGAAAAGTATTCAAACCTGCACAATGCTACACAAATCGCTGGGGAAGTAGAAACCGCTATCCAGCCCAAATCAGTTGGGTAGTACTCTCTTTGTTCTATCCCAGACGGGTTGGCTGCCGGGGAAAAGAGCTGTCAGGAGAACTCTCAGCTTTGCCAAAGAAAGGTTTTCTAAATTCACCTAGAAATATTGTCCTTAAACTTGCAGGCTTGGCTGAGTTGCTGGGACATGATGAATATCCATTCCTCTCCCCTTGGGTGGTTTTTTTATTGGATGGATAACATGGCAAGTCAGATTTCTGTTTGTCTTTTTGTATCAGTGCTGTGATGAAGCCTCTCCAAGCTGAAACTGTACTCCACTGGGGAGTCCATGGTTTCCGCACATAATCGGAAACGCACATGAAAATCTGTGATCGTGACCGGGTGAGCTACAGACAGAGGGCTGAAGAACAATGATCAATAAAAAGTGACATATGGGTGTCTGCTTTGGTTCTTCAGATCAGAAGCCGGCTTTTCAGGGAAAACACACACACACAAAAAAAACACAAAATATTCTAGGTAACATCTTCTTAGTTTTTCTGTGAGACAGGCAAATACTAAGCCTGGCACAAATCTCAGAAGTCCGTGGTGAATGTGGCAGTGCGGCCATCTGGTTTTCTCAGAAAAACAGTGGGCCAGTAATTCCCATATATAAGAACTGTATTAAGAGCAAGGCAGAAAGGCCACAGCATTAGGGGACTCATACGATCCTTTTCAAAGGCAACAAGCAAGCCTTCAACTCATCACTACTCTCTCCATCAGGCAGAGCTAAACTTCTTGACACAGTGCGCCAGGTCTCCTGGCCAACAGTCCCTTCAGAGATGGCTAAAGCAGCAGGAACAACTGGTTCTGTCTTTTGGATAATACCAGCCTGTCTTTACAGCTCTGTGCTGGGAAGCATCCTTTTCACATTTTAATCAAATTTCCCAAAGCATTCAATTACACCAGAACCAATGCCAGGTCAGCTCTTAGACACTAGCGAACCCTCCACTGTTAATGGGCCTGTCAGCTGGTCAATGCTGGTGTGAGGCAAAGCAGGGGATCAATCGCCCGCCTCACTGCCAGCTCTAGGAAGGAACTCCGATTTACCCATGCATCAGGCCCTGAAAGGAATGTGCCCCAAAGCTGTCTGTTACATTCTGCCTTCAGAAATGATAAAATGTCAGAACATCCAGTTGGAATAAGATGAAGGCTGATTCTCAACTGCCACACCCAGGGAACCTGATGACAGGCAGGGCTATATTTAGAAGCTGGATGAAACCAGATAAAGACAGCTGCCCAGCAGCAGATTCAGAGAAGAAAGCCCACAAAGTAAAAGTTGAGGAACAGCTGGTTATGTGGTTGGATGACCCGGCAGCAAGGCGACCCCAGATTAGCAGTTCCAAGCAGTTAAAAGGCTCTCAGGAGTATTTCTAAAAGACTGGGGAGACATGGAGATCAGCAAACAGACACATAGCTGCTGCTAGTGATATTAAAAATAATAATTAATAATAATAATACATTTTAACAGCAGTAATAGGTGTCAGGCACAGTTCTAGGTGCTTTACATTAACTCGTTTAATTCCAACAATGACATTATGAGGCAAGTAGCAGAATTCTCTTTTACAAATGGGGACACTGAAGCACTAACTTGCCAGAGGTCACACAGCATGAAAGCGGTAGAGTTGGGATTTCAACATCCATGCTCCACGGCCTCTGATGAAGGAAAAGGCAAGTCCTTGCCTTCCTGGGGACTGAGACCGAGCACCAGTGCTAGGCACAATGTGAAGCAACTTGTTCATCAAAAGAATGATCTTTCTCACCACTTCCATTATTTTATTTGATACCAGCCAGCTGTTTAAGGTTCTTAACATATTAAGAATGTTACAAAGGCCCTTGGCAATTAGCTTAGAAAATGGGAAGTTCACGTTCTGCCTTTGCCAATGTATGACCACGTGGCACTCTCTGCTGTGGCATGAAGCACACCTGTTCCCAAATCATAGAGGAAGACAGTGTCTCCCACCCCAAGGCAGCCAGAGCTCCCCCAACTTCTCTGCTGCATCCCCTCCGCACCCTCTCCTGAGAGAAGTTACAGTGAGTACATCCAAACAAAGACAATGTCCAATTCTGAAATACCTCCCCACGTTACAAAATAAATTCCATTATCACTCCTATAGTTTTGATATTAAGTGTATTGTACGTAATTGCATTAAAACTCCTTTACTATGGGTAAAAAAACCTTCATTTGTGGTTTACACCTAACTGGGCAGATCGTGGCTGTGGTGGGAGTGGCTGATTGTACAGGATGCCCCACTTCTAGGGACCGAGCAACAGTGGCTTCAACTGGGCGAGGCTCTCGCATGGCGGATGTATCATTTTGTGGAGGTGCAAACAGGAAGTGCATCGGCCATTTGGCAGGGGTGTTGGGATGAGCAGCTGCTGAGCATTTCTGGAGATACCCAGCATGTACATATCAATGGGGGCTCCACAGTTCCCTCATTTCCCTGTGAATCCGGCCATTCTTACAACGTGAGAAAAACAAAACACAGACCCACCAACTCTGTGAAGAATGGCCCAGGAAATAACTCGTTAGTGTTGGGATGGAAATGGAAATTAGGTAAGGCGACAGAGTGGTGGTTCCAGGCAGGAAGCAGAAGTCATGGCCAGATTAAGGACTGCAATGTACAGTGGGGCGGCGACTTGGATCTGTGCTGTGAATGAATCCACCCTCTGCTTTTCATGGAAACAAGAAGTGACTGCAGACATCTTTCAGCGAGTGAACAGAAAAGAAAAAACTCATCCTGGAGTCTTCAGTGGGGAAAAACAAAAGGTAGTCAATTGGTGGTGTGAGGTTGGCTTAGGGGATACCATTTTCCACGTGAGTATGTAAGGAGGAAGCCAGAATCCTGAATTATCATTGCCACTTTCAAGAATATATGGGTCTCTAGTTCTGAAACTGACCCAGAAACAGGGTATACCCTCTAGTCTGTCTCAAGGAATACACAGCTAGGGAGTTCTATAGTCTTCTTTTGGTCCCCACAATTTCCACCCAAGTCATGTTCCCAGCAGGGCTTGGGGACCCCTACAATCTGAGCAAAACTCTAATCCCAACATTTCACTTGTGCTCTGTTCCCAGCGAAGCTGGAGAGTATTCATATCTGAGTTCAACTCAGAGTCCGGGTTCTATTCAGGAAGTGTTCTCACCTACAGCTGGCTCAGCCTAATGCGAAAATAAGTTTATATTCTCTGAGATGCATAAACTCTAAGAGAGATGTTGAGGGAAACCAACTTGGAAATAAGACTTGCCCTTGTATAATCAAAATCTCTGTAATTCAGGAAATAAAAATCGACAGCAGACAGGCATAATTAAATGACTATATCTGCAAGAATGGGACACAAAACCATGTTGTTGAGCAATCAATTCTGACTGTAATCACATTTCAATGTCCTTAAAGTCACTGTTGCCCAATGGGCCCAAATTGAGGGAGTCTGTGCTACCTAACAGTAGCCTTCTGTTTACTGCTCCCAAAGGAAATTATTGCACGAACAGGAAATCAGGCTTCAGAATGGATTAAGGACAGAGCACCCGAGTTCCCGAGGTTGGGCACTCGGGACCTTCACTCCTCCCTGCACTTGACCCCAGTGGGCAGTCCTTGAGGATCAAATGTCACTGAGCCAAGGTCCTTATCTATGGAAGCCCTATCACTTACACCTGAAATGAACTGCTGGTTTTGCAGGAGTGAAGTTAGAAAATGCATCTTTTTAAAATATGTATCGATTTATTTACTTCATAGAGGAAGGGAGAGGGAGAGATAGAAACATGAATGATGAGAGAGAACCATTGATCGGCTGCCTCCTGCACACCCACACTGAGGATCGAGCCCGCAACCTGGCCATATGCCCTGACTGGGAATCGAAACGTGACCTCCTGGTTCATAGGTCAATGCTCAACCACTGACCCATGCTGGCTGTGTGGAAGATACATCTTTTTATTCAACTTTACCAGAACAAGATATTGGTTATTTTTCACAGTGCATAGACTAACTGTGAAAGCACCCAAAACTGGCAAGCACTGGATGTGATGTTTTAAGAAGAATTAAATCAATTTCGAAAATTGCACGGAGCTGAAACATGGTGGGTGACAATGTTGAGCAAATGAAATTTCCTTCATCAGGAGTTAGAGGGTGAGTATTTGCTCCTCAGTAAGTTTGGGCAGTCTAAAACCAGTCAATATGGTTTCAGATGCTTTTTCAAACTATTAGCTTTAAAGTAGCACTGCCTATGGAATATATAGATATTTACCAAGGGAAATTATTTTATAGGCAATTTATCCAGAAATAAAACCAGGCCATTTCAAGCTTACTAGAGACTCAAAACAAAACTCTTGGAAAACAATCCATTTAACAATCAACCATAGTCATGATATCACTGCTGTTTCTTTGTCCCTTGGAGACACCTTAACCTTTTCTATGATGTCAGAAACAAAGGATTATGACTTTAAACGGGGAATAACCAGCTGGGGAAAATGAAGTTGTTCAAAGACTCCTACACATCTTGAGGCTGCATACGAGGACAGGCACACGTGTGGCAGCACAGGCCCCCGATGTGAATGGCCCCATCGTGTTTTCCTACAGCCTCCCTGGGCCATGCTGGGCTTTTCTTGGTATCTGCCCTGCATGGTTCTCAGTGTGTTAGCAGCATTCTCTGCTCTGGCAGCATATCCTTGGGAGTTTGCTTGGCTGTATTTAGACTTTTTTTTTTTAAGATTCAATGAGGTTCTGCTGTGTCTATCATCTTCGGGGTAAGCAAGTCATTCCCTTCCTCTTTCAGCTCCAGTTACCTCTGTAGAACCCTCCCAGCTCAGACAGGAGACCTGGAATCAAGACTGTCTGTCTCTTAGTTGGTGTTTTAATCTACTGCCTTGTTAGGGCTACCCAGGAGTTAAAAGCAACATGGAAAAGATAAAAGCTCTCGGTTGACAACAGCAAGGGAATGTGACGAGTACAGCAGGCTCTCAAAAAACACTAAGTTGGGGACGTTATACCATTCCTCCCACAACAGAGGAGCCTGAAATTTTTCTGCCTATCAATTTCATTCACAGCCAGTCACCGTGACCTCATATCATTCCTCACATGTGCCGAGCTGCGTAACTTGAGGCTCTAGGCAAGATCATCCCACAAAATCCACAAGCCCCATACACTTGGTCCTACCTGGATCCTTCTTGATGATTCAGTCAGAAGGAGCCAAGTAACTAATGCAGAAAGTTTAGAAAACAAATAGAGCTGCATAGGAAAGCTTGCATTTCTATTCTGACTGAAGTTTTCTACTTGAAAAGTGGACATACTTTCTGCTTTTCTTTGGAGTTGATTGATTTTCACTAAACTTAGTAGACAGCACTTTCTATTTATTATCTTGAAAAACAAGAGGGGTGGTCAAAGTTTGAAATGAACTGATGTTTTATGACTGTGCTTCATGAAGCTTTAGTGGGACTGACACAGTATTAATGTTGACAAGAGAAAAAATTCTATTTTCTCTATTAAGTGATCTAAAACTGCAAACAACTTGAAACATTATCTCTATTTGCATGTGGCACATTATGCACACAGGCAGGCAGTAGGGCTTACAGATGAAGAGCCTGGGCCCTGAAGTCAGCTGGTCTGACCCCGGTCTGACTCTGGCTCCCCCACAGGCTTGGGAAAGTTACTTAATGCTTTATACTCAGCCACAGAGGTGGTGTCTCCTCACTTGTAGAATGGGTGGAACAACTCTATGCACCTAAGAGGGATGTTGTGGGGTAGATTAAAAAGTGGGCCGCTGTAAAATGCATACTGGACTGTAAGTGAACAGCCTACTTTATGTGCTGCTTAGGCAGATGACTGCAATTTGTTTGCATTCGCTGAGTCAGGGAAGGCAGAGTTTAGGAAGAGATGCCCCCATAGAGATCACCCTGGGATTGTTTGCCAAGAAAAATGCACATGCATATAATCTCGATCATTCTAATAATTACTCTTGGATATACTGACTCAGAGAAAGGCTTGCTATGCTATTAGAACTTTCCTTTTCTAATACCTGAATCTCAGCTTCCACATTTCTACTCCTGAGTCCTTACAAATGAGGTCAGAAATCAAGGCAGTTTGACCTAAGTTAGGCAAGCAAGGTTAGCTAACTAGGGTAAAGTTTCTGGTGGAGCAAGATACTATTTTTTCCTCCAGTCACCTAAAAAGTAAGACAGATTTCTGTTGGGAGGGGAATATCAGGGGCTTTAAAGGAGAAAATCAGAATGCAGACTTGATTTCATGTCCTAATGAAACCAGTTCAAAAAATGAGTCAGAGAGACCAAGTGACTTGTACCTGTCTCAGGTGGCATGAAGTGGCAATCCAGTTCTCCTCACCAGAGTTCAGTGACACAGGTATTATGCCACAATTTGGTGGTTGTCAAAAGGGTGGCTTATGCATCTGACCTTTGGAAATGGGTGCTTTTACCAGAAACACTACTTCTCCCGGGACTTTCATGAACCCTGTTCTAGTATCCCATGCATTTGCTCATCCATCCTCCCCTCACTGAACAAATATCCAATGAGTGCCTACTATGTGCAGCCATTGGCTGGATGTTGAGATACAATACAGGAATTCTATAAATATCAAGGATAAGTTAACCATAAATAATTCAGTGCTTATCTCACAGTAAAATGACAAGATAAATTAAAGACTAGAGTTAAATTCTGAAGTTATTATTTGTGGGTAAGGCATGTGTGTGGGGCGGGTATGTGCTCAATGCTTAATTTAATAAGCAACGCGAAGGCAGGGAGCATGCAGCTGAAGCTCTGCAAAACACACCTCCACCACTGCTATTTACTTAATGAATACTCCTGGGCACTCTTTAAATTGAAAAGATGGTTCATTAGATTTGTGCATCTGCCCTTCTCAGCAATCTGTTGTGTTTCTGATGAAGGCAGAGAAAAACACGAACATATCATTGTCGGATATGTTATTAGTAACTCAGCTTCCAATGATTACAAAGTCATAAAGAGCTCAGGATGCCTAATTTGTCTGAATCATTCTCTTTCCATTCCTATCAAGTTCTCTTCTTCCCCATCTTGAAGATTTCAAGTAACAGCCCTTAAAAAACCCAAATCACCTCATGCTATTTTCAAGCTATAAAAATATGCATATTTTTAAGATATCAAAAAACGAGTCCCTTCAAAAATGGCTCAAGAAATCATCTTCTTCTTGAGGTTTTCCCCTTTTGTCCTAATCAAGGCAATCGCCACCTCCTCCAGGCTCCCTTCCACATTATACATTATATTATGAAACCTGCCCCAGGGGCTGGGTACCTGTAGTGTGTGCCCATAAATAAGCCTTTGGAAAGCAAAGAAAACATCTTTTTTTTGAAACTTTGGCTCTGGCTCAGTACCTGCTACATAGGAGATGCTAATGAAGTGTTGAACTAAATAGATCAAAGGTAAGTTTCCCTAAAGGGGCCTTCCACTATGAAAACAGACTTGCCACCCCTCAGTAAACATTTACTCAAGGACTCCTGGGTTCTAGCACCAGGAAGGACACACGAGGGGAGGCAGGGACACAAACAGGAGTGTGAAAATGTCCTGCCCTCGGAGAACACATAACATGCTCCTCACAGGCGGAGGGTGACAATCCTACGGAGATGCTCTCTGGAGGGAGCATCTGTTTTCAGACAGTGCCTCAGAGAATGAGCCATAGTCTGAGAGGAGATGCAGAAGGGTCCTTCCACTTCTCTCATGAAGAAGCTGATACCCGCAAATAGTAGAATGGTAAGTGGATTCTTCTCTGAAATCACAGTCTTGGAAAAAACATGGCGAAAAACCCAGGTTCATCATTCGCTACCTCCAGTAGTGGCCTCTGTCCACCTGGCAGGGTGCCAAGTGGTGAGAGGTAACTGATGTCTGCAGGCTGAGTAGCCTTGGCCCTTGTCCTCCAGTCCCCTACAGAATTTGGCAATACGTCAGAAAATGCAGGATGGAAATTTAGCATTTCGTTTTTATTCTGGGAATTTAGTTTTTTTCTGAAAAGTCAAGTGATCAAGATGGTGGGGAATGTGTGAAAGACTGAATCTCAGTCCTGTTAAATCAACTCAGGAAAAATGAAAGTGAAAGGTGTTCTGTACGAGATGCTGACTAACAGACTCATACACAGATGTGGCTTTAGGCACTGCTGCTGTGCTCACCCGTACTGAGGAACGGGGAGGGTAAGGATGCAACCGTCCTTGCCTTCAAGGTGCTGAGCAAGACACACCAATAAATAATCAAAACGCAGCGACATAGGGGCCACAGAGGCAGGAGTAAAATATACAGGCAGCCTATAAGAAACAGTGCTCAATTATGCCTACGGGATGAAAAAAAAAAAAAGATCATGCCTAATCATTATTGGTAGTAAAAAAGGAGTTTTCACATGACACTGTAGATACTTGTCAAATTAACTGATTTATGGACAATAAAGAGAAAAATCATTCAACAAACATTTTATTGCCTACCTTGCATCGAAATGGCTGGTTGCTGTTACTGAACTGTATAAATTTACACAGAAATGTGTATATCCTAACATCCCCAGATATTTATTATTGGTCAATTAAATTGCAAAAATCCAGAATTTCGATAGATTCTGCTGCCCCAAAAGATAAGTGTGGCATACACCTGGTCCCTAAAAGAAGCAGCAACAGAATGCTCTGCTTCCTCCCCGACAGACAAGAAGACAACTGTGACAGAACGCTATACTCACTGGTGCCGGATCATTTTCATGTTGCCATGACGAAGAAGACTGCAAAGCCCCAAGCAGCCGTGAAAAGGATGGGAAAATCCCTACACAGACCTCAATGGTGTCAGATTCTCTCATGCCTCTTTCAGACGCATCCTCAAGCCTCAAAGGACCGATATTTTTAGTCAGAGTTTTCAGCATGTCGTGTAGAATAAATGTTTTCTTCGACACTTGGTAAAACAACTGGCTGGGTTTTGAGAACCTAACTTCCTGCCAGGCCCTGTCATCGTTCAATACTGCTGGAAACTCTATACATAGATTTTCTTTTGTCCTACAGACACAGGGGAAAACGCTCGCCCATAACATTTGCTCTTCAAGAAGCCTCCACTGCTGCTCTGAGCAGCCGCTCCTTTCTACACAGGAGACATGAGATACGAGGTTATGCTTCGGTTTTATGAGGCGCATTTATCATTAAGGGGCGTGAGCGAAGGTTATCATGCCTTGTTCTGCCCAGGAGCATCTTTCGTACAACGGAGGCAATCCGCCCGCTCCATCAGAGCCCACTGTACAGCCTTCCCCAGCTGCTAAGCTGGGCTTATTCAAGCCTCTGATCAGCACCTACCAGTAAGGTGAGGCTGTGTTCCGGCAGCATCCCATACTGCTGGACGAGCTTCTCCCGGGTCACACTGGGGAGCTCAGGGAGCTGCTCTCGAAGCTGGTCGATATTGATCACTTGCTGTGGGTCCGCGCCAGCAGGCAGAGAGGCTGAGTCGTAGAGTAGCAGGGGAGGCAGGTTGGGCTCGGGAATAAACCTAGGCAGAAAGGATACAGGGTCTGGCACTGATGTATTTAGTTTGATAAGAAAAACCCAATTATCCATAGGAAAGTTTCTGTATAGAGAGGCCATGTCACTTGCATATATTTTCTATTATCTTACAATATCAACATTGACCCCTTGTTTCCTGGGAACCAATCTGTGCACAAGTGTAAACCACAGCTAGAAACACCAACCCTGCTGATTCCCATGCTTATGAACTAGTGAAAGAGGCACAGCACTGTTCATGCCATGCTGTGATACATACTCGTGGATAAAGTATCTATCTATACTAATAAAAGGGTAATATGATAATTAGACCAGATAGACCGGACATCTTCCGGATGTCCTTCTGGACAAAGCCACAGTGGTGGGGCTGAGGCAAAAGCAGTTAGGGGCGATCAGGCAGGCAGGCAGAGTGGTTAGGAGCAATCAGGCAGGAGGCAGGTGAGCAGTTAGGAGCCAGCGGTCCCGGATTGCAAGGCGCACCTTCCCCTAATCCCCCCCCCCTCCATGCACGAATTTCGTGCACCAGGCCTCTAGTCTATATATAAAAGCCTAATATGCAAAGTGTTCCCTCGGGACTTCGACCAACTGGGAGTTCCATCACTCGCTATGATGTGTGCTGACCACCAGGGGGTGGCGCAAACGAAGGAAGGCCCTGGCCAGCAGCCAGCAGCCAGCAGCAGGGGAAGGGAGGACCCGGCTGGCAGCTGGCAGCCACTAGGAACCCTACCCATGCGTGAATTTCTGCACTGGGCCTCTAGTATATTCATGAAAACATATGAGCAAACAAGAACAACTTATTAGGGAGAAAGATGACTTCCTCCCCTTTTAAAATTTTGACTATTTTTTGTAGTTGTGTAATTAATGAAAAGTCAAAGAATAAGAAAACATTTTCTTGAGAAGCAGAAGCAATGAATGGAGGGGAGAGAGGGGAGGAGGGGTGAGTTAAGTACAGATAGGATTTTTAGGACAGTGAAACTATGTATGACACTGTAAGGGTGGATACATGTCATTATACATTTGTCCAAAACCACAGAATGTCCAACATAAAGAGTGAACCCTAATGTAAACTATGAATTTTAGTTAATAATAATAAGGTATCAATTTCAGTTCATTGATTATAACAAATGTACCACATTCCATATATATGCAGGAGAAAACTATGGGGGAAAGGACAAGTACCTGGTATGTGGTACATATCATGGAACATACAGGCACTCTGTAATTCCATTAAATTCTGCAATAAACCTAAGACTGCTCTAAAAATTGTTTTTTTAAAATGTGAAAGCTGCACCACTGCATATAATCCCTCTGTATTATTCCAGCATTGATCATTTTCTCTCTGCTTATACCTGTCAAAGGGTTTATGCAGATGCAGGAAACGCAGAACAAATGGTGACTCCGAGGTAACAGATTGATGCAAGCAACCCGTCACCTTGATGCGAGATCTATGCTATGAATCAATCCGATTTCTGAAGGTAAGAGGGACTCCTGTCTATTAACCTGGGGACTGAGCTGAAGCTCCTGGCTAAACTCTAACTCTATTCCATGCTCGGTCAGAAAGCAGCAGAAACAGAGTGGGGGCAACACTGGAAGACAAACGTTCTTGAGAAGAACAGACTGAACCCAGAAGGTCACAGTAATTAAAGCCATTCAGGCACATGAGAGGCGTCCTTGAGGTGAAGTTCACTCTAAGGGTTTATGAGCTGCTTCTTTCCCACATGACACCACACTTGTCCCTCACTGACAGCAAGAGCTGCTCTTACTACATCTTTCTGCACATAATGAAGGAGAGTGGGCTATCCTCAACAACTTCAATGTGTAAAACTTCAACCTTTGCAATCAGCTAAACTCAATGGGGAAATAAATGAAAGGTTTAAGTTAGCTTAAGCATATCTTTATTTCTTGCTTTATTTCTGAATCTCATATTAAGTCCAACTTATCAATTAAACAGCATCACCTGAGGTTTGAAGGGAACTGCCAGGAGCATATACATCTCTTTTTTCATTTCTTCTCAAGGAAGTTCAGTGCCTTATTGAACTTGTTATTGAATGCAGGAATAAAAACAGGCTAGGCCCCATCCTCAACTGCCATCCTCTGGGTTCAATGAGCAGGGGTGGGGAATGTCCAGCCCTCAAGAGCCGTACAAGGGACGGGAAATCATTTGGTCTGGCCCTGCCAAGGCACAAGGGGTGAGTTAATTAAAGGGTTGGCCAAATATAGCAAGCTAATTTTTAAGTTGGTAATTTTGTATGGCCTGTGAATGATGTTATAAATATCCAAATGGCCCTTGGCAGAAAAAAGGTTCCCCACCCCTGAATTACAGCAACTCTCACACAGAAGTGAGGGAGCAAGCATCTTCCAACAGTTGAATCCTATCTAATAAGTCATTCCAAGGCAACCCAATTAAGAATCTATTCTTTCTCTCAGAATTCAATAAAAGAGGAAGTCTAGATTTTTCCATCAGGCAACAATAACAAAAAGTGGTTCCTAAAAATTATTGGTGGATTTGAAATATGCCCCTAACCCCAAATACACAAAGCTGTTTTGATAAGGGGAGTAATCACCTGTAGTCTTGCTTTCCTTCTTTGTCTCTCATCGGCACGGTGCACCTACGATAGTTAAGTAAGAAAACATTAAATGAATATTGCATGCGGCACTGGCTGGCACACACGCAGAGAGGGGATTCCCTGTCAATAAGGGGCACAGGCAGATTCAAGCTCTTCAGCTTTCCTTGGGAGAAATTTTATGAATACATTAAAAAATAATATTAAAAAAGAAAAATGCTTAGAATGCTAATTAAAAAAAAAAGAAATTGCTTCAATGCTTCCAGCTTTTATCCAGCTCTAAGTATAGGCTTTTGCACTTTGTCTGATCTTCTGCTAAAAGTATAAGACTGCAAAATTTCTGATTTAGAAAATTAAAGTCAATGTTACCTAAACAAAAAAAGGAACCTCTATGACCAGCTCTAAACTTTCTTCTACCTCTAGCTTAAATTGGTAGAGCTTTCATCTGATAGAATTTGAGGAAATAAAAATTCTTGCCACAAAGCAGGTAACCTGGAAGCAAGGGAAGGGCCAGGACCTAGGACTAAGCACTATGTAACTGGTTCAGTTTAAACCTTTTACCAGCCCTGCGGGGTGTATTATAACCTCGTAGGACACAGTATTTTCCTAACTTTACTCATGAGGAAATGGAACTGCAGAGAAGCTAAGCACATTTTTCACAGCCACATGGCTGATCTGTGGTGAGCCCAGACTGGAGTCCCACCCAGCTGCACTCAAGATGTCTGTCAATGCAGACTCACCCCAGCTTGTAATCAAAGGAGCGAGTTTCATTCAGAATTTCTCCTCCATTCTCAAGTTCTTCGATTTGCCTCTGAATTTCATAGTCTAAGAAAAACACAGTAATTTAGTAACATATTTTTTTTATTCCTTTCATCCAGCCAAGCAATATTTAAAAAACTTTTTAAATCTTTAACAAAAAATAGTCAACGGACTCATATATAATAATTCTTCCTTTGTGCAACTCCCTCCTTATCCATGGTTTCACTCTCTGGTTTCAGATACCTGAGTTCAACCACAGTCCAAGGTTAAATTTCCTCAGTCTCAGACAATGTGTGCTCCTGACATCCAACCATCAACATCATGACCCAGGATGACTCAAAGCGGAGGATTCTCCTTCTGATGTATCCTCAGAAGGTCAATAGTAGCCTAAGGCTACATCACAGTGCCTACGTCATTCACCTCCTTCAATGCACTAGGCATTGTATCATCTCACATCATCACAAGTCAAGGGTGCGTACAGTACTGTATAAGATATTTTAAGAAAGACAGACTGGCACCACATCCATATAACTTATCATAGTATAGTGTTATAATTATTCTATTTTAGTATTACTTATTATTGTTAATCTTACTGTGCCTAATCTATAAATTAAATCATAGATATGTATAGAAAAAAAACATAGTATCTACAGGGTTTGGGTACTATTCACAGCTACAGGCATCCATGGGGAGTCTTGGAATATATATCCCCTGTGGATAAGGGGGGGACTACTATACACTGTATTTTCTTCTTGTTGCCTTCATAGAATTATGGTGCTTAAAAGGGTCTTTTAAACTCTACTCTCTCCCTTTTTGAGAAAACTTGGGTTCAGAGAGATTAAATGATCCAGTGCAGGTTACACAGCTTGGTAGAAAAAGGGCTGGGGCCACATCTAGGCCAGGGGTGGGCAAACTTTTTGACTCGAGGGCCACAATGGGTTCTTAAACTGGACCGGAGGGCCGGAATAAAAGCATGGATGGAGTGTTTGTGTGAACTAATATAAATTCAAAGTAAACATCATTACATAAAAGGATACGGTCTTTTTTTTTTTAGTTTTATTCATTTCAAACGGGCCGAATCCGGCCCGTGGGCCGTAATAGTTTGCCCATGGCTGATCTAGGCCCATTGACCGCAGGTCTAGAACTGCTGCCTATCAAGAGTTCTTCCCTGGAATCCACACAAGAAGGCCCAGGCTAGGCAAGCAAATGAAGAAAGACCAAGTGGATAGAGAAGCCTAGCGTACATCCAGCACCAAGGCCCCAAAGGGCTGCCAGCTTCCACAGTCACATCAAGGAGCTGAGGCAGGACAGCAGCAAAACCACCCAGTGCACAAGTGCAAAAAACCATGGAAACTGAAAGTTACTGTACAAGCCACTAAAGTTTGGGGTAGTTTGTTACACAGTAATAGATAATGGACACAGAGAGGTACAATAGCTGACATTCACCTATTGCTTTGGCCAAGAACCTGGCACTGTTGAGATTCTTCACTTCAGTTCGAACACCCAAAGGCTCCCCAGGGCGATGCACAGATATATTGGCATCCACCCTCAACTGGCCCTCTGAAAAGAGAGAAAAAAAGACAATTCTTTAGAAATTCTCTGAGGCAACATGGTCTAAAAGTGTCCAGGCAGGCAGTATCTAACTCTACTTGCTCTTTAGTGATAGCAGCCTAACCTTAGAGAAGGAACATTGGTTCTGAAGTACATGACTGTACTTCTGTCTGCATAAGAGAATCCTGGCCCCAAAGCATCTCAAGTGTGTCTATGTATATGTATGTATTTGTGTGCACTTGTGCACACGCAGAGAGAGGAGAAATTCTGGATATACCAGCTGGGGACATCTCATTCCTTTTGTATCAAGTAAAAAAAACAACACTGTTAAAATGGAGATTTACTCAGCAGTTCTATTCTCAAGCTTTTTTCAAAATGTCAGAGCTAGTTTGTCGGGAAGGCCTCAGAAATGACTATCTGATAACCCTACATGCTCTCCAAAGGAATGGGGATTTCCAATAGTGATTCTGGGAGATTAATAAGAGAGTCCTTGAGAATTTACAGCTCAAGGGTGAGAGCAGAACTTGAGCATTTTCCCTCCTCCGGCACTGTAACAATCCCCTCCTTCCAGACAGGACTCTGAATCCTCTCTGGCTGCGGTAAGGATCTGCTGCAGTGGACAGAGCTTAGGTCTTATACCCTGCAAAGTAAAGCTCAAATTCTGTTTCCTAATTTCACTTACAATATTAAAATGGGACAGAATAAGAAGACAAGATGCTGAATTTTTATTTTCGTAGGCAGGTTTTTAAATTGAAAAATAATCTGCCAAACCTAAGTGTTCTGATAGGCTGAATAAATAAATGAATTTTCCCAGATTCCATAGCAAATACATATTAAAATAATTAAATGGTGTGAATAAATTCCATGCCAAGAAAGGAGACCCTAGGCCAGTGATGGCGAACCTATGACATGCGCGTCAGAGGTGACACGTGAACTCATTTTTTTGGTTGATTTTTCTTTGTTAAATGGCATTTAAATATATAAAATAAATATCAAAAATATAAATCTTTGTTTTACTATAGTTGCAAATACCAAAAAATTTCTATATGTGACACAGCACCAGAGTTAAGTTAGGGTTTTTCAAAATGCTGACATGCTGAGCTCAAAAGGTTCGCCATCACTGCCCTAGGCACTGGTTTCTGTCACTGCCTCAGAGCTGGGCTGTGGGGCTCACTCTCCAAGCTGGAGACAAGGGCAGGCTGCTGCTTGCCCAGCTCTTCACTCATTCCCACAGGAAAGGAAAGAGCTCACGCTCCTCGCTAATGCAACTCCCCCGATGCTGACAGTCAGGGAACAGGTGCCTTTCAGTTTGGAAATTACTCTATGTTCCAGTCTGGACATCTCAAGACTTTTATAAAATCCTGTACCTCCTTTTGGACAATTTGTGCTTACCCGAATCTCAAAAAGTTCCAACTATTCCTGACATCATCAGACTCTGTCTGGGGACCCTGAGGTCATCTTCTGCTTTTCTTTTCTTTGTCCTTTATATCCAAACTGATAACTAAATCCTATCAGTGCTTCTCTCCAAATATTCCTCATACCTGTCACTACCTTTCCATTTCCACTGTTGCCACCCCCGCCTGAGGCCTCGGGACTTCAAGCCCAGATGACAGAATCGCATCTAGACTTTTAATACAGCAACCAACCCCTCAACCCCTCCTTGTCCAGCCACCTGGGTACAGCTCTGACTTTCATCCTCCCACAAAGTCATGTTCAGCATTCCCTTTGTTTGCTCAAGTGCACAGCCAGCTCCTATTGGATCGACTCGTCTCCTCTGCTTGGTATTCAAGAGCCCTCATCTGGTCTTGGCTGACACTACCCACATTTCCCCAGTAGGCCTTCCATGAGAAAGCTCTCTTCCAATCAGGGGAGCTCTCTTCATACAAGTCCCTGTCTGCACCGCTGGCTCCCACACACTCCCTTCATCAGTGTGACTGTCCCTTCTTCAACCTCTGCTCATCCTTCAAGGTCCCACTTGAGTGTTACCACCTTCTCCTTAAAACCCCTTATCAATAAGCTGGCCTCCACTGCTGGCTCCCCTGCATTATTAGAACGTACACAATCAATACTACAGGATCTAGCACATGTCTACAGTGTATTCTGAATTAATCTTATCTTTAAGACCAGAATGGGAGGCCTTTGAAAAATGGGCCCAGCTTTTATATCCCCACCACTCTTGCCTTCCCAAGGACATCACTCTTTCAGTCACCTCTTTCTCACATTAGTCATTAATCTCCCTTTCTCAGCACTACTTCTAATATATACATATGTAATATTTCTCATTAAAAAAAACAAAACCCAAAACGAAAGCCCTGCTCTCCTGAACCCAATTCTCTCTCCGTTATTCAGCTACCATTTCTCTACTTTCCTTTCAACAAATCGTCGCAAACAAGTTTTGTTTGTTGCACATATTGTCTCCATGATCTCACCTCCCATTTACTTCTAAACCCAGCTCAGCTTGGCTTCTATCTCCTCCTCTGGGAAAATGCCTACACAAAGTCACCAACAACCTCCTGCCACCAAATCCAGTGGACAAAGGACATGTTCTCTCTTCCCCTTATGGGATACCTCAGCCACACATGACATACTGACTAATCCTTCCTGAAATAGCGTTCTCTCAGCTCCTGCGGCCTTAAGCGCTCTCGATTTCCCTCCGGCCACCCTGGGAGACTCCATTTGCACTTTAGTTGCTGGTGCTTTCTTTCCCATTCAAACTCTTATACTCTTGCTGTAGGGGTATATGTTTTATATACCATCTATGGCTGATGACTCCTAAATTGATCTCTTCAGCCCAGACCTCTATTCGGAGCTCCTCATTGATATCCAAAGTCTACTTGACACCTCTACTTGGAGGTCTCAAAGGTATTTCAATTTCTGAAACTAAATCCTGACTTGCCCCCCAACCCCACAAAAGCCATTCTTGTCTTCACTTTTGCAATTTCAATAAATAGCACCACCACCTAGCTCAGTGATGGCGAACCTTTTGAGCTCAGTGTGTCAGCATTTTGAAAACCCTAACTTAACTCTGGTGCTGTGTCACATATAGAAATTTTTTGATATTTGCAACCATAGTAAAACAAAGATTTATATTTTTGGTATTTATTTTATATACTTAAATGCCATTTAACAAAGAAAAATCAACCAAAAAAATGAGTTCGCATGTCACCTCTGATGCGCGTGTCATAGGTTCGCCATCACTGACCTAGCTCCTCAGCCTTCCTAAAAGGCATCTTTGATTTCTTCTCGTCCCTTGGCTTCCATACCAGCCTGTTAACAAATCCTCTTATTTCAAAAAACCATCTTGAACCTATCTGTCTTGATCGTTTCATCTTCACTGATACCAGCCCTGTCCACAAAAGCATCATCTTCCATCTGAATGACGACAAAAGCTTTTTACCTGGCCTTGCTTCCTCTTACCCTTCTGAGTCTACTTTCCACAAAGCAGAGAGTGATTTTTCTAAAATGTTACATAGACTAAAACTAAGTCATTCCCTTGCTTCAAAGCCCTTCGAGGGCTTCCCACTGCACTTGGAATGAAACCCAAACAACTTCCTGCCATTACCGGTAATCTATCCCAAGCCTCACTTCATCAAGTGAGTGCATTCGCCTGCTCATTATGCTTTCTCTGCAGTGGCTGTTAACTATGCGAACTCTGAGCATTTCCTGAGATTTTTCTCATGCAGGGACTTTGCCTTAGCGTTTTCCTAGAATGCTCATTCCCTCCCTCTATGCTGCCTGGGCCTGGACTCATTCTTCAGGTCTCAAATAAATGTTGCCTCCCCTGAGAGGCCTTCAATTTCCTTGACACCCTATTTATTTCCTTAATGCACTTATCACTATAATTGCTTTTGTTTTATTTGTTAATGAATTTTCCTCCCTCATGAATATAAGCTTGTGAATATCCTTTGCATGGCTATATTCAGAACCCAGAGCTGGGTCTGGAATATAGTAATTGTTCAATAAATTAATAGCTTATTGAACAAGCCAAAACTATGGTGTTTTCCTGAGCAATGAGTAAGTGGGCTGGTTACTGTCTCACAGCAGGTTCCTGATAAATTCTAAAGTTGCGTCTAAGTAGGACTAAATTACAGCTGGAATAATCTGAAAGGCCCATGTAGCTCAAAGGAAAACTTCCACAGTATGCTGAGCTCTACTCAACCAAATTTCAATACTTGAGAGACAACTTTGTTGGAACTCAGGGAACCCTGAATTGGACCTCACTTGCTTTTAAGAATGAAACCATCTTTCACAATTTGGAACTCTAATTTGGAAATGGAATAAAAGCATGAATTTCAGTCTCTCCCAGAGATGACCATGCTATAGAAAAGTCTGACAGGAATCACTTAGTATCCTGCAGTGTTGAAAGAGCATTCCCTAGCCTGGATTCAAATATGGCATCAAACATTAACAAAAGACATTCTATCCAGTGAAGACAAAATACCTTTCAAACAAATTAAGTTAAATCGCCTCAAGTGCACAAAAGCCTTACCAGTCAGGTTCTGCAACACCAAGGGAGGGCCTTTATTCACATATCATGAGAATGCTATCAAGCTCAATTTCTACCCTCTAGAAGTAGAGATTTGTAACAGCAAAGCCAAAGAACTACACCACTGAGCACAGTGATATGGTACAGTTACATTATTTTTTCCGGAAACACATTCGCACATCAGAAATATAACATCAGGACAGAAAGCTGTTTCTATAAGCAGCAGGGGCCTGAGGATTTAGTGAGAAGTCTATTAAACTACCTCATTCTGATCACTGAATACTCTCCAGAACTTAAATAACCAGGTTCGACAATGAGCAAAAGTGACCACATTTCACAAAGTGTATTCATCTAAAATGAGCAGTGATTCTGTAAAAGTAACACTACTTACTATTGTTAAAAATACCTAAGATAGTGAGCACAGGCTATTTGTCGGGGCCTGTGATAAGTTTTATACACATTATCACATTCATTCCCTACAATCTAGTTCAATGACAAAGCCATTTAGACACCCTTGAGGCATTTCAAACTTGACATTCAAAATGATTTTCTCCCACAAAATTACTCCTCTCCCAATTGTCCCTGTCTCAGTAAATCATCTCCCTGTCTCAGGGACACCATCCAGCTGCCCCAACTAACTGAAGACTTGGATGGTTTTTTTGTTCTTTGGTTTCTTCCTTTCCCTTTCCATACACAATTATTTGAGAACTCATTTTCTAAGTGTGGAAAGTGAGGTTCAGAGAAATCAAATACCTTGCCAGGTTCCTACAGCTAGAAGTGGTAGGACAGGATTCCATTCCAGATCTGGGTCCTTAGTGCCATCAGCACCCATGGTACCCATGCTCTGCTATACTATCTTTCAAAGTTATCTATGGCAATTATGATAGACTAGAGGCCTGGTGCACAAATTCGTGCATCAGTGGGGTCCCTCAAACTGGCCTGCGGGATTGGGCTGAAACTGGATTTCCGACATCCCTCAAGGGGTCCCGGATTGTGAGAGGGTGCAGGCCAGGCGGAGGGACTCCACTGGTACACAATTGGGGCCATGGAGGGATGCAGGAGGTTGGCCAGCGGGGGAGGGACTGCAGGAGGGCTCCAGGACGTGTCTGGCCGGACTCACTCAGGCCCGATCTTCCGGACCCCAGCAGCAAGCCAACCTACCGGTTGGAGCATCTGCCCCCTGGTGGTCAGTGCATGTCATAGAGACTCTGGAATTGTCATAAAGTTTAAATGAGACAAATGAGTTTTTAAAATGCTTAGTGAACCAATGAGCACATGCCACATGTTCAAACTGAACAATATTATTACCACTGAAACATTTTGTATGTCCACATAGGTACAAATTCAACTCAACAGACTGTTTTGAAGATCTCACAGTGGCAGACAGCCCTGAGAAAGAAATGACTTTTGGGACCCAGGCTGAGCTTGTCTATGCTCATCAGCAAAACTATCAGGAACTCATTGAATCACAGCCCAGAGGAATTTAAGAGTCATTCCCAAAGCACCCTGGGGACCACTGGTCCCCCCCAGAGTAGCCCTCAGTTCCTAGGCTGCAGTCTCCAGTGCCAATACAGTGGTCCCATAGTGGTGAGAGCAAAGGGGTCGGGGCTGACCCCTACAGATGCTACAGACTTTGGACCCTCCCCACAGCACTTTGGGACCACCACAGCCACTCTGCTGCTGTGCTATGGGAAAAACTTTGGTTTTTTAAAAGCAACAAAAAATATCACACCAAATGCCATTTAATGAATCCTCTCAGCTGTCACTGAATTGATGCGTTCGTGCCGATACGGTTTATCTCTTGGCAAGGACCCAGATGGGGTTACTTCTTAACTAACAGGTGGCCTGTTTATTATTCCATAAGTTTGGTAGAAATCAGTTATTTTGAAGAATGGAATAACAAAACCTTTTTTTTTTTTAAAGCAACAGAGAATTAACACTTAGTGCATGAATGAATGACCATCCAACCTGCCCATATTTCACTTATGTTCGGTGGGTAAAAGCAGCATGAGCCATAAATCTAAAATGGAGAGTTTTATTATTCTAAAACAAAGTCTTGTTTTTCTAAAGCAAACTTGCAGGCAGCTAACCTTTAAGCCACTCACTCATATGGCTACTGTTTTTCCAATCATTAAGGAAGATAGCAAATAGGCAAGTTCTATCTTCAGATTCAACTTGTACCAGGTCTCTGATGTAACAATTTATTGCTTGTAAGATGTCCTATGTGACAAATGTGGCATTACGAATTCAGAAGTCTTTTTTTTGTAAAATACAACTATATTGCATGACATGAAAAGGTTGGTAAACAGCATCACAAACTGGCAGGGAGACGAATCATCACTATCAGAGGTATTTACGGGCACTCACTGTGACCATTTGTGTTGGCTGATGTTACGTCAACTTGACTGGGTCATGGGGTACCCAGATATCTGGTTAAACATTATTCTGAGTGTGTCTGCGAGGGTGCTTCTGGATGAGATTACCATTTGAATCCACGGACTGAGTAAAGCAGACTGCTTCCCCACTGTGGGTGGGAGCCATTCAATTCATGGGAGGCATAAACAGAACAAAAGGCAGAGTGGGGGGATTCAGTCTCCCTGCCTGATTGCCTTTGAGCTGGGATATTGGTCTCCTGCCTTTGGACTTGGCTCAGACTGGAACTTACACCATCGGCTCTCCGAGGGTCCTCAGGCCTGTGGACCTGAACTGGACTGCCCTACCCGCTCCCCTGGAGCTTGTGCTCTTGCAAGAGCTCTCCCACAGCTTCCTGACTAGATCTTGGAACTTCTCAGCCTCCATGATCATATGAGCCAGTTCCTCACAATAAATGTCATTAGATACAAACACACATGCGTAACATACTAGTACACACATTCCACTGGTCCTGTTTCTCTGGAGAACACTACTACACCACTGCAGTGGTCTCAGATGAACAACTGTACATGCAGAAACTGTATCCCCTCTCCACTCTGTAAGGGAGTACTCTGTGGGTGGCAGAAGATTTTTAAAAAGCCTCTGGTGGACAGAAAATAGGAAGAAAACCACGGGTGAGACTAGCTTTCAGGGACTTCCGGGCCAGCAAAGCAGCACGAGGAAGGGGCCAAGGGAGCAAGCCATGAAGAAACTGAACTTGAGAGGAACTTGTAATCTAATGTCAAATGTATAAATACTTAAAATGCAGAGTTTGTTTGGTCCCAAGGATACAAGTGGGTTTTCTTGTTTACCTTAATTTCGATTGAATTAAAGATTTTATCTCAAAGTTAAAGTTTAGAGAAATCATAACCTTGGCTTATAGTTTATATAATTTGGCTTCAGCTGCACATGGATGAAAATTCTCCAGAAGCAGGAAAAGAAAGACCAAAAGGAAAGGCATCAACTAACAAAGAAGTGCCACCCACACAGCTCTCACAAACTGAGTTATTCTGGATAAACAGTGTCTTCTCACTGAGAAAGGTGAAACCATCCAAACACATTATTTCATCAACCCTCACAACATTCTGATGCACGAAGCCAGACAGAGCATCTACTCTTGTGACTCTATTCTCACACGGTTGGGCCCAGGGCCTCTGTACCCTTGTTGTTGGTGTGTTCAGGGGGCTCAGAAAAGAATCCAAGGAAAATTCTAAAACAAACAAACAAACCCCAAAACAATTAGGAATGTAAAAAGCTGAAAAAAGGATGTAAACCACCTCAAAGCAGCTGATGCAGAGAATAAAACTTAAGTGCAGAGACCTGAGAAGCAGAAAGGGAGGAGGTATAGAAGGAGGGACACTGCTTGTGAGCTTGTACCTGCCATGTTTGCCTGGCTGGTCCCCAGGGCTTGAAGTATCAGCTGCAGCTCCCTAACAGCTGTTGCTGCCTCTTCTCCACAGGACATATCGGGCTCCAGGACCACTTCCAGAAGGCCAACTCCTACCAACGAGAGGCAGAGTCAGCCTGACTGAGCTCTCCAATCTGATCAGCAGATAAATTAGGCTGAAATTTTTGGAAAACCATGCATCACTGAAGGACTCTCAAAGTGGGTCCTAGCCTAGGAATTGCTTCTCTCTTTTCTCTCACTTTTTAATCTTTAACTTGGGATCATTTCGTTTAAAGTCGGCTTAAGATATCAAGCTGTTGGGTCTGACGAGGCGGCTACGTTTGTCTCGTGTTAGGGGCGGATTGTTAGCAAGCCCAAGAGTAATCACAGTTCTCTGATCACCTGTGCCAGTACCAATGTGGATAGTCTGATCTCCACCTGTCAGGCTTCTGGGCCTGTGTCCTCAATTTGTTTGGGGAAACTGGAGGGGAGAAGAGAGGCTGCGAGGAAAAGTAATGGAGAATCTCTAAGCCTACCTGCCCTGTTCAAGTCAATGAGCGTCTGGGACCGCAGGTCATCGTGAAGGCTCTTGCCACTGTCTTGCTCCAGCTGGATCTGCTTGATCCTCACTGTCTTGTTGATCACCTGACTCCGCTTCTTCCCCACACAGACGCTGTATGCCAAGCTGCCCTTCACAGCGATCGGGAGCCTCTGCTGGGTAATTTGGTAGCCTGCCTGCACACAAACAGGGGTTATACAGTCATCAGTCCACAAAAGCTGGGCCCAGTTCACTATTCCTTTTAAGGTCACAAAACTAAAGGCTTACCTAAAAACAACAAAACAAAACAAAACAAAAACAGGAAAAAGAAAAAGGAGAAGAAAAATGATCTTATGCCTTGCAGCCATAATTTAGCCTGGTCTCTTCTGGCTTTTCCTATCCCCATTTACCCTCCCTGGACATCCCCTGCCCCAAATAATGGTACAATAAACAACCCGAATCCTATCTTCCCTTCTGAAGTACCATTTGGGGGAATAACAATAATCTCACTGTCAGAGGCCTCTAAGGCAGTGGTTCTCAACCTTGGCTGCACATTAGAATCACCTGGGAATCTTTTTAAAAATCCTGATTTCTGGATCCTCACCCTCCGGAAATTGTTTCTCTGTTATGGGGTGGGGTCCACAACATTAGTAACAAAGAAACAGAATTTCCGGAGGATGAGGCCCAGAAATCAGGATTTTAAAAAGATTCCCAGGTGATTCTAATGTGCAGCCAAGGTTGAGAATCACTGCGCTAAAGAGTCAATAGGGAGAACTGGAGAAGAACAGCGAGTAACAGCTGAAGCGCCTGCTTCAGCTTGCTGGGTCCCTGACACTGTGTTCTCAGTAAGGTACACCTCTTAATCCTCACAACAATTCTAGCAAGAGGTACAGGGCCTGGGAGGGATTAAGGGCCTTGCGCCAAGTCACGGAGTAGTAAGCATCAATGTCAGGCTTTGAACTTGGATGGTCTGGCTCCACAGTCTGTGCTCCTAGCCACCCAGCCAGCATTTTCCAAACTTGAGCTGCTTCAGAATCAACTGGCAGGCTGGTCAAAACATAGACTAGCTCCACCTGAAGAGTTTCTGACTCTGCAGGTTTGGGATGGTACCTGAGAATTTATATTTCTAACAAGTTCCTAGGAATTACTGATGCTAGTGGTCCAGGGAACCACACTTTCAGAATCACTGCTTTAGGCCAACGCATTCTCTGTGCAAAAAGGAAGTAAGGAAGTCTCAATTTATAAAAATTAAACTCTGAGTAGGGCTGCCAAATAAAATACAGGATGCTTAAATTCAAATTAGAATAATTTAAATTAACCGCTTATTCAGATAAATAATGAATTTTTAAGAGTATGTCCATGTAATATTTGACAAGACTAACTCTGGATCATCTGAGCTGCCTGGGCCAGAAAGAATAAAAAGACACAAATAATCAAAACTTCTCATTTTAGTCCCATAGTGCTAAGTCTCCCACCTTAACCAAACTGATTATCACTCTTAAAAGATGTAAAAATGTCAGTTCATGCTTTCCATCCTCTGAAAGAGGAGGATCTGCTAAAAGGCTCCAGCCAGAGGGTCCAAGCAGCAGCTGGAGAATTCAGGTTCTAGTTGTATTTTTTATTTAATCCTCCTGTTTTCACGCACTAAAAACCAGCTCACCCCAGTCTCTAGTTCAAGGAGAATGGGGAGCAATATCCTCACCCCTATTTTTTTTGTGTGTTTTTTTGTTTTTTTTATATCTGAAGAAGGGCCATACTTAGTATCAGAGGCTCCGATCAAATAAACATGATTTGGGGAAACCCATTCAACACTGCAGTTTGGGTTCTGTTCAATGTTATAAAAAAAACCCCAAAAACTGGCTTCTCTAAAAGAAAAACACTTCCTAATTTTAAGGAAAAAGCAGGTTAACATTGGCTTTACTGCTCAGCCAATTCCTGTTGTGAGTCTAGGCTTCAGGTACATGGTTCTGCTTTCTGTTGTCCACTTACTTGCTCCTTGTGAGATGACAGAAATGTCTCCAAAGGTGACGGTCTATTATTGGGAACTTCAACTTGAAAGAGGGAAGCTCTCGCTGTGTCTACAGAACTACAGTACACATTTACCGCATTTACCGTTGCATCAGCCCCAGAGTTAGCTTTTGTTGTAACAGGCAATTAGCGCCAAACACCACGGCTGGGCTGAGCCTGGGAACACTGGCTTCTTCTACTCCCCGTTCAATTATGAGCAAGCCACCAGAAGCATGAGGCTAAGCAAGGAGTCAGCAATCAGGACAATTGCATCCAATCTAGTAAACATCGGGGGGCACCTGCCTTCATCAGGTCGGGCAGACCTTCCTGCTGCGATGGACAGACCTCTGATGGGAAACATGTGAGGCACAGCCCTCCTCCCCAGCTCCAACCCCCCCAGCTCTGAGAACTTACACAGGGCGATCACAAAGCATACTTACAGGGAGGTCTGCATAGAAGTAGTGCTTCCTGTCAAACAAGGACTTCTTGTTTATGTGGCAGTTCAGTGCCAGGCCTGTCATCACTGCCGCCTCTACACACCTCCTGTTGAGAACCTATGGAAACACGACACACAGCTCCTCTCAGATCCAGTCTGAACAAATGCTTCTCCCACACACTGACATCCTCCCTGAATATTCAATTTGGCCCTTCAACAGGCATTCTCTGGTTCTCTGTGTGGGCAGCTCCACTTCATAAGCTGACTCTGTTAGTCTGGAACCATGAAAACTTTATATATAAAAGAAAATGCAGCCCTAACCGGTTTGGCTCAGTGGGTAGAGCGTCAGCCTGCGGACTCCAGGTCCCAGGTTCGATTCCGGTCAAGGGCATGTACCTTGGTTGTGGGCACATCCCCAGTAAGGAATGTGCAAAAAGAAAGAAAATGCATGCAGCGATGGGTTCCACTGGGCAGGTAATGAGCTGCCACCTTGGGGAACCTTTCCTGTACATCTGGCATCAAAGTCAACAGGAGGGTCCCAGAAAAGCTCAGCAGAGTGGTTACTACATGGGATAAATTTAACCTCACTCCCTCTGCAAGCAGAGCAAGAAGCCGGTCAGAATGCACGGGACACACTGATTCCTGGGAGAAGGACCCAAGAAGCAGCTCACCAAACAACCTGCATGAGATTGAAACACACTTTGACAGATGAACTTCTGGAAACTACAGGGCTACAGCCATTTCCTCAAGGTCTGGGAAAGGGGCACACCTGCCTCCAGTCCAGATCTGCCAACTCTGAGTGTGCCCTACACCCTGACTCTCTCCGAACTGCTGGTCCCCCCAGGGGCTCCTGGAGCTTAGGGCCTCTGGATCCGTCCTGCCCCACCTACAGGTGTGGATGTCCAAGAAATGGCAACTCCCTAGCCCCAAAGGACATGGACAGCTTTTAAGAACTTTGGAGGAGGGAGGGATGGAGTAACACAGACAACTAGAGAGAAGGAGCACTAAGTTCTGGAGCCAGGCCCACCTCCCACCTGTGCTATGTGGATATACTGCCATGACTAGAAGCTATTTCCTCATCTCTGAAACAGGTTTCATGTGAGCTTATGGAGTGGCTAGAGTAACAGCCAGAACATCTACTCTGCAGTAGGAATTCAATTTTAGTTCATTTTCCCCACTGTACTTAGGGGAAATTTTTGAGGATACTGTGCTTGCTGATGAAACATTTCTATTTTTATTAGAATATTTATCATGTGCTTTAGTATCTGTATTATACTCTTATGCATATAGGGCTTCCCAGTTCAGCACTTTCACATCCAATATAGTATTCCAGCCTCACAGCAACCTTGTAAAGAAGGAACTTACATTATTCCAATATTTCAGAAAAAGGAAAAGTAAAACCCAGAGATACTAAGAGACTCACCCAAAATCACCGAGTTGGCAAATGGTAAAGCTTGCTCTAAAGTCCACCTGCGCCCTTACCTAGAAGGTGACAAACAATCCCTGTGTTTTGGGGACTGTATCTCCAGGCTTGGACAATGAGTGAGGCTCCCCGACAAAGGCATAACTTGTTGATCAAACACAGATTTGAAAAACAAACCTGTACATCTCTACTTACGGCAATATACAACCTCCCAAAGATAATCCCAACAGCCAATCTCCCTCCTGGTAACACCACCACATGCCTTTCCCCCCGGAAGCCAGGTAACAGAATGGAGTCAGCCATCTCATAGCCTCTATTTGGAGTTCTGCATTCTGGGCCAAATCATATTGCCAGCTCGGCACTAATAATGGTTTCACAAGAAGATGTGTGAGTGTGGGAAACAGAATGCTCTAATTATTGATGTTTTCACTTGCTGTTTGGCATTTTACTGAACAGTTGTTACTGTAATACAAATATAACTGGTAGACACTGCTGCCAAATTCAGGCCTGATGATTCCGGTCAAGGCACACAAGACTGCGAAGCTGATGTCCCTGCCTCAGGCCCTAGCGTGGTCTTGCTTGTAAATTGCCTGTCTCGCTAGTCTGTACCAGTTCTTGCCTTAGCACTCCACTCCCACTATATTTCCAACTACTGCTTCCTCTCTCATCTCTGTCCAATCTGCCCCTTTGGGGCCAACCTGCTTCCTCCCAGGAAAGAAGAAAACCTGGGTTTATTTTGCTGGCCTATTTCTAGACATACATTGCCAATAAACTCTCTGTGCCTGGCAGGCACTAGAAGAGAGAGCAGAGTTGGGGTGATCATGGACTCCTGCTGTGCCTACATGCAACTGAGCACACAGGCACATGATAAACCATTAATTTCCAAAGAATAAGAATGCAGTAAAACACACAAACATTGCAGTGATATTGACTATACTTTAATCTGCTTTTGATGATTTAGAAGGCTTGAAGTACTTCAGGGTCAGAATTATAAGCATCAATCATCACCACACTACAGTTGCACAGAGAGGCTAGTAAACAGAGAGTGCCAGTTAAAAGAATGCCAACCAAAAATAATTTATTATGATCTTAGTCAAGCTGCTTATGACAGATGGAGGTCTAGGTCAGCATGTTCTGAGGATAGGATGCAGAATTGGGAAATTCAACTTGGGCTGTTTTTATTCTACAACAGTTCTTAAATGTCTAAAAAGTATTAGGCTTCAAGGATACAGAAGTAAATAGGGCTCTGTCACTGGCCTTAATAAATCTGCAGTGGGAACAGGAACTTGCCAACATCTCTAACATCCTTCTCAAGTTCACCATCCACACAAGGATGATTCTGCTAAAATGCAAATCTTATAGCATCTGTTGCCTAAAATCACTCAACAGCCCCCAATGTCTACATGAGAAAGGCCAAGCTCTTACATGCTCCTGCCTGCATCTTCAATTTCATCCCCAATCACACCCCTACACACCCTCACATATGGTCCAGTTCCCCTGTACAAACCATGCTGACCTGCTGACCCTCCCTATTCTTAATCCATTCAAGATCTACTGAGATGTCACCAAATCTCTGAAACTTTCCTTATATTCTTCCCAGGTATTCTACCGCTCTGACCTTCCACACCTTTCCATTTGTGTTTGCATCAGGGTTCATTGAACTTGTTTACATATATTTCCATTACACTAAGTTTCATGAGAATGGGAACTGTCTGTTCATCCTGTATCCCTGAAGCCCAATACAGAACTAAAAAATAGTGGTGCTCAATTAATAGGTGTGAAACTCACATGAGGAGGGAGGTGATGGATATTAACAGAAGTTTTCAGAGAGGCAGCGATACCTGAATCTTCTCTAAGGTATTACCTGCCACAAAGGTCTTACCTGTCTCAAACTTGTTTCAGGAAGTGCCCTGAAGCAATAACCAATCATGTATGATGTGATTAAAGAGGTGACTTGAAAACTCAAAAGACTAACTTGTCCTGAAGAAAGCATGGTCCAGAATTGTCTTTGCAATTGAAATAAGGTGACTACAAAGGATGTCGGGATTAGCCACAGCAGCCTTCACGTGGAAGAAAAGCAATGAACTTTGGAACTCACACAACACACCTTTCTCAACTGAGCCTTAGGAGACTTCGCTCTGGCTGCAGAAACAGTGCAGTGCATGAGTATTTATCATGCTATGCACATCACATACCTTTTGCCATTTAATCCTCGGAGCAATCCTAGGGCAGACACTATTATAATCCTCATCTTACAGATAGTGATGGGAATCACAGAGATTAAGTCATTTGGCCAAAATGACACTTATAATAAGAGGCAGAGCTAGGAAGTAAGAGCCCCAGAACTCAGGCTAGTACATTCCATCTTAAATCTTCAAAGAATAAAGAGTTCTAGTGTTAGCTTTCAAGACTACTAACACCTGGCCATAACTCCGGAGCAGCAACACAAACCAAACCCTACTGGAGAAAAGTTAAGGTAGATATTGTTTCTAACATTTTTTCTTGCCAGTTTCTATAGGTTTGTTTTCAGATGGTGAGCACCTAGAGGGCAAACACTGTGTTCTTTTAACTTTGCAGAACACTCAACATACAGTGTCTAGCATGTGAAGGTTTGATAATGTGTGGACCTACAGGCTTTCTCCATTAGCAGGGAATGTTTTATTGCTAGACTTCTGAAATCCCTAGACACATACACTCATGAAATGCCTTATCAAATAAGTAAATGACTTCAAGCATACAGAAAGAGGCCAGTTCTTTTATTTAATCAGAAGATAAGGAAGGTCTGATAGGTAGAGGCAGGAGATGAGACATTTAATAAATTTCATGACTACAGAGACAGACTGGGTAGATCATGGTCAGCAAAAGGATATGAGGATGGATGTCCCACCACTACCCTAGTCTAGTCCTCCTCAGCTCCCACGTACTCTGCTAAGCACTATCTCCCCAGCCAGACTGAGCTCCCTGAGGGCAGTCATTTTATCTTATTATTCTTTGCCCCATTATTTACATCTGATTAACTGAGGTAATGGATAATTTAACATTCCCTTTATCAACATTCATAAGCTATGAAATGAAAGCAAAATTGTTCTATAAAATATATGTGTTAGGAAAAAGAAACCACTTAGTATGTAAAATAGGACACATTTAATGCAGAGACTTTACCCTGGTGAAAGAAGAGATGAGACATCAGAGGGTACAGGAGGCCACTTAGGAGATTCTCAAGAGCAGGAAGCCAGTCCTACCCCAGGGCTGAGGACGGGGCACTCAGAGGACACTGGACACTTCGTAGATTTGTCATCTACTAGCTAGAGCCCTGGTAGAGGCCCACCCACTACCCGAGATGTTGTCAGAGGAGAAGAGGAGATGAGAAAGACCCTGTAGCTGCTTTCTTCCCACCTTCAGTCTTTCATCAGATCCTGCTCTTGGCCTCACCAGTCAGAAGCCAGGTAACCTGGGAACTAGAAACTGGAGGTGGAGGTGGAGAGTGCGCAGATGCAACAGGAACCAGAGCATTCTGAGCCCATAAAGATATCAAAAGATAAATACTGGGAAGTGACTGTCTTACTCTGTAAAACTCAAACTGAATGTAATCAGCTATGCCAGCAGTTCTCAACCTGTGGGTCGCGACCCCTTTGGAGGTCGAACGACCCTTTCACAGGGGTCGCCCAAGACCATCAAAAAACACATATATAATTACATATTGTTTTTGTGATTAATCACTATGCTTTAATTATGTTCAATCTGTAACAATGAAAATACATCCTTCATATCAGATATTTACATTACGATTCATAACAGTAGCAAAATTACAGTTATGAAGTAGCAACGAAAATAATTTAATGGTTGGGGGTCACCACAACATGAAGAACTGTATTAAAGGGTTGCAGCATTAGGAAGGTTGAGAACCACTGAGCTATGCAAAAGAACATGGAAATAGAGCTGTAGAGAAACAATTTGGGCCTCCTCCCACTGAATGTATGATCAGACAGTGGAGAAAACAGGAAGAACAACTCCTTAAGGTGCCAAAAAAGAGGAAATCCTTAAGAGGAAAACCAGCAAAATGAACAAACTTGCAGCAGAGGCTTAAGACTTGGATTATGGAGCAGCGCCAGAGTGGCTTATGTGTGTCAACCAAGCTTATTCAATGTCAGGAAAGTATGTTTGCAACAAAATGAATATTGTTGATTTTATAGGCAAGGCAAAATGGTGCTTCAATTTCATGAGGAGAGAAGGGTTGGCCATGAGAACACGAACAAAGTTAGCTCAGAAAATGCCACCAGTTTATGAGGATGATCTCAGATATAAAGACAGTGACTCAGAGGACAGCAGTATTACAATAGAAGTTGAAGAAATTGATATGTCTGGAACTAATAGTGATGAAGAAGAAAACAGTGATGCAACAGAGGCTGAATAAAGTGATGTGCTGCATAAATCATATGGTATGTAAACACTACCTGCGGTAATTATTAAATAAAAATGTGTTCTGTTTTATGTTTAAAATATTGATTTCTTAATTTTGGATTGGAAAAGTGGGGGGCGTCTTATACACAGAAAAATACGGTATGTCAAATTCTACTAATTAAATAAATCTATTCACTAAAGCCAGTCTCTGGGACCTGTAACAGGAAATAGTTTGTGATGTACTTCAAAGAAATAAAACTGCATGTCTTTCAAAATAGTCTGTAATTCACACCATTTCTCTCCCCTTCCTATTTTACCCTCAAATGGTGAGCCATCACACCCAGAGTTAGTCCAACTGGTATCAGTACCTCCTTTAAAGACTGACAATATGACAAGACAACTGTACTCACTGAAAATCCAGTCAGCAATTCCTCTGGAGCATTAAAACAAAGACTACAAGTTGATGTTTTACAAAAAGCCCAAAAAGGAATTATTCTGTGAAACTAATGCTACATATGACAAATTTGATAACTGAGATATAACATGATAAATGCCTTAATTTATGAAGAGAAGGTAATTAAGATTTACTAAGTAAAAATAAGGCAGTAAAACGGGCCTTTATCTTACTGTTAACCATAAATATGTCTCAAAGCATGCACTCCCTCTGATTCATATTCAAAGCAAAAATTGCCACACAGATAAATTTTCATTATGGTAGAGAAAAGTGTTCCCCCATTTCCTCACCCCCCACATGCCTTTTCACCACTGAGCTCTTTATTCACCAGCCAAAACAAATACAAATACTCTTGAGCTATGATAATTAAGCTTGCTAAAACTGGTCAGTTAATTTTTCTAAAGAGGAATTTTCCATTAAAAGTTAGTGGTTTTATGGAAATATTAAATATTTACATAAATATACCCACATAAATATGTATACTCTTTATGTCTAAACATGGGCACTGCCTAGGGAAAAGGAGAAAGAGAAATGTTATATGTTCTCTTGTTTAAATCCCTTTTTCACAATGGAGAAAAAGATAAATATCCATTTCATAGGAAACAATTTGTGTTCAAAAGAAGTGTTGTTCCAGCTGTCCTTGAGCTCCAGTGCTCCTCTCCATTCCCAGTCCTCTTGCACCATTTCCACTACCCAGGCTAATCAGGATCAAGGGCAAGGATATTTTCTTGCTCTTAAGTATCAGAGACCCATTCTTTTCATTTGGGATTCCATTCTCCTCCTGCCTCTGCCTACTTCCTGGGGAAGGCAGCCTAGACCAGTTTGGCCTGCGGCACTGGAGCAATCTCGCTTGCTTTTCCAGGAACCATTGGAATACTAAGATCTGACATTCATCTCTGGGCTTGAAAGAAAAATGAAAAGCCCTTGACCTTAGCAGCGCTTGGCCTGCCTCTGTGCTAGGTGGAAAGAGTTCTCACATGACACTGTCTGATTTGCTTAGACTTCACTTTGGGGTTGGAGGCCAATGGCCCAACTACTATAGCATTCATTTGAGGAGCCTCACACTCAACCAGTTAGCAAAGTTAGATAAGAAAGTTTGAGTTGCTGGCAGCCAGTAAAAAACAAGATTGGGTGTGCAGGTTAACTGGTCTCTATTCCTTTTTCCCACAACATTCCCAACAGTTACTAATCTGGCATTACTCACTGGCAATTAACCTGATCTCCAAGAAGACCTCTACTGATGAACAAACTGAGACAAAACTGAGTCAGAAAGACCTGAGTTGAAATCTCATCTCTATTGCTTGTTAGCTGTGTGACCTTGCACAAATTACCTAACCTCTCTTGGCCTCAATTTCTTTATCTGTTAGGTAAAAAAAAACACCCTTATTTTTCAGGGTTGTTCTGTGAATTAAATAAAATTACTCAACAGACTGGAAGTGTTATTAAATGGAAGATGCCTATCTCAATCAAATATTTCATAATCAAGCTTTTCTAGGAGATAAGGGAATCCAATGTGGAAAGGTCTAAACAGCTCCACAGATCCATCAGTCCAGATTTACAATCCAAAGTAAGGCACAACAGATGCTAAAAGTATGCACTATGTCAACATAATATTTCCCCATTAAATGATAACCAACACCTTTTGTGATCATTAGTGTGTTATCTCCAGTGGAATAGAGTTCACATTTCTACGTGTCTCAGGAAGCTTATATTGCATTTTCCATTTTATAGTGAAGCAAAATTTTCCCGGATAACATTGTCTGCTTGCCTGTGGCTGACAAAAGCCTGCATTCTCAAGTGAAAGAAATGACCTTCTAACAAGTTGTCAGTTATAGTTAACTAAGTCAATTTTCACCTCCATCTCACTGTTGCCCCACATATCTATGACTTCCTGCTTTCTAAGACAGCAGTTACTTTCGAAATTCTACTAGCATCTGTGGAGAAGAGATGTATGAAGGCATGACGTAGACATGGGGATAGAGTTTTTAGAAAAATCAGTTCTTTTGAATACTTTTTGAATAAAACTTTGGGATGGGATCAGGATTGTTAACTTGGAACATTTGTTTTTCTCTTGTTTATAGTTTTTAAAAAAGTATATTAATATTAAAAAGGCTAAACCATACAAATCTAAATTTCATTTTAGATTGCCAAGTCTTTCCTAACCAATCCTAAAATTCACTGATAGGGCTCTATACTTGGAGAGATTTAAGGGAACAACAAACTATTTCATATTCAAGAATAATCAATGAAAGATAAGAACATTAATTTCATTAGTGAAAAGCTCTAATGACCTCAAATAAGAGCTTTCATCTTTATATAAAAAGATCAGAAGCAACTGGCTTGAACCAGAGGACCTCAAAGAAATGCTGGCTAGGTACTCACTATCGGTATGGATAGTGAATTTGGTGGGACAAGGCCTATGAATGTTAAAAGCAAATTCCTAGAGACACATGCCATCTGTTGAAAGTACTCCTACTATGTTCATCAGTCCCAGGAATGTCCCAAGGACAGCCTTTGAAAGAGTCTATCAGTCCCCCCCCCCCCGGGCCCCCACAAACACATAAAATTTATTTCAAGAAATCAGCTTACATGATTGTGGAGTCTGTCAAGTCTGAAGTCTATGTGGCAAGCTGGAAACTAGGGCAGAAACTGCTCTTGAGGTTTTGAGGCAGAATTTCTTCTTCAGAAAAACCTATCTTGAATTTTACCTATCTAATAGGAATCTAATAAAAGACAAACACGCAAATTGACCATACCTTCCCTATGCCTTAAGCCACGCCCACCAGCCAATCAGAGCAACTGTATGCAAATTAACCCAACCAAGATGGCGGCCAGCAGTCACGGAGATGAAGCAAGCAGGAGGCTTGCTTACTCCAGTGATAAAGGAAGCCAGCCTGCCACCGGCCCTCAGCTCCACTCAAAAGCAACAAAGTTGCAATTATAGAAGGTAAATAAACCCCAGATACCTGCTTTCAGCTCAGCTCTCAGCTCCACTGAAGGCAACGAAGTTTCAATTA
Source organism: Myotis davidii (assembly GCF_000327345.1). NCBI lineage: Eukaryota > Metazoa > Chordata > Mammalia > Chiroptera > Vespertilionidae > Myotis > Myotis davidii. Next base: position 2,389,196 of record NW_006295491.1, on the reverse strand, counting down.
TAGAAGGTAAATAAATCCCAGAATAAAAAAAAAGAAAAAAAGGAGAGGCTGGAAGGTTCCAGAGCCCACG
>NW_006295491.1:2376116-2388934 GCF_000327345.1 Myotis davidii | reverse complement strand
AGGATGTCCAACTGCAGCTTAGGCCTGCTCCCCGCTGGCAAGTGGACATCTCCCGAGGGCTTCTGGGCTGCCAGAGGGATGTCTGATTGTCAGCTTAGGCCCAATCCCCCCAGGGAGCAGGCCTAAGCCAGCAGGTGTTGTATCAGTACCTGCTGGTCATCCCCTGAGGGGTTCCAGACTGCGAGAGGGCACAGGCTGGGCTGAGGGACTCCCCACCCCCGAGTGCACAAATTTTTGTGCACCGGGCCTCTAGTCCTATATAATAAAAGCCTAATATACAAATCATCCTGTCCACCAGGAGTTCAACCAGGGGTGGGGCTGGCTGGCCAAACGCCCATGGCCTTTCCCTCTGGCCGGTGGCAGCAGGCAGCCGGGGGAAGGGAGGCCTTGGCTGGCAGCTGGCAGCCACTAGAGACCCTAGCTGTGCATGAATTTTATGCACTGAGCCTCTAGTGTATCTAGTAAGAAGCTTCACAGCAAGCCACGAAATCATGGAAGTTAAAAGGAAAAATAAAAAGCCAAGCCAAACAATCACAGGGCAAAAAGCCCCTGTCCCTTCATTATGTTTTCTTCAAGAGTAGGTAAAATTTTAAAAACTGATCTGGACTTAAAAAAAAAATGTTAATGTTCTGAAAGAAAAGAAAAGGAGGGAAACAGAAAGAGAGGGGGGGAGAGAGACAGAAAGGGAAAGGAAAGAAAAAGAAAAAAGAGACTAAAGATTCATGACAATAAACAGTGTATGATCTTTGACTGGATCCTGGATTGGGGAGAAGGAAATAAAGGCTAATGCTGAGACAACTGTGCAAACTTGAATTGTGAACCGGATTTTGGATAACAGTACTATATTCATGTTAGCTTTCTTGAGTGGTCATATAAGAGAATTTTTTGTTCTTAGGAGAGAGATGCTGAAATATTTAGGAATCAAGTGCCATGAGTGCACAACTTACTCTCAAATGACTCATCCCAAGGGGAAAAATATACTTGGTGCAGGGTGGATGTTCACTGTATTAGTCTTTCAACTTTTCTATAAGTTTGAATTTTTTAAAAAATATAAAGTATTGGGGAGAGAGAAAGGAGTAGATAATTCTCCACCTGAATGGATGGTGAGATGTTACAAGCCTTGAGGTGGTAAGAGGAGACTGGAGCTATTTAAAGTAATGCAGCTCATAAACCACATGTGAATCGGAAGTTTTCAATCACTGTTGCTGAAAATCAGATGCAGAAAAGAAAACATTGTATATACCAATCCATCTAAACTTTCCTATGCCATCATTAAGTGATGAGACATATTAAGGCCCTTGTGTAGATGCTGAAAACTATGGTGCAACCCTCTTAATAACGTGAAAAATCCATTAGCGAATTCCATACTGTCATATATATCCTGCATATAGACAACATATACATAAAATCAAGAACATGAAAGGAAGATTTGTTCTTTTGCCTGGTAGAAAAATAATTTTCCCCAATGATATCTTTTCTACTTAAAAATACTTTTATTTTCCCCTAAAGCTGTCTTTTTTTTCTGTTAATGCTTCCATTCTGTTGTCTTACCCTGTACATGTAATTTCTCAATGTGTGCTTCTTTGAAAGACTTCTATGACTGAGAACTTCATATTATTGTTACTCATGCTGTTGTGATATGTGTCATTTTAAGTTATTTCAGGTGAGTGTTACACAAGTAACACTCCCTGTTCAACCCTATTGGTCACTATGAAATGGAAATAGCTTGATTTATCTTTTAATGATGCAAAGTGAAGAATATGACGTTCATCATAATAATAAATACCATTTATGTGCCACTTGAGAGTTTATGAAGTGCTTTCATCTATATTTCACTTCTTTGCGTATATGTAGCAATGGAAGAGAACAAGCAAGAAGATAGATAAGAGAGCTTACTGGTGTGATTAAGTAAACAAAGGTTATGAGTGACTACAGGCATCTTGAACGTTTACAACCAGCTATAAAGGAAAAATTCCCTGTTGTGTTTTGTTGGAAATGAACAATTAGCACATATTGCAGAAGGAAATTCAGTCTGGTGCTTTAAGCTAACAACAGGAACCAGGCAATTCTTTTTTTTTTAAAGAAAGGCCCTGAGATCCCTGTGTTCTTGGGAAAATCAATAGGCCAACAGTTTTTTCTATCAATTGGGGCCGGAGCCCCTGACCTTGCTCACTGGGGTGGCCTATGAGTTGGCAAACATCACTGAAAATTCAAGACATTGATAATCACATATTACTGCCTGTCTGCATCTCCTAAGAAAGCTGCAGAACATGACAAATTGATTGATTGATTATGCTTCTTGCTTTTATACTTGTGAAAGGATATTCATGCATCAAAATCTGGAATACAATACTTTAAAGGCTCCTGAGGAAACATATCTTTTGACTCTCACTTATGCTCCTTGCCCCAAACCAGGCCTATAATAAGGATGCAACCAGTGGTGGAAGGCTGGGAAACATGAAAGCTCAGTAGCAAGAACTCTCTGCTGCAACTAACAGAATGCTCTAAAGAGGGGCCCAGCCTGATTACACTAACTATGCCAATATCACCAAGCCTACGCTTGTCATTTCTGGGATGCCAATGGCAAAATGACTTCTTAACTTTGCCAAGATTTTAAAGAGCTAAGGAAAAAAAATTCCCCAAGATGCTGCAGTGGAGAGAACAGCCAACTCCTCCCCCCATACTAAATGTGAAGCTGAAAATACATATCGAAGTGACCAAGTAAGAAAGGCCTATACCAATGGCCTCAGAGGGCAAGTATATACTTGTGGTGTTGAGAAAGAATCCCACAGAATCCATTAAAAAAAGGGGTCTCAACTCTACTCACAGACACAATAAAACTGGTATTCAGGGCACAACTGGGCATTCTCCATCCTCCTGCCCCCGTGTTTCCATGTGGCTGGATTTTGCTCTCAACTCCATATTGCTTTCTTTCCCAAAGAGAAGTGGCTTTTCTGACTAGTGACTTCGGGAAAAGAAACATGTGGCCAGTGTCTTCTGGCTGGGAATTTTTATTATAGCCTCTAGTACAAATCATCAGAACAAAGCCTGCATGAGCGCCTTCTGATCAGCATGCCCGCGGAGATGGTATATGCTGGTCTATTCTGGCCATGTGATAAGCTTTTTCCAAGTGGAAGGCTTACAGTTTTGGGTAGCTGAGTTCAACTCAGGTAGAAGGCACTAGAAGCTATTTGCTATATATCAAGTTGCAGTTTTAAATCAAGCCATTATTGATACTAAAGTTGATAGGTTCATCTCCATCTATCTGATTTCTCAATTAGTTCCGACTCGAAAGGGGAAGGAAGTATTATTTTCATACTTCCTTTCTAGCACTCATAAACCAAATTTAGAAACCCCACAGCATCACCAATGACTCCACAAAGAAGAAACCCAGAGGGCCAGCTGCCATGGCCGGGCATGCATTTGCTGTGAGGGAACAGCTTTTACAGGTCTGCTGCAGTTGTGTACGTTCTGAAACTGTCTGTGGAAGAAAAATGAATGGTGCCCAGCTGCATGATTTGAGGCTGCATTTTTATTATAGGCTTCTAGTATAAATCACCAGAACAAAGCCTGTATGAGCTGCCTGAATGTCAGAGACAAACACAGTGTCACAGAACACTGTTAGGCAATTTTTTTTTTAACTACTACATATTTATATCAACAAAAGATCCCTAAGCTTTTGTCCTCCTAGGCATCTTTGGCCATGTGTTTATATTTTATTTTCTACACATTCCCACTTCACTTTCTAGCATTTCAGACTTTTGGGAGCAGTAGTGTACAACATCTATTTTAAAGAGTTGAGAGTTCTAAGTATAGCACCGTCTCCTCTAACAATGACTCGTTGTTGTGCTCAATCTCATCCAAGCACATATTTTGAAGGGAAAACAAACCTGCACGAGGGGATGTGGAAATGTGAGAAAAGCCCTTTCCAAACACAACATTGAAGGTTTCTTGCTCAGAAATGAATCTCTAGGGACAGGAAATGCTGCCTTGAGACATTCCCTCACCAGGAAGGAGCACAGGGCCAGGTGAGAGAGATGCTCTGCAGGCCCATGGGATCCACTGGTTAGAAGGCAGACGAGGTCCCTTAGTTCCCCATAGGTTCCTCCACCACAGGTGCTCCTCTCAGTTCAACACTATTGTTGTTTTTTTGTTCCTTGACAGGACAGAGATGGTATCCTTTCCACACAAAGGTAAAGGGAATGATTCATTAAAGATGAAATTTGGGGGTGGGGGGGAAAGAATGACAACCTTTCAAGGCCATGGATGAGAGTGTGCAACCCTGTACAAGTTAGGGGAATTTGGAAAGAGCTCAATGAACCAAGATTCCTACAGATCTCGGTCTCAACCAGTGTGCAGAAGTGCAATACACAAAAAATCACCATAGGAGAACTGCAATCAGAAGAAAGGGATATCCTGGTGGCAGAGGAAAGGAAGTCAGAGAGATGTAAACATGCCTCTCATGGCCCATTCTGAATCTCTGGGTCATGACCATTCACAGCCTTGGCCACAGTCCCAGCTGTGTGGTCACATTCTCTGTTCCCTTTTAACGTTTCAATCTTAATAAAGTCTCAGCCCAGACTTTAGGTTAAAACAAGACTCTAGAATTGACTGTCTTAAATTTACTCTCAGGAGGACTTGGGGTTCAATTTTATTAACTCTTTGGTCCAAGAACCCCAAAGCTAAGAGATAACCATGAAAAAATAGCCCTGGCTTTGACCTAGGGCATCTGGCAAAAGCCAATGTAAAAGCTCTTTGGAGAGACTTGCTTTCAACCCAGCCACAAGATTGCCACTAATGAATCCCTGTCAAACATGGCTTCATAATTCAAAACTACAAAATACACAAGAAGATCACATATCATTAGCCAGAACCAGCAGACACACAAAGAAGAACAGAGAGCCCAAGAACTTCAGGCAATAGAATTATTAAACACAGACTGTAAAATAAGCAGATTTAAAATTGTTAAGGAAATAAATACATGAACAAGGAAGAAGATATTTTCAAAAAGACAGAAAAGATTTAAAAGAGAAAAACAGGATTTCTATAAATGAAAGGTACTCTCAGTGAAATAAAAAAACTCAGTGGGTAGTTAAAGAGCAGAGTAGACTTAACGAAGAGAGAATTAGTGAACTGGAAGAAAGTGCAGAGATGACTTTTCAGAATGAAGCATACAGAAAAAATCTTAAAAGAATTTTCCATTAGCTAAGAGATGCCCACAGGCAGAGCTGCTCTCTTAATAGTGAGTCTGGGGAAATCCAGTGCCTGGCAATCTAAACTGGAGGCTAATTAGGTTAGATCTCCTTTTGCCCATTTCATTTTCTGAATCAGCACTTTCCCCTCTCCCCAGGTTTAGATCTCTCACCTAGTAGATATTGTAATAAACAGCACACACAATCAGTGTCAATACTGAATAGCCAATGCCTCTGTGTGTGTATAAGCACGTGAATGTATACTTATAAACAAACAGGGGTGAGCAAAAGTAGGATTACAGTTGTGAGTACATGAAATACAGAGTTCATTCTTGTATTACTATTAATTACTATATTATTTATTTGTATTACAACTGTAAACTTAATTTTTCCCACTCCTTTATTATATATACACTTAAGTGTTAATGTTCTGAAATATATACAGACACATATTCATGCAACTATGGTGAAAACATAGACTGGAAGCTGAGCATTAAACTGGGAGTGAGGAACCCAAATTCTCAATCTAAACTGGGACAATAAGTAATTGTGTGACCGTTGGCAAATTACAACAGCTATCCTCTCATCTGTTATTTAAAAGGACTAAACTAAATTATTTCCAGGATCTCTTCCTACTGTATCAGATAGGGTTTCTAACTTCAAGAAGCTAACTGGCTTTCATACCATCCATGTACTTTATTTTGTAGGACAGGTCTCTATTCAGAGCCTTGTTCTTATTTACATTAACAAATGTGATAATCTGACTTTCTGGGCAGGAGCAGATAGAAATAATAATTGAGCAGTGAAAAATGAGCAAGGGATTCCTAGAATCAAATATACTGACAATAGCTTTAAAAAGGAGGAGAGAGGTAGATGAGGAAACCTTAAAAGAACGGCCATCATTAGCCATTTACTATAGGATCAGATAGCTTTACCCACCTCAATCACCCTTGAAGGCACCATTATATTACAACACTCAGCCACACTGATGTTGCTGATAACCTTGAGTAATTAAGAAAAGATTAGCTTATGTTCAATACACTCTATTTAAAAAGCAGGCAAGTATAAAATGCATTTTAGAAAGATTCCTGTAAAGTTAAAAAAATATCAAAAGTGTTTTAGACTCCTGGAAAATTCTTTTAGATGTACTCCCCATGTATGCACATGTAGGTATGTGCAATTATACAGAGAAATATTTATTAAGGGTGCTACATACATGTTTTTATGCAAAATTACTGTTAAGTGGCCCAGAAAAGATTCACAAATTGCTTTTTAGAACCTTATAATCAAACACAGAAACTGTGAAATTGCTATAAACATCATACATGAAGGATGGTCCATCAACTATATAAAACAAACATATAGGGTCCCCTCAAAATGTATACACACACTTTGAACCATTACAAAGGCAGTGTTTATTAAAATACATTTCATTTTCAAAATTGAGCTATAAGCTATTAAAGTGTGTATACATTTTTTGGGATACCCTGAAGTGTTATAGTTAATATAGCTAGTTTTCATGTGGGAAATTTTGCATATAAGTCTGGCAGAGAGGTGGGAGGAGTGAAGATGGTTGAGAAGGGAGGCCTTCAAGAATTCACTGAAAGCTGGAAAAAGATTGTGACAGGGAAGGAGTCAGACACTTCCCACATGAGGGGAGGGGAAGCCATGCTGCCTACTGAATGTGAAAGTCCATCATTGTCATAAGTCATTGAATTCATGGGAAACATTCAGTTAATGACATCATAAGGCAAGTCTGGATCATCAGAGAGTTTAAGAGCTGAGAGGGAACCTTCCCACATTTGTGTGTATGAGCTCACATACACAGCTCTTTTATTTTTATTTATTTATTTTTTAAGGGGAGAATGATGATTTTTACTTTTTTTTCAAATATATTTTATTGATTTTTTACAGAGAGGAAGGGAGAGGGATAGAGAGTTAGAGACATCGATGAGAGAGAAACATCGATCAGCTGCCTCCTGCACACTCCCTACCGGGGATGTGCCCGAAACCAAGGTATATGCCCTTGACCAGAATCGAACCTGGGACCCTGGAGTCCGCAGGCTGACGCTCTATCCACTGAGCCAAACTGGTTAGGGCCAGACACAGCTCTTTTAAAGAGGCAAGGGTCTTGGGGGTAAACCCGTCACCCCTGGACCACCCCACTCTACAAATGAATAAAGAAGAACAACATAAAAGCACCTTGGAGAGTAACTGGCAAGACTAAAGTCTGAGAACACAATGTAATTATAAGTTCTACAGATTACATTAAAACAAATCGTTGAAATGGAAAAAAAATTAATAGAAAACTGTCATATTTGTCTTCTTTTTTTTTTTTTAAATATATTTTATTGATTTTTTACAGAGAGGAAGGGAGAGAGATAGAGAGTCAGAAACATCGATGAGAGAGAAACATCAATCAGCCGCCTCCTGCACACTCCCCACTGGGGATGTGCCCACAACCCAGGTACATGCCCTTCACCGGAATCGAACCTGGGACCTTTCAGTCCGCAGGCCGACGCTCTATCCACTGAGCCAAACCGGTTTCGGCTGCCTTCTTAAATAACGAAACATCTACGTATAAATAGACAGAGAGGTAAATATAGATCTTATCATAATGTATGCATTAAGTACTTTTTCCTATTGCTGTTTTCTTGAATTTCTATTTTGCGTAGAAGCTTTGAGTTAAAACAACTTTTATAATAACATTTAGAATTAAGGGTCAGGAGAGCATTTCAACCTGATGTTCTCTAGAACCAGTCAAGTATTTCTAAATCTATTAGGTCCTTCAAAACCAAAGTTATTAACAATATCTTCTCTGTTCAGAGCTAGAATATTGCAGATTTACCTAGCTTTAAATAAATCTGTCAAAAGAAATATTAAAAATAAACTAATCGCAAGGTACTTTACAAGAGCATTCACATTATTATTTCTTTAAGGGACAAGATCCCTGATGGTACAATTCACAGAACACATCTCCAGCATGAAGCACGTTGTTTGTTAGTTCCCAGAGGACAGGCATCACATCAGATTTATTCACATTGCATTTTCCCCTGTTTATTCCCCTTCTTCTTGCTAATAGTGCTATATACTCTTGTGAATAAAAGCAAGTTTTATACAATGAGGTAAACAATGTTTCAGTTTCCATTCCACAGCTGCCAGGGCCAATTCCAAACACCTTTGATATGGAAAGCCCCAAATACTTTTTAAGACAGGCTGATCCTAAGACAAGAGGAGAATACTCTAGTTTATGTGTGTGGAAAACAGCTTTTGGAGCCCTTTCCCCAGGAAATAAGCAGCATTCATAATTAGTAGGGGGTTCTGTGTTATGTGCAGATAAGAGCTAGCAGACAAGCAAAACAAGGGCAGTCACTAGTTTCTAATTAATCTCATTGTGGCACAGCCTGACATGATCAGAAGTTACCTACTGACCACAGCTGAACCACCTATCAGTGGGCATCGGCATCAGCAATGGCAACAATGGTCTCTGCTTTCTCCTGCATAGGGATTGGCACCAACAAGGAGCAAGGATTTCAAATAACAAAATGTGTGTGTGTGCAATGCATAAATTTCAAACAAACTGGATGCCTTGCTAAAACTGCACCATTACTGGAAACATTGGCAAATTATGAAACAAATAGACTTATAAATCCCATGACATTTTATCAAACAGATATACTTTCTTCCTATTTCACATCCATATACCAAGTACTGTAAGTAGAGAAATTAAAATGACATGACAAATAGGAAATAACTAAGTCTAAGCAAATAGCAGAGGATCTTGTCTATAGCTATATAGACAACTAATTACTTAATAAATTAAAGAAGACTGTGTATCAGAGTAAGAGGTTTTTGTTTTGTTTTAAACTAGGGCAAAATAGCCGAAACCGGTTTGGCTCAGTGGATAGAGCGTCGGCCTGCGGACTGAAAGGTCCCAGGTTCGATTCCGGTGAAGGGCATGTACCTGGGTTGCGGGCACATCCCCAGTAGGAGGTGTGCAGGAGGCAGCTGATCGATGTCTCTCTCTCATCGATGTTTCTAACTTCCTATCTCTCTCCCTTCCTCTCTGTAAAAAATCAATAAAATATATTTTAAAAAAAAAGAATTAAAAAAAACCCAAAAAACTAGGGCAAAATAATGAGTGAGGCTGAATCCCTGCCATAAAAACAAAGAATGCTGTCCTTAGTTTAGCTGTAATCCTGCCTATAAGCAGGGAAATGGGCTGAATGACCTTTTCCGTCTGAAGATTTATGATGGGATTCCATATAATTCTAAAACTAAAGGCAAAATAAGAATATAAAATGCCTGTGGTCCTAAGAAATATTCAGAAGTGTCACAAATCAGAATGGGGGGTGAAGATGGGGGATAAAAATGAGTATTATATCTAGAAACACAGACATTTAGGCACGCACTAGGGGCCCAGTGCACGAATTTGTGCACCTTGAAAGGAACTTGGGATGCAGTGGGCACAGGGGGTGGGTTTAGGTCCATCCTCTGTGCCTCCACATGGCCCCTCCCACACAGCCAGTCCCGTCTGCCGGCAGCCCCACTCCCACCACTGCTGCTGCTCCCACACGCTGATGGCACCAGCCCCACTCACACCTGCTGACATCGTGGAGCTATTGGGGCCAACACCAGCAGCGGGTGCAAGTGGGGCTGATGCTGTCAGCGAATGCGAGAGGCAGCTGCTGGCCCCAATTGCCCCTTAGGAGCAAGGAGTGGTAGAGAAGTCCTGAGGGGTGACTGGGGCTGGCAGAACTGCTCGCACCAACTGATGGCGCCAGCAGCAGGTGCGAGTGGTGGCACTGGCAGCGGGTGCGAGTGGGGCCAGTGCCGGCAGCAGGTGTGAGTGCTGGGCAGGATGACAGGGCGTGGGAGCAAAGAATTTTCAGTAACCACCAGAGGCTCACCCCAATGACAGCAACCAGCGCCCTGCCTTGGTCTGGCGCCCCTGCTCACCTGCTCCACCATCCCGCCACAGCCAATGGCTGCCATGTTCCGTGCTCTGCCACCGACTGCTAATATCCACCATGTTCTGCACATGCCCCCTGGTGGTCAGAGGATGTCATAGTGACGGTTGTTCCACCGTTTGGTCTATTTGCATATAGGGTCTTATACATATAAATTTACAAATAAACACACATAGCCAAGCTCAAAAGCAAAAGAGGAAATCTCTGAAGCTCATAGCAGTCGTGGGGTTGAGAGCCATCTATAATCCAGGGGGGAATGCAGGAGGCAGGACCTGCAAAGAGGTTAAGACTGTGACCTTGGAAGCCAGACCAGACACACCTCAGAGACACAGTAGGTTCGGTTCCACAGCAACAAAGGGAGTAATAATCTCTTTGCTGGTGAAGGACCTTGCCTTCAATTTGTAAAAAACAACAACAAAACCCCTGCAACATCTGTGACGCTTAATAAAGTGAAGCACAATAAGACGAGGTATGCCTGTACTGGATTTGTCCAGCCTCACCACTTACTTTCTAATTGGGATGATAGGAACCGTGCCTCACAGAGTTGTTATGAGGTTAAAATAAGTGAATACATATAAGGAAAGCACCTGAACGGTGCCTGGCACATAACAAGCTCTCAGTAAATATTAGTTGATTTTGCTGCTATCATTACTGTTAACCAAGCTGAAGGGACACCAGATGATGTTAATTTAAAGCACCTTAGGAAAAGAAGTCAAGGCTGTGAGCCCACTGGGGTAGGCAGGTGGGAACCACAAACTCCCGGACAGTCAGAATATCTCCCACCAGCTGCAGGAGCCGACATGGAGAAGGCCGCCCACTTCAAGCACGGGTGAAGAGAGACTTGAGAAATCAGAGCCCCCGGCCCTGCACTTGGCTTGGGGGTGGGGCTAGGATGTTGGCACTATCCAACCTGTGTGACAGCTGGGGATGAAGAAATTAACATAGAACCTGTTTGTTCAAGAAAGCCCAGTGGGCCCTAGCAGAGGCCACCATGAATTCATGCCACAGAGATACCTCCACAGTCCAGGGGAGAGTCTTCAAGTGTAAAAATCACACTGAGCTCTGAGCTGAATAAAAACAAATCCACACCTGGACATATCCTGGGTAAAACTATCAGAGAAAAAAACAGATTACCTACAAAGGATGCAGACTTCTCATCAGCAGTAATAGATGCTTGAGGACAATGGAATCATGTCTTCGAAGCGCTGAGGGGAAATAACTGTCAACTTAAAATTCTATACCATCACTCAAGAGCTAGGGAGAAAAAGAAACAATTGGGGGCACAAGAAAACGAAGCAAGGACATCACCCAAAGACCCAGAAGCTAGAGATACTAATATAGGCAGGAAAGAGCACCAAAAAGGAGAGTGAGATATAAGAAATAGTGTTTGCTAGAAAAGGAAGAAATCAGATAAGAGCTTCCTCAACCCTCCAATACCCAAACTAAAAAGTTGCCTTTACCATTGGGCAGAGGGGCACACCTTCCCTCAGGTTACAGTGGGAGAACTGTCTGTGCTCTGGGGCCACCCCCTGCTTTCTCAAGAACCTGATTCTGTTAATAATTTCCTCTCCCCTATATGTTACTTCTATAAAGCTAACATTTAATTGTTGAACAAAATATTGTAGACATATATCTTGAAATTATAATGAAAAGCAGTCATTCTCACCACCCTCCCTGCCAGCCCTGTTCTCTGGCAGCAACCACGTTCAGATCTTTGAGCTGTCTTATCTGGTACCTATCTTCCTATTTTCAAATAACATGCTATGCCAGGAGAACTTTGGAAAATCCATCACCTGCTTGCCAAGGCTTGTGGCCATTTGCATTGTGACAATCTTTCCTTAATCTGGGAAAAAGACAGACTTGATAAACTGTCCCAATGACACAGTGTTCTTATTTTTAGAACATGGAGCCACAAGACTCAGCCCCTTCCCTTCCCCTCTCTTAACCCCCCCCCGCCCATCCCTTCCTTTCCTTCCCTTGTAACTTATATGAGATCATTTGTATAAGTTACAAGGTGAGAGATTTTGCAATATTTTGAAATCTAGCTCTGTCTCATAAGGATTTACTCATGCTTGCTACTTTACAATATTTCTATTTAAGAACAAAATATGCTGCCGCTTAGTGCATCTCCGAGATAAGCTGAGTCCAAAAAGTTGGGTCACTTCACCCTCAGGGGAAAAGGGAAATGCAGCACAAGCATGAGCTTGGGTGTGAATGATCTAGAATGTGGATGAACTTATTCCTCCTAAGAACAGGGCAGGGTGAGCAGATGGGTGCATCTGTCACTGTCTGGACTCTGGGAAGAAAAAAGAAAAATTTCACCAGCAGAAGACTGAGGAACCAGGAGAGATAATATTTGATGATTAATATTATCTTCATATTAGAGGCCCGGAGCACAAAAATTTGTGCACTTGGGGGGGTGGGGGTCCCTCAGCCCAGCCTGTGCCCTCTCGCAGTCTGGGACCCCTCGGGAGATGTCCACCTGCTGGCTTAGGCCCACTCCCTGGGGGGATCGGGCCTAAGCTGGCAGTCAGACATCCCTCTAGTAGCCCAGGAGCCCTCGGGGGATGTCCACTTGCCAGCGGGGGAGCAGACCTAAGCTGCAGTTGGACATCCTTAGCGCTATTGAGGAGGCTGGAGAGGCTCCCGCCATCAC
>NW_006295491.1:2356449-2376046 GCF_000327345.1 Myotis davidii | reverse complement strand
GATTGGCCACACCCCCTTCAGGGTGGGGGTCTCTGCTGGAGTGCCTGGCCAGCCTGGGTGAAGGGCTGAGGGCCGTTTTCAGATTGGCCACACCTCCTTCAGAGAGGGGGATCCTGCTGGGGTGCCTGGCCAGCCTGGGTGAGGGGCTGATGGCTGTTTGCAGGCTGGCCACGGCTCCCAGCCACCCAAGCTCCTAGTGGAGGCTAGCTGGAAGCAGGTATCTGGGATTTACTTATCTTCTATAATTGAAACTTTGTTGCCTTTAGTGGAGGCCACAGCCAGCCAGGGCAGATGGGAAGCTTGGCTTCCTCCATCGCTGGGGCAACCAAGCCTCCTGCTTGCTCCAGCTCCATGGCTGCCGGCCACCATCGTGGTTGGGTTAATTTGCATATAGTTGCTCTGATTGGCTGGTGGGCATGGCTTGGGCATAGCGAAGGTATGGTCAATTTGCATGTTTCTCTTTTATTAGATTAAAGTTTTTTAAAACTTTGTTAAAAACACCTTTGACTCTTGAGAGTTCTAAACCTTTCACTCTCTGCTTTGTTTAAAAAAAAGTAAAAAGGAAAAAGAAATAGCCAAAAAAAGAAAACAAAAACTATCTGACCAATTTTGGATCTAAAAAGAAGAGGCCTCCCCTCACATGGCCAAAAATGTTACAAAAACAGTCTTACAATCCTTTCTTCTTCCTTTATCAATTTAGACCATGATTTCCAGTTATGGTAGAAAAGAATTTAGTTCTTTTATTTTTCAATATCCCAGTTATATCAGTTTTTGTTAAATCAGTAGTTGGTGCCCTTATTATTATTATTTAAGTATGTTTCTTGCCGAACTGTTGAGTATACTATGGCTACGTTTCCTTTCTTAAACATTTAGTTTTTCTTGGATTTAACAGGTCTCTTTCATTTGCTTCACTTTTTATTACCTATTGCTTATTCTTCTCAAAGACTCTAATTTATATGTAAAATCTCTTTTCCACACAAACATTAGATATTTGCTGTTCCCAGCCCATCTCTCTTTTTTCTTGAAACCTCTCTGTTCTGGAGTACTCCATCCTCCCCTCCCATTGGACCCCCTGGGCCTGCTGCAGAGCTGGCAGTGTGGAACCTCTCCATTACTCCAGCAGGTTCCCATGATAATGAAAAATTTTGGAGAATCTGCCTGTCTGAAAATACCATTATTTTACTGTCACACTTGATTTATAGTGCTGGGTACCTAGGTTAGAATGACTTTTTTTTTCCTAAAGATTTTTTTAAGGCACTGTTCCCTTCTCTTCGAGCTTTAAGTGTTGCTTTTAAGAAGACCAATGCCTTTCTGATTCTTCATCCTTTGCACGTGACCTTTCGTTTCTTCTCTGTAAGCTTTAGTATCTAATCTTTACCCCTGGCATGCCTACACTTCGGGATGATGTGCCTGGCCTGGGAGACTATTTTCACTCCTTGCTCTGGGTTGTTGGCAGGCTCTTTCCGTTTGGAGACATGTCCTTCAGTTCTGGGAAACTAATCCATGTTATTTGTTTGATAGTTTCCTCTTATCTATTTTCTCTCTTCTGGAACTCTTATTAATCAAATGTTGGACAAAATAAGATTGATCCTCTCATTTTCTTTTCCCCCCTATTATCTAATTCTGAATGTGTTATACTTTTTTACTGAGAAACCTCTGCCCCTGACCTCCAATTCTTCCCTAGGGACATGTCCTTTTCAACAAGTTTCTGCAAATTCCTGCTTGGGAGAGGAGGGGAGGAGGAGAGATAGCTATGGGCAGTGACCCTAAGAAAAGTAAACCTCTGTCTCTACACGCCTTCCAGTGCTCAGTTCAACCAGCTTTCACTTGGATTTAAATGACCACGATCATTACTGACCTTATACTGCAGTATCATGTGATATATATGCTGTTGTTTCCTTTAACTGAAGTCCTCTTCCTTCATTTATCTGCCTAACTCCTACCTGGCCTTCAGATACCACTTCTTCCAATACCCTTACTTAACCAACTATACCCCTACTCCAATTTCTCATAATAGTCCTTCTCTTACTGATTACCTGTCCCATGCTCTGCCTATTACCCTCCCAGGAGTAACCACACAGCACTCTATTTGTTTATAAGACACACCTCCCCAAACAGTCTTTGAACTCAAAGGCAAGGATCATTGCTCATCTTTATTTTCCAGCTTATAGCACAGTGTCTGGTATTGAGTAGACATTCTTAAATGCGTGTGAAATGAGAGAATAAATGGATAAATAAACATGCTATTTAGACTTAAAAAAAGAATTATAGAGATGGGTCTTTAGAACACATTTAGTCCATCCTATTTCATCCAAAATTCCCTAAGCAAATATTTCCTAAGAGCTGTGCCAAGATATTAAAACAAAGAAATCATGATCTATGTTCAATAAAACATAAACACTTTCTAATGTAAAGAGTATTAAATAAAAACCTTACCGGCAAAGTTCCAGGCAGAGATGCATCAAAAAAAGATACTAAAGAATTTGGAGGTGCTGCAAAGTGGACTTGGGATCCAGAGAAGAGTTTCGAGTTGGAGGAAATCTGGGCATGAATTTCCAAACCCACCACGGCTGCCCATTGGTGTTCACTAAAGAGAAAGATATAATGGTTAAGCAATAGTTAGATCTGTCCCCATACATAAATTTCTATGAGCCTAAACCACAAATGTTAATTTCCTATTTGTTTTTAACTTATTAACATTTTATTTCCTTACATTTAAAAATGTGTTATCTTGTAGTAGTGATTAAATCAAAAGCAACTCATGATAAACACCTACAAGACCAGCAAAATAAAATTCATCTACAACGTGGCAGAGAGTTCACTGTACAAACAGGAGGCCACAGAAAAAGGAACAATCTGTCATCTTAATTTAGCAATGGGTATCAGGTAGTGCCTGTGTGGCTGACTTCAGTGAAAAGCAGCCCTTTCTAAATTAACGGTCCTTTATCAATTAATCACTCAGCAAATGAAGAAAGCTGACCTGGTACACATTTTTAGAGTTAACGTCAGGATGCTACTACTAGATAAATAAAGGTAAATAAATAGCTGCACATCTCATTATTAAGAAAGAGAAATTCTGTTATGTTTTCAATTCCTTTTTATAACAGTGGTTCATAAGTAAAATTGTCAGTGACATGGATGTAATCAATCACTACTAAATAATACTCCTAGAAATTTTGTGCACAGGAAAACATTAAACCATCAGATTTGGCTTTTTTTGTTTTGTTTTGTTCCCAAACCACTTTCAGTTACCCAGATCTAGGTACAAGTTCATTTGCTTATGCTTGATTGCTATAAAATCTAAGAAGCTGTTAAAAGCTATACTTTCTCTAATCTGGCTACCCCTCTGTTGGATCTTTGAAAGTCCCATACACAGGTCTCTCCAGGTTCTTATAAGTGTCCCTCTGAAACCCAATTTGCAGATAGCCTAGTCACACATACGCTTTTCATATTTTGCCTGTTCCTATCCTGCTCTTTTCCCAAGCAATTTTCTATACTGTCTAGATTTTTGTTTACGTTTTGGATTTTGTTTCAATCATTCCAACATATGAAGTTCTATATCTACAATATTGTGAGATTAATTCCTTCTTTTTACAGTTAGGAAGCATCGCCTATAATTGAGAGGAATTCGTTAGAAAATCTGCATTTCCCTAAAACATTATTCAAAGTACTTTTTCAGTTTCGTTATGTGAGAGAGAGAAAAAAAATACTTTCCATTTACAGTGAGGTGATCCAACTTATGAAAAGCACAGAAATCAATTTTCTGGACACTTTCCCTCCAACTGAGAAGCAAAAGTAATGCCAACCTATCTCATAGGGCTAACACAGTATTAGACACGTGCCTTATATTTACTGTTTAAAAAGAAACGGTTTTATGACTTATGTAGTAAAGAATTAACAGCTGTTCAGGGGATATCTAGCAGAATAAGCACAGCTCTCTGCACAACCATAGTGGCGATTTCTTGTACAAGTTGCATTCTCTTGTGTCTAGACATCCACGTTCCCCATGAAAGGCCTCCACAGAAGGCGGTGCTTCCCGACTAAGGCCGTTAAGCCACCACTATCCGGCGCTTCTAGGTAAAGGCTCCCTTCCCATCTTTGGGACACTGCTGGCCGTAGCAATGCTAAATGTCAGCTAAATGAGATCCCGCTTCTAGCGCCACAGACCCCGCTGCTGGGACGACTAGTACGGTGCCTGAATCCGCTCTTCGGTCTGTGTCGCTTTCGATTTAAGAAAACACCTGCGGACGTTACACTTGCGAATTCCCGCAACACACCGTCTATCTATTTGAGGAGGGCGGTTTCTGTACGGAGGCGGGGCTCACAGAGGACAAGTTTAGTGCTTCCCAGGCTGCAAGTTACAGCCCAACGCCCTCCCACTCAACAGAAGGTCCAAACTGACTGCTGGGCTGGGTGGCCATCATCTTCCCAGTCCCGCAGTGGCACCGCACACTGGATTGGGCAGGATGGTATGAGATCGTATACCCTTTCCTCGGCTTCTGGGCCGTGACGAGGGGCTGCTGAGCCACTGAGCTCCGTCCCCTTTTCCCGCTGGACCTGGACCCAGTCGGTGACCCTCTTCCGTGGCGAGGACCGCGGTCAATGTTGGCTAAAATCCAACGCCTTGCGGGACAGCACCATCGCAACACGGGCGCCGCCATTGCCCCTCCGGCGTCCGTCACTTGACGCAGCCTCCCTCTGCCGCGAGGGTCTCTGGGAAGTGTAGTTCTGAAAAACGTGTAAAACTCCATAGGCTCTAACGGGAAGACTTCTATTCCCGGCGAGCACTGCGAATCGAAGGGAAAGAGCAATAGAGGAGAGCGAGTGAGGGTTTCCGGGTCAGAAGGGGTGACTCCTCCTAGCGGGGAGCCGGAGAGGTTTGTGACTGGGAGCATGTGAAAGCGTTTGAGTGAGAGCAGCCGGCGAGGAGGATCCAAAGATGAGAAACGTGGCCGGGATTTTATACCACCGTTAACGTTTCGAACTGAAGTCAATACCTTGACATACCTCGAAGGCTTCCTGAACCCCCAAACCCGCTCAATGATTTTCTCTGTCTACTGTCCCACTTCACACACCAATTTGTGCATTAATGCAACAAATACTTATTTGCGAGTCTACTCAATCCCAGGCACACTTCTTAGGCACAGGGGCTGCAGCAGTGAGGAAGACAGTATGCTCACGGAGCTTACATGCTTGGGAGGGAAGACATACAGAAAAGTTAACAACAATGGGCTACTTTCATGCAGGCGAAAAGTGTTAATATTTAAGCAGAGGTGCTGGGAGACAAACAGACCTAGGCTGAGCCTTCTAGTGCATTTTAACTTACAGGCATAACTCGTTTTATTGCACTTTACTCCACTGCACTTCACAGGTGTTGGATTTTTTTTTTTTTTTATAAAATGGAAGTCAAGACCCTCCAAGGTTTGGAACCCAAACTCACAATATTTCTGAAGTATGCCTATACTTGCTAAATTATGGTGATCTGGAACTAAACCTGCAATGCCTCTGGGGTATGCCTGTATTCTTCCTTATGTTCTTGGCCAGTACTCAAAACAATGTTCTTATATGAGAGGAAGCCTTGGTAGCAGATGCCATCATTCCAGCAGACTTCCTTTATTTTTCCTGCTTGGAAACCCATACCCCTCTATGAAACTATCATTGATTTCCTGCATTTGCACACACAGCTTAGACTAGTCATTCAGCCATTCTCTGTTATGTCTCCCTACTTTAATTCTCCACATAGTACTTATGAAGATCTGATGTTTGTGGAGAATGTGTTTTATTCAACACAGTATTACCAGATTACAAAATAGGCCTCTCACAAATATTTGTTGAATGAAGGAGGGCAGTGTGGATAATGCATTTGACAAAGGATGGCATGGAAGTCCTATTTTTAGGAGGGAGGTGATGGAATAGTGTCATGGTGGAGGCAAAGAGAAATTGGCCTGTGTGAGACAGCTTTAGAAAGTATGATTGAAGGATTTGGTGATGGGTTGGATATGATGGTGGAAGGCTAGGTGGGGGTCAAGTAACTCCTAGATTTCTGGCTTGTAAAACTGGATGAGTGATAGAGCTATTCACTGAGATAAGGGAACTAGAAGAGAAGAGGGCTTGCAGAAAAAATATGAGTTTGGTTGCCTTAGAGACTTACAAGAGAAGTGAAGTAGGCATCTTTGATGCCTAACTGAATGTGGAACAGGGGAAAAGCCACATAGTCTGCATACTTCACTTCACACTGATAGATTTTCAGTTATTGATCAATAAGTAATCTATTAATTAGACAGCTATTACCTACAACTATTCACATTCATATTCTGATACAGATATGATATGCAATTTAATCCATTCATGTAGCCAATTTTAGTTACTCTCCTTAAAATTGTCATTATTTACTTTTTCTATCCATTTTATTTTTTCACCCACTATCATTGATCCAAATTGCTAGACCAGAAGTATTTTCACATGGTCAAAAAAGAAAATGAGAGAAATGACAGAGACTGCAAAGTAGAAGTGGAGATTTGTTCCAACGTTTATCTCTAATTATTATCCTGTCATGTTCAGATCACTCTTTAGACCTTTTATAATTTCTCTCCTCTGAGTTTTTATATTTCCCACCTTTACTCTAGGTTAGCTTGCTTTCTCTTTCTCATGTAGCTCCACAGGTCTTTCTTGCCCAGATCTGGGGCCAGGAGAGTTCCACCTCTGATAGGACTGTGGAGGAGAGGGAACCCTGTATCTCAGAAGTGAGCATGGGCATCCTTTAGCCAAAAGGAAAGGGAGCACCTTGCTACCTTACCACTGCTGATCAGCATGCTTAGGAGGCAATTAACTCCCTAACAAGAAGAGCTGGGGATGTTTTTGAAAAACCCTGTAAGAGATAGCAGCACACCTAATGAAAATCCTAATTTTATGGGCAAAATGCGCTATAATAGAAACATCTTATGCAGTGATAACATATCACTTCAAAGACTACCACCCCACCACTAGAGGGAGAGAAAATCCTATGCATGAAAGTGGATTTGATTCCTTTTACAAATGGAAACCTTCCCATTCATTGCATATTGCACAGCCTTTTCAAAATCCCACAAGAACTAATGGCTTTATTCTCCCCTCTAGGTTACCTGTCATTTCCAGAAATGCCCACTGGTTTCCTCGTGCTTGATCTAGTGTCTAGGAGTGCATTGTTTTCAAAGCACCCCTCCTTTCTTGCTCCTTAGCTCATTGGGTGCTGCCACTGAACCTCCTACCATGGGACCATTTCTTGCCTTCCTCCTGCATGCCAAATCAGATACCTGTCAGAGCTCTTACTGACAGACAGCTTTCTACCTGAGAGAGCTATTTTGGTTCCACCGAAAAGGTAGCTGTCATCTGGAAGACAGAGAGATTTTCATTTTCAAGAAGCTCGAAGAGGTAGCAGGACAGGGTTTCGAGCAAAAAAAACATTTTCTTAGTGCGCGTTTCTCAGCTTTTATTTTATTCATGTAATCGACATCGTACAAATAAATTTAGAACAAGTTTTTTTTTTAAAGAGATGTAAACCAGAGTTGAATTTCAAGTTGTTACTTATAAAGTATACCTTAAGTAGTTAGAAAGCATATCTAAAACAATGTGCTTGGTTTTATTCTTCAGAGAGCCTTTGAATATCAGAGTTGGAACGCATTGGCTTGCCTCTCTGTGTTTGACTTAAAATCCCCAGGTATCTATAGGAACACATTGTTTTCTGAACGCAAATCATTTCCCCCCAAATCTAAGTTGTGTTTAATTGTCATCACTTCCTTTCTCATTCTTTCACTGGTTTGGGAATGGGGGTATAGTGCGAAAACATGGGATTCTAGGGCTTATAACATCTTCAGTAACTTGAGTACAATGTGAAAGAATGATATAAGTGGTTCTAAGTTTCCTTTTTTTTAAAATGAAGTAAACAATTTGAATACAAACATTAAAATTTTAAGTAAAATTAAAAGATCATTCCTATTATTTATTTTAATAATGTATCATGGCAGTGTGTCTAAAATCTATTTGTATACAACTTTGAATCTTAAAATTAACCTATTCTTTGATAAACTATTTTTGTCCTGTGGCAACTAAGGCAGGGCTTTAAAGATGGTTAGCAGATTAATAAACAGAATGCCCCTTGCAGTCTAACAGAGCTGGATATGAATGCTTATCGTAGTATTTCTTAATACACTTGTGAGTTTGGTCCCTCCGTGGGACTGGTAGTTTCTTTCTGTTCTACAGCTGTAGCACCCAGCCTGTTGTCTTGACATTTTATGACATGTGGGGAGGGAGAGAGGGTAACTTGGTCAGTATAAATTCTCTTTTAAAAAGGAGGGGGGAAATTCCCCCATTTAAGGTTATGTACATATGAGAAAAAGTGACAGCAAAAATTTTCACATAGGAAGCAGTGGTACTAGAGGAAGCCCTGTTTTTTAAAAAGTCCTATTTTCTAAAAACATAAAGTTCCTTCTTGGAAAAGCCACATTTTAAGACCAAGTTAAGTGTCATTATGGGAAGAAGAAAGACAGGGAATATGTGCATGCCGGGCAACTGAGAGAACAAGATTCATTTCCTTTTATTTAACCATTAAGTCTTGATTCTGGTAAAATACTGATGTGGAGGGAACAATTCCTTTCTCTAGAAGATTGCTTTGAGGCAAAGAAATCTATAACTTTTTCTTCCTTTCCAAGGCAAGGAATAGGATAGGCCTGTGTAATGTCTTTGTAGAGATGAAGTGCCATCTGGGGGAGATAGGCCAGGGCATTGCTGCCATTAGGTTTGCCCAGCCCATAAACTGTAATCTCTCTACATCTTGGCTTCTTCAGTCTGGTCTCAAGGAGTGGTTTGCTGTTTTCCTGGGCCTTTCCTTTTTTAGAAATCTGCATAATCCTGGAAGCAAACCAGAATTATGTGTAAGAAATAAGTTCTACTTCTACACGTCCCTGTGACTTACTTGAAAGAAGATACTCCTCAGTCAAAAGAAGTGAGTCCCAGAACATGGTAAGCCCTGTGTCTCTGTAAGCTATGTTTAGCATGTGGTCAGATCCTTGCTATGCACTAAAAAGCTCTAACGTTTGTGTTTGGGAATTGGGGATTTGGCCTTGAAAGTTAAGGAGCTTTTACAACACACACACACACACACACACACACACACACACACTTCTAAGCAGGATCTTATTTCAGAATAGTACACAAATAATGATTGAGAGCTTTTAGATGCTGTTTTTGTATGTCAGATGGTTCTGTTGGTTTTAAGTTTAAAGATTTTGAGGAGCAAAATGTCTGACATTAAAGAACTAGGCCACCAAGAACCATGGACTTTGATGACACCTTTCCCTCCCTGAATGAACAATGAACTCCTACTTGGTAAGTGAGGGGACAATGTATCAGAATCCACCGAGTGGCCCAGAGAGAACAGAAAGGTGTATCTTACGCATCTTGCCAGGTAAAACATGTCCTTACCTGTGAGTTTCTGAACTGGGATCTACCCTTGAACTAAGAATGGATGGGCTGCACAAAGCAATAAAGGCTGAAATCTCATGGGTGGCAGAGACTTCAGGGCTCACTACCATTTAACGTATGGTTGTTGAGAGGAAATTTTTCCATGAAGAGGTGCCAGGTTGAATTAAAAATCAAGCAGCTAAATTCAAACACATTAGCAATTAAACGTTACAACTCCTGAGATAAATGCAAAGAGAGAGACAGAAAAAAGTTCCCAGTGACTCATGAATACTCATGTTGGAGGGAAAGACCAGCACAGACATTATTCATGTCTCCTTGGAGTTTGACTCTAGATTCTAATTCCATAAGATTTGATAACTTGACCCAACAGTGATTTCAAGTTGATGTTGATTTTACACTTAGACCAGCTTTGCTACTAAAAGGCATTTTCACTTCTCTCACATGTAATAAAAATGAAAAAAAAATGATGTTAAGAATGGGACTCGATACCGTGTTTTTCAAAAGACACAAGTAAGATTACATAAAATGCCACCCTAGCAAATAAGAGCCCATCTAGCCTAATATCCTATCTGTGTTCATTCTCTAAAGCTCTTATCTTTATTTTGGTTGCCACAGCACACTGGTATCTGTGGGAAACATTTTGCAGTGATTCAGAACCCATGACTCTTAAAATTTTTTTTTATAGATTTATTAAGTAAATGCAATACCTTTTGTTTGCCACACCAAAGCTCACATCATCCGATGAAACGTTCTCACAATTTATGAGGGGCGGTTGGACATTTCACAATCTCTCAGTTTAGTGTCCTTAGTATATGTCAACATGAAGAATCTTGAGTTTAGGAAAGAAAATATTTGTCTTGCTTAGTTTTCTAGACCAGCAACCAATTTAGCAGCCTGGGGCCTTTCTCTTGGGATCTGTGACAACAGGACATTAGCTGCTGTGTAACAACCTCCCTTATAGAAATTCTGTTTACTGTAGCTCACTTCCCCAAGGAAGACCAAAAATATTTTGCCATCGGTCTACATTGTTTATTATCTCCTTCTGGAAATGTCAACTAGACTTATACTTATGCCCTTGTGTTCTCTTTACCCAACAGAGATCTAAGGTGTTACTTATTTCAAAGTGATAATATCCCTTTGCATTGGTTCTGTTGGGCAATGGATCATATGAACTGTGCTCTCACTGTGTAAGTTAATAGTTGTTGTCCATGGAGCTGAAAAATATAACTGAGTATGTGTATGTTTTGTTGGATTTCTATGACTCAAATATTGTGTTTACTCTTTCTTTTTTCAAAAAAATGCTATTACTTATTTTCAGTTGTCAAGAAACCGCAAGCTTGGAAGTGGTAATTTTTACTCTATCTGGAATGTAATGTGGCAGGACAGGCCAAATTACAGAAAATTAATTAGTTTCTATTACAAGACTCACGTGTCTGAGGTCCTGGTCTGCCTCTAGCTCTGTCTATAGCTAAAATCTGCTCCTTTTCAAGGGGATTCTTAGGAGAAAACTACCCAAGGATTATTTTTCTATAGCAAAGCCAAATAAGACATCGAATTTCATCTTTGTTAATTAAGACATAGAATTTCATCTTTGTTAATTAAGATAGAGAAATGATCACTTCCTATATTTTTAAACCACATACTCTTGAAAGAGCAGGTAACGTTTACTTTCTGAGGCCTCACATTGCCCAGTAGTACTTCTACATTATACTACCTATGGCTTTTGATATAAGATAAAAACTATAATATTTCCCAGGTATGTGGTCCCACATAAGTCTTATCTACATCAAGAACTCTTCTCTGTTGTCCCCTGGTATGAAATCAACTAATAAGTTTAATTGAACAAATATATATAGGCCTGAAGTTTTCATAATTTTATTTTTTTATAGATTTATAGTTGAACATGCTTTTCTTTTAAATTTCCTTGCTTTTCTTTTTTATATGCTTTTAAATGGAGAGCTTTTGTTTCAAAGATTCATTTTGGTGTCAGATAACTTCTTACATTACACCCAGAGAAACCACAAAAATCCAAAGACCAAATGTGTATTTTTATTTTATTTTACTTATTTTTATTTTTTAAAGCCTTTTAAAAATTTATTTCAGAGAGGAAGAGGGAGAGAGAGATAGAAACATCAATGATGAGAGAGAATCTTTGATCAGCTGCCTCCTGCATGCCCCACACTGGGGATGGAGCCCACAACCTGGGCAACCCTGACCGGGAATCAAACCATGAACTCCTGGTTCATAGGTTGACCCTCAACCACTGAGCCATGCTAGTGAGGCTCAAGTGTGTGTTTTTAAAGGTAAACAACATTTTTTTGCTGATTTCAGAATATCAGTGATTTTATTTTCCCCACGACAGAACAGGGCAACCATAATTTAAAAAATCTTCAATTAACATTGACTTGCATTCAAAATAAAGCACACATGTAGAAGAATTGGTTTAAAGAGTTATTGAGCAACATAAAATTACAGTAAGCCAAGATATAACTAACTACTGTTTATCTGGGGTCTATAATTAATTTTTAAAAATCAAAACACTTAAAAATAGCCTTCTGTATTGAATTCTAGTGTGATGCTGCTTTTTGTAGAATAATTTCTATAAAATGTGAGTTTAGTTATAGATTGCAAGTGACTCAAAGATGTTACAGTATAAAAGAAAA
The DNA here is from genome assembly GCF_000327345.1 of Myotis davidii. Taxonomy (NCBI): domain Eukaryota; kingdom Metazoa; phylum Chordata; class Mammalia; order Chiroptera; family Vespertilionidae; genus Myotis; species Myotis davidii. The sequence goes on along the minus strand of NW_006295491.1, from coordinate 2,363,924 downwards.
TGATACTCTAGAGTCTTTGTTCAGGGCTGTTTGGGGCTCTTTTAGAATGCTCAGTTTACTCAGAGGACTGCTTTTAATCTTCCGAAGCAAAAGGAATTTCATAAATTAAAATTGTTGGCCAGATGGAATTTCCTTATTAATTTTTTAGTGTTTGGTGTTAAACATAATAATAAAAAGAAGAATTCTGAGAGTAAACCCAATTAACATTTCATAAAATTTATTGCTCTAGATATGGCTTACCCTTTATTTTTATGGTTTCCACCCACCATCTTCCGGGAGAACCTTACTAGCTTGAGAAACAGAGCATTTCCAACTCATCTCCCTCTTGCCCATTGGTTCCTTCCTTTTCTCCTTCGCTCAGCTTCCTTCTGTTTGTTCTCCATCCATTCACTGTTCACTGGTCCTTACTAGGCTTCAGACTCCATTCCAGGGCTTACTTTATCCTGTTCTTTATGGCTATTTGTGGAAAGAATAAATCACCACCACTAGGATGTACAGGAGACTCTTAATTCCATTTGTGACCGTAGACTAGCTAATAATTTTATGAAAACTAGTTTTTGTGATGTTGAAGCAAAGGTGGATGTTCTTACTATATTTTCTTTTCTTTTTAAGAAACATTTTTCAGCTTCATTGATGTGTAATTAATGAGTAGATTGTAAGATATTTAAAGTGCACAACGTGACAATTTGATATATGTATACACTGTAAAAAATCACACCATCACTTTAATTAACACACCTCTTTTGGGGAGGGCAGGGAAGAACATTTAAGTTCTATTCTCATAGCAAATTTCAATAATACAATAGAATGTTATCAACTATGGTTCTACATTAGATATTCAGATTTTTTTATTTTATAACTCAAAGTTTGTACCCTTTTACCAACCTCTCTCTATTTCTCCCATTCCCTAGCCTCTGGCAATCACTTTTCTACTCTCTGTTTTTATGAGTTTTGCTTTTTTTTTTTTAATTTAGATTCCACATTTACTAGTAAGTGGTACCATGCAGTACTTGTCTTTCTCTGAGTGGCTTATTTTACTTAGCATAATGCCCTCAAGATTCATCTGTACTGTCATACTACAACAGTGATAGCGAACCTATGATACGCGTGTCAGAGGTGACACGTGAACTCATTTTTTTGGTTGATTTTTCTTTGTTAAATGGCATTTAAATATATAAAATAAACATCAAAAATATAAATCTTTGTTTTACTATGGTTGCAAATATAAAAAAAATTTCTATATGTGACACGGCACCAGAGTTAAGTTTCAAAATGGTGACATGCCGAGCTCAAAAGTTTCGCCATCACTGTACTAGAAGATCACAGAATTTTCTTGTTTTAAAGGCTAAATAATATTCCATTATATGTATATACTACATTTTCTTTATCCATTATTTCATCAATGGGCACTTGGTTGATTCCAATCCGTAGCTATTATAAATATTGCTGCAATGCACATGTGAAAACAGATATTTTCAAGGTAATGATCTTGGGGTTGTTTTTTCTTTGTCAGATATACCCAGCAGTAAGATGGCTGGATCATGTGGAAGTTCTATTTTTAATTTCTTGAGGAACTTCCATTTTCCTACAGTTTTTGGATGTCCCCATTTGCATTCAAGATAAATATATTCATTTGGATATGAGGGTATTGTGACAAACTTTTGGAAAGAGACTCTGTCCTACTAGACTGAGATTTTTGAGGACAAGAACCGTATCTTTTATGTATCATGTCCCTTCCATTCTCAAAACTAGGCTAGCCATACTGGCCACTATCTACCCATGCTTCTGGGAATTATTTACCCGTCCCACCCACCCCATCCACGTGACTGCCAAGTGGAGTTAGGACTCCATGCCAGGGCTGGCTCCATAGTTTAGGGGATCCAGCGCAAAATTAAAATGCAGAATCCCTTGTTCAAAACGTTTTAAGAATCTCTAGATGGCCACAGCAGAGCATTAAGCCAATCATACCATCCTTTGAAGCATAGGTCTCCCTGTGACAGCACAGGTTGCATGCCCATGAAGTTGGGCCGTCTCTACACACACACAAACACACACACACACACACACACACAGCCATGGCTTATTTTGTCTTGGGTGGGGAGAAGGGAATATTTGACTCACATACTATCAATTAGAACCCTTCTCTGGTTTATTTATTTGTACCAGAACTAAGGAAAGAAGCTTTTCCAACTGGGTAAAACTAGGACCTATAAGCAATCTTGTTTCCAGCCATGTGAAGAAAGCAACCAATGTGCTCAACAATCCTTCCATTGTATCTCAGACATGTGCAAGGAGTTCTGCTCATGCCCCCAATATCATCTAAGGTCCTGATAGCCTGCTAGTGTTCTTGCACCCTTGCAAGTTACCCTCCAATAGCCTAGAGCCGTGGTTGGCAAACTATGGCTTGCGAGCCACATGCGGCTCTTTGGCCCCTTGAGTGTGGCTCTTTGTAAGCCTTAGGAGTACCCTAATTATGTTAATAACAATGTACCTACCTATATAGTTTAAGTATAAAAAAGTTGGCTCTCAAAAGAAATTTCAATCATTGTACTGTTGATATTTGGCTCTGTTGACTAGTGAGTTTGCCGACCACTGGCCTAGAGGCTGGATCAGATGACCTTGTGAGCATTTTCAGGATCTGTAATTCTCTGAGTATATAATCAGATTCTATAAGACAGACTTCATCTATAACTGTAATGTGTAGAAACACAGAAGCATGTGTAATTACTTATTTCAATTAGTCAAGGTATAAAGAACAGTCATTTGCTTAGTCCTTGTTAGTGTAGTGACCACTGACATTTAAAAAAACCTGTTCCTGCCAAAACCGGTTTGGCTCAGTGGATAGAGCGTCGGCCTGCGGACTGAAGGGTCCCAGGTTCGATTCCGGTCAAGGGCATGTACCTGGGTTGCGGGCACATCCCCAGTAGGAGATGTGCAGGAGGCAGCTGATCGATGTTTCTCTCTCATCGATGTTTCTAGCTCTCTATCTCTCTCCCTTCCTCTCTGTAAAAAATCAATAAAATATATTAAAAAAAAACAAAACAAAACTGTTTCTTTAAGGTGGCCATCAGCCAAGCAATTTTTTAGTAAGGTGATTCTGAGAGCTTCCGTAGGGGTAAAATTTAGGTCTAAGCAAAGAAGACCTCATACTCCAGGAAATCTCCATCTATCTCCATAGTTTCAGTCACTTTCTCTGTTTCCCATAGTACAACTCCAAACTATTTTCTCAAATAGGATTTAGAAAACACCAGTAAATGAATAGAGATTGGCTCCTGGCAGACCTCTTAACTGGCATTCTTCTGCGAGCTAGTTTTAAAGCACAACTTTAGGGGCAAAGCACAGTCAATTTCCATAGACTGAGGTCCGGGCTTTGGTATTTTCTGAGTTGTTTTTTTTTTTAATTATTACATTAGTCAGACTCTTCAAGGGAAGAAACAAGGATCAGGATTAAATAAAGGTCATAACTGAAGTTTAAATTGAGCAAGTAGTTACTTCCTAAATATACACAGAAATTTAGGGGGAACTTAGCTGGATTTATTGTGCTATCTCAACTATTTTTAAATAAAAAAATGTATATAGATTAGAATCTGTTCCAATGAGAAGTAAGTAATGCCTCAAATTCATGAAAGAAAAAAGGAAAAAGAACAGTTTGTCACAGAATAATATTTAAGCAAGTTAGCATTCCTAGGAAGACTCTTTTGTTTAGGTCAACTCTTTGTAAGTTTATAGATGAAGATGCTAGATCCCAGGATGGTGAAAACTCCTACCTTCACAGTGTTTACCAAGATCCAACCAGACCTCTTTTTCCCTAACCCCGGGCTGGGTTAATATCCAGAGCCCGGCTCTGTGCCCTGCCTCAGAGGTGAGAAATTGATATGTGTCATAATGATGACTTGCTCTTACATTAATATTTTTAGTTCTTCAAATTGAATAAAATTTAGCTTTTTATCTCCTAAGTAAAAGCAGAATAAAGCTAAGGTGAGAGCCATACGACTTAGAAGGGAAAGAAAGCTGACAGAGGCAATCCCTAAGGGAAGGTCTTCTACAAATGTCCCGAAGATTAGGTCCATATGTCTTTCTGGAACTTTTGCCAAGATAGTCACAGGATCAAAATTACTTCTTCATGGCCATTATGCAGTGTCACATCTTACAGAGCCAGAGGAATACATCCCAGACATGCAGGACACACATCCCTTCAGCTTCTCTCAGGCAGGCTGTCAGCTAACTCCGCAGCACAAATCACCAAGGGCAGCCAGAGCCTTAGAACAAGTCCTGCTAACCTGTTCCTTACTGTCCTAATGCAGGGGAGCCAGGCCCCCGTTCTGCATGTTGCCTTCCCCCTGCAGCCATTCCCAGAAAAGAACAAACAGGGTAAGAGAGGGAGCAGAAAAGAAAGGGAAGAGGTATTGCCAGGCGGAGGAGAGGAAATAAGTCATATATCCAAGAACTCGATAGCACATAAATTTCGACTTGTGCTGCCAGTCCTTTAACTGGCCAGAAAGCACCGTCCAAATGCCACTCCTCCTCGATGGTCTCCTCTCTCTCTTTCTCCCTATGGTCTGTCCTCCACAGCTGAATGCTCCTGAGTGTTTCCACTCTTAGAAGCAGTATGATTCCTGTCAAACCACAGCTTCAACTTTTCAGAAAAGCTCTTGAGCTTTCATTTCTGTAACCGAGACCAGCAATCTGTCATGTACAGTGTCATTTCCAACTGACTGTTGGAAATCTCCACCTGGATGCCCTGCCAACACCTTGAAATCAACATGTCCACAAGCTCAGCATCTTCCTTCCTGAGTGCAATGTTCCTTTCCTGAATGTTTTTCTACGAATAATAACCACTCTCAGTGATTCCGCTACCGACATTGAAATTACACATGAATCTTGCCTCTCCTGTACTGTCACACATGTTTGGTGATTGCCAGGTTTCTGGCCTTGGTGACTAAGTAGAGATGTTGCTTCCATAGAAGAATAAGCTGGTGTGTGGGACAGGATAGTAAGTGCAGCTTGGGACACATTGAGTTTGAGATGCCAGACATCTGAGTGTATGTATTACAGTCTGGAAAATAACAGTCTGAAAAACAAAAAGTCTAGCCTGGAAATATAAATTTGGGTACCATAAGAAGGTAAGTGGTGGTTAAGAACATGAGAGTGATGGAGTTACCGGAATGGGGTAGAACTTGGCCTCTGATCTTATATTCCTGGGAGCACACATGAGGCTCCTGGATCAGAGGCAGAGATATCATAACTGCATGCGTTGCTCACAACCCTGCCCTTTCAGAATGATGTTATGAAAGCCGACTGTCACCCTTGTGTGCAAAAGGAATTTGCATTATAGCAGAGAAACTCCAGAGTTAGGAAACAGAAACCTGTCACAAAAATTTTCTCAAATATTTTCCTCTGGACATGTTATTGTTTTAGGCTCTACAGTTAGGTTTCTGATACATTCTAAGTTAATTTTTTAATGGTTCAAGTTATGGACAAAATTCCTCTTTTTGAAAGTGGATATTCAATTATTCCAGCACCATTTATGAAAAAGACGACCATTTCTCTACTGCGTTGCCTTTGCAACATTATGAAAACAATCAGTTGTTCATGTATATATGTATTTCTATTACTGGACCCTCTACTTTGTTTATTTCTATGTCTGTGTTTACTCCAGTACAACACTATGTTGATTATTATAGCTTTATAATAACTCTTGAAATTGGTTAGTATTAGTTGTCCAATTTTGTTCTTCCTTTTCAAAGTTGTTTGGCTATTTGAGGTCCTATCTGATTTCATATAAATTTTAGAACCAGTTTGTCGGTTTCTACAAAAATAATTGCTGGTATTTTGATTGAAATTTCATTGAATCTATAGATTAATTTGAGGAAAGCTGATATATTAACAATATTGAATCTTGTTTAGCTTATTTAGCTCTTCTTTAATTTGTCTTTGCAATGTTAGTTTTCGGTGTACATGTATGGCATAATTTTGTCAGATTTACACCTAAGTACATTAGATTTTTGATGCTATTATAAATAATATTATTTTAAAATTTTAATTTCTGATTGTCATTAGTATATAGAAAAACAACTGATTTTTTGCATATTACTTTCCACTCTTTTATCTGTTTCCTGTAGCATTCACCTTCATATTCAGAAGACAATCTTACTAAAAACCACTTATTAGCTTTTTTGTAGATTTCAATGGATTTTCTACATCAATAATTATGTTGTATGCAAATGAAATCAGTTTTACTTTTAAATCCAGATGCATTTTTTTCTTGCATTATTTACCAACTAGAACTTCTGGGACAAGTTTGAATAGAAGTCATGAGAATGTACCTTCTTGCTTTGTTCGTAATCTTAAAAGGCATATGCTCTCCTAAATTGGGATTCTATGACCAAGAGAAAGGGGGGAAATGGTAGGTAATGCCATTTCTGTCATAGCTCCTAAGAAAAACTATATTCTCTAAGATGAAAACCAGATTTCACTTTTTTGGTCTGATTCTCCTACTTCGCGACCTTTGTTTCAGGATGTTATTGACACAAAGTAGAAACAAAAGCAAGTCAACGAAAGCAGAGCAGGACCGGGTGCAAACCCCTTGGGCATGTCATTCACTCTCTCCTGTTTTGTTGTCCTTTATTTCACTTCAGAAATAAAGTACAATAATATCTTTTATAGCTCATGGTTATTGTGATGATCAAATGAGGGCATGCAAAGGAACACTATTGGAAAGATATACAGTAGTATGTGAATGTGAAAGATTATAACTCTCAGAAAGGAGCACAGAATGTCCTAATAAACCCTCAACTAGAACTTGTTGCTATTTTTGACCAGGAAAAATAAAATAAAGCAAGAATAGAAAAAGCATGAATGAGGTAAGATACTGCTCAAGTTGAGCAGAAAGGAAGGTCACGGAGAAAGCTCTGGGCAGTGGACAGAGCAGAGGCCTTTGAGACAGTCAGACAGACAGACAGGGTTCACACCCTGATTTCAGAACTTACTGGGCCATTCAAAATGTGGACAATGCCTACCTTGTAGTGTTGCTGTGAGAAACAGCCTCACAGAAATAAAAATAAAGCCCCTGGAACATAGCTGGTATTTAATAAATGACAGCAATTAACTGTGGTTAGGGGTTTGCTGCCTCTGGGGCCAGGTTATCTGGGTTCTATCACCCTACCATTTATGAGTTGTGTGATTTGGGCAAATTGTTCAGCCTCTCTGGGCCTGTCTCCTCATCTGTAATGGGATGGTAACAATAGCTACTATATAGGGCAAGCATGTCAAACTCGCGGCCTGCATGCTGCCCACAACGAATATTTTTGTGGCCCAGCCAATATAACGGTTTGTAAGAAACATTTTTTAAAAAATATATTTTATTGATTTTTTACAGAGAGGAAGGGAGAGGGATAGAGAGTTAGAAACATCAATGAGAGAAAAACATCGATCAGTTGCCTCTTGCACACCCCCTACTGGGGATGTGCCCACAA
>NW_006295491.1:2345504-2356178 GCF_000327345.1 Myotis davidii | reverse complement strand
TTTAAATAAACCTACATTTCTATGAAAATTGAGGCTTGTTTTTTTTTGTGGCCCACATAAACTTAAACCATCTTTACTTGGCCCATGTTAGCCTTTGAGTTTGACATGCTTGATATAGGGTGTTTATGAATAATAGGCTAGTCAATAGAAAATGTATACAATGAAGCCCTGGCTCAAAATCACTTCTCAATAAATATTAGCTATTATTATTGTTATTAGCTACTAAGCAACAAAGCAACTGTTTCAATCATACATTGGGTCCAAAGTCACAGATGTAATTTGATTTCTGTGCTAATACATTTGTGCATAATAAATAAATAGAGACAACTTGTCCTGGTACCAGGTGGCTAATTATCTAAAGGGCCTCTAGCCTTGTGTCCCAGGTCCCCTATGTCCTTAAACCAGGGGTGATAACATTTGAAGAAATCCTCAGGTAAGGGCTCTGGGCCAAGTCCTGATACTTCCCTGAAAAGAACAGCCCTAAATTGGGAAACAACAAGGGAAGAGGGATGAATTCTCTCCTACCTGTTTCATGAGCATCCCTGAAAAGTTCAAACATCATGGCCTTTCCATTTCATGCAAGAACTGAGAACTTACAGAACTTATTGAACTTTACCCACCTGTAAATATTCCAGTACGAGTTGCCTACCTGAACCAATGACTAGATTGACTGTAGAGACTCCCGAGACACTCACCAGCCCTGACTTTACCCCGGCTTGCCTTTGACTCTGAGTTGCCTCTACCCTGGGACGGCCAGCTTCATACTCTGGCATGGTTCCAAATATAAGCATGGCAGCATTGCCCAAGTGCTCAATGAATATGTGTTACATGAATAACTAATCAGTGTGGGGGATAATATAGCAAATATGTCTGTGTGTGCGTCATCCCATATTTATGACACATGAAGATAATATGTAAATTATTTTTAATGGTAATATCTAGTTTTTGCTGTGCTCCCCTAGTGTTATGTCTTACCTTGTAGTGGTTTAGTGTTTGTATCTCCTCTAAAAGACTATGCACCTCTTCAAGGAAAGGGACTTATTTTTCTTACCTGTAATAGTTGAGGCAAGGATGAATGAATGAATTATCCATTCCACAAGTATGTACTTGTTGAGCTCTGAGCAATGATCTGGAGAGAGCAGTTCTCAAGACAGAGTAGGTCTGTGATCTCTCATGGAGCTTACATTTTAGAGGAGGAGACAACCTATGGATAAGAATGAACAAGGTAAGTTCAGAGAGTGGATGCAATAACCCTTCTTAAATTCCATCAGTTCAATTATTTCTTTCTTTTACATTTTCCCACAAGAAAAATGTAGAGTGTAACTTGGCCCTGAGTGCCTTCTCTGTGCAACAGATTTGTGCAGAGGGAAGAAGTATAGACTGAAAAGATTTATCTAGGTTACTAAACTGTAATGATCTAGTCCTCCAAAATGAGACAAGCAGCAGCCTTGCTCAAGTGTGGCCTGCAATTAACTAATCAGAGGCTGGAGGTGACATGCCACGAAACCACGCAGGCTTTTGACTGATAGACTCACCGAAGGTTCTGCAGCAAATCGTGCTCTGTAATTGGAAGTTTAAAGGCACAAATCTCAGGTCAGTTAAATAAAAAGCTTAATATTCCTTCTACATTCTTCCTCTTCTAAAGATTGAAGGGAAACATTTCTGTCAGAAATAATCTGATGTTGGTCTATCACTCCCAGTGAAGCAGAAATTGACAGCTATTCACAATGAAGCCCTTACCTCACAGTACTTTTAACTTATAAGTGTATATAAGAAGAATTCTTTCTTAAAAACATGATAAAGGTATTGGGAAATACTACTCTACTGTCTAAATCAGTGGTTCTCGACCTTCTGGCTCTTTAAATACAGTTCCTCATGTTGTGACCCAACCATAAAATTATTTTCGTTGCTACTTCATAACTGTAATGTTGCTACTGTTATGAATCATAATGTAAATATCTGATATGCAGGATGGTCTTAGGCGATCCAGATGAAAGGGTCATTCGACGGCCAAAGGGTCGCGACCCACAGGTTGAGAACCTCTGGTCTAAATGATAAAAGGAAAACAAATTCAATTAGCCTAGCCCAGGGGTGGGCAAACTTTTTGACTTGAGGTCCACAATGGGTTCTTAAACTGGACCGGAGGGCCGGAACAAAAGCATGGATGGAGTGTTTGTGTGAACTAATATAAATTCAAAGTAAACATCATTACATAAAAGGGTACGGTCTTTTTTTTTTTTTTAGTTTTATTCATTTCAAACGGGCCGGATCCGGCCCGCGGGCCGTAGTTTGCCCACAGCTGGCCTAGCCAGTGGTCGGCAAACTCATTAGTCAACAGAGCCAAATATCAACAGTACTTCTTCAAAATAGACTTCTCCAGGCTGAAAACCGACTTCTGCGCATGGGCCACGAAGTTTCAGTCACAATGTATGTGCGCACCCGAATGTGGTATTTTGTGGAAGAGCCACACTCAAGGGGCCAAAGAACCGCATGTGGCTCGCAAGCCGCAGTTTGCCGACCACGGGTAGACCAAATTTCACCCTTTGATACACACAGGTAACTCCTGCTAAGATAATTCTACAAAAGCCAGTCCTGTATTTGGGTCTCAGAATAATGTGTGTTTTTCCAAGGGCAGAAGTCAACCTTTAGGGTGTACACATGCATTCTGCGTCCATATGCAGTGTTTGTATATATGTGCAGAGTTTTAGTGTCTCTATCCACTACCTTGAAAAGAAAGGTGTTAGAACTGAATGACTGGGTAGAAATTAGTGCCAAGAGGATGAGTATTCACTTTTCTTCTTGTTAAAATATCTTCACTTGTCACCTTCAGAAAAGCTTAGTTGTAGGAGTGTGAGTGTGTGTGTGTGTGTGTGTGTGTGTGTGTGTTTGCATGGAGACCCACTTCTGTCTGACCCTCTGTGATTAGTCCCCAGGTGGCCAAGAAATGGGATAAGTAGGAATTGGGGCCATGAAACAGAAATGCCACCAACCAGGGTACATTCCACTAGTGCCTCTCTCCCCAGCATTGCCTGGTTTCCTTTCTGATCCTTGTCGGCAGATGGCTGAGCCGAGGAGGGGCAGAAGGAAAATAAGAAGGGCTGCTATTTTTCTTCCATAGCTATATCCGTCATGGTTAAAATTAAGCTGCAGCATCTTAGAATGAAAAGCATTGACATTTGTGCGGATGGGTGTACCTTTAAGTTTGTATTAAGTCAAATTCTATAATATGATAAAAAATAAATTACATATTTCATTCGAGGCATCCCTGAAAATAGTGAGAATAAATTATTCCAAAGAGATTACTCTGTAGAAAAGAGCTATTATCCAATTTCTACTCTTGCCCTTAATGTTTCACTTAGATTTATATTCATAATGTTATCAGAACACATTAAACCAAGCAAGATACCTACCAAGAATGTGGGTTATTATTTACTCTCCTTATATACTTCCACATGCATTTTTGAAGGCAAAGGAAGCAGATACATACAAATAGATAGGTAGACAGACAGACACATGAACACATGATGCTTCATCTCAAATGGTGCAGTTGTTTTTGACAGGCTAATTTCTAGTGGATGCCCAGTCATTTGGTTTCACAGCTTAGCTATTCATTGTCAGACAGGGTGTCTGTGTTTCCCCCATGCACTTCTAGTTTGCAGAACAGTGCCAGACTGGCATCTTGTCTTGTGACTTGATAACAGATTCCACGAGTAGTGCATCCAGTGGTACTGTAACATCCAGTCCCTCTCCGCTGGGGGGAATCTGGCAATTGGTGCCAGCCTGAAGAGCTGTAAGAATTGGGGTGCACAAGTGCCAGGTCATGCATAAAAGGGCAGCAGTGAATCCACATTGTCTATATCCATATGGAATTGCAAAAGGGGAGCTTTGAAACTAGAAATATGAGGAGGGCACAGTGCGAAGGCTTTCCTGCTATCTGCCATCCTCACTTTGTGAAATCTAGGGTGAAACAAAATGGCCATTGTTCCACTAGGTTGGGTCTATGCCTAGCTCTTGTGCTCCATTTATCCCTCAACACATTGCTACTTCTCAGTGATTATCATTATCATTATTAATGATGGTAATAATTGACAGCATGGTAAATAACTTGAAAAGAACTGGTTTCCTGAAGAAAAAAATAAGTCACTGTAATAATGGCTCTTTTACACAGTAATAAATAGCACATTTGTGTCATAGTATTTTAAATTATGTCTTTGTTTGCCGAGGCTGGAGGGCATAGGGTGCAGTTTTGAAATCCAATAAATGAACAAATGAATTAGCATTAGGAAAAGGGTACATGTTAATCAAAACCAGGCATTTGGACATTGGGTCCTTAATTGCATGTGAAATTTCTGTTTTGCCTCTTTCTTTTTGTATCACTTATTCCTGGATTTGCAGAGCTGGTTACCCATATGAAGAGGAGAATGTTGCTTACTGGGTGCCGAGATTTTACATTATGCCGCATAAAATAGCTCTTTCTGAAAGAAATAGAGGTAAAGCTTAAAATGCAAATATACCAGAAGTGAGGACTGGATAGGACAGTGGTCGGCAAACTCATTAGTCAACAGAGCCAAATATCAACAGTACAACGACTGAAATTTCTTTTGAGAGCCAAATTTTTTAAACTTAAACTATATAGGGAGGTACATTGTTATTAACTTAATTAGGATACTCCCAAGGCTTAGGAAGAGCCACACTCAAGGGGCCCGAAAGCCGCATGTGGCTCTCGAGCCGCAGTTTGCTGACCACGGGTAGGACATGGGAAGCTCCATACTCACCCAGCTTCTCTCCCTGGCTTTGATCAGTCAGTGTAGGAGAAAGAAAACAGAGTTGGATAACCAATCTCTGAAAAATAGAACGTTAACATTTTTCTTTTCTGCAAGACTTGCCAAAGATCTTGCTCAATAGTTTGATATGTGTTTCTTCCTACCTCAATCTTAAAACATTTTTCTGCAAAGTAAATATATTTTACCTTTGTAAATAATTTCAATTAAACCAGAATTAGAACAAAATAACATTTCCTGCAATGTGGAACAACAGCTCAAGCTTTTCCACCTCTCCTGTTCATGTGATTTACAATGACATATAATGTTGGAACGTAAACTCAAATATGATATATGGAGCTTAAAATGCGTTTCTTTTTGAAATGGTTTGGCATGAACGTATTTGTGCAACCAAACTCATTTGTTTTAAAAGATCAAAGAGTAGATTTACCTAGAAAACCCCTTGAATTCCAAACACACATTCTCTGAGGTCTCCATATATTTATGGAATCTGGTAGAAGAAGATAGGAATCCATTTCAACTAAGAAAGCCTCTCATGAAATATTAGCTTGGCAGATAAAGTGTCAACTTGGTGGAAGTAATAATAAAGACGATCATATCTCACTGAGAAACAAGTTGAGCAACATTTTACTCCCTTTTGTCCCACAGCATCAGTGGCCAGCAGTACTGCATCTACAGATTGTGAATTTTCATTGCTCCCTGATGCCTCGTTTCCTAGGGATCCTTTACTTAGGGCCCAAAGCAACTCAGACACACTTGGAGAATCATCGTTCTGTCTCCTGCGTCAAGCTTTGTCATGGATTCCACACTTCCTCTATCTATACAATTGGAAAGCTTCTTGCCCTACTCTTTAAGATTAGGTTCCATATTGACACACTCGAGGTTTGGTTTGCTCTTAGAGCCACTGAACAGTTTCTGAGTACGGGGAAGTGACTTTTCTCAGTCTCCTACATTATTCTGGATGAGCTAACATCTTCCATGCAGCTGCTGCCTCCAACCACTTCTGCCTCACTCTGCCAGCCAGAGCCTCCTACTTTCTGAGTGGGGGTCTTTGCTCCCTCCACTGTACTTCCCAGTACTGTGCGTGTTCTACTGAAGCACTCACTCCTCGCATGGTACTTATGCTAGTTTCCTAGGGCTGCTGCAAAAAATCACCACAAAGGGGGTGATTTGAAACAACAGAAATTTATTCTTGAATAGTTCTGGAGACTAGAAGTCCCCAAATCAAGGTGTCATTGGGGTTGTTTGTTCAGTTCTGCCCATTGCTGGCACTTTCTGCCTCATTGTCCTTGTTCTGCTCATGTCTGTCTAACTCTCTACCAAAATTCCAAAGGCATGTTATCATAGATGCAAGAGAACAATAGACAGGCTCAGTCAAGGTAAAGATCAACCTTTGTTAAGAAAGATACTGGCCAGGACATGACTACTCGCCATGACTCGTTTTTAGCTAGAAACTTAATTTCAGAGCATCCTATGTGGTTACCTTAGGTCTCTGAGTTTGTAAGGCCCTCCATGCAGGCCCCCCTGAGTTTGTCAGGTTTAATGTGCAACCCCTTTTTCATCCATCACAGTTATAATCTTTATTTACATTGTCACCATTTCTTACTGCATTGTGACCTCCTTGAGGACAGTTCTGCCCTCCATCACAGTGCTCAATAAATAATGATTGATTAATTAATAGGCAAACTGATGTTTATTTATAGTTACTGGGTTGGGGATTTGGGAAATGTTGCTACCTGATAGAAAAGGACCCCCAACTCCTGCTTGGGTGTCTAGAATTTATTATCTTTCAGAATATTGACTGGAGTAGGTACAAACACTACAGTTTTATTTTGCAAAACTAGTTTCAATATTTCAATAAGCCCAACAGAAACGGTGCATATATCCATGTAAAGGCTACACAGGCTAACCAAAATGTCAAGTTTCTTTGCTCTCAACTCAGAATTTTATTAAATAGGAACTGAGAGTGGCTCAGAAAAGCTAAAGCTCAGAGCCTCGTGACATTTCAGGGCTAATTTTCAGGAGCTAGGTTCTAAATTGGGTGGTCTCTTTCAAAACCCTAAACAGAAGGGGGAAGCAAGGACCCACATTTGCCCCTGGTGTGACTCTCACTGTCTTCATTTGTCTACAGCAACTGCCCTTCTCTGGTTCAAAGCTGGTCTACCAAATCTCTTCTTTCTCTCCACTCCCCCAACAGTGCCTGGCTTTTGTATTTCTGTATTTGTTCTCTAAGTTTTCCTGCATTACACCCCCCTCCATAGAGCAACAAGCCTCATCAGCTTCCTGTCTGAGGGGCAAAGGGATACATTCTCAGCACAGCAGACAAGCTCTGTGACTAGCCCCTTACTAAAGTGAATGTAGAGGACTTGAGAGAATCCTCAATACAAATGTCTGCCTAGTAAAACTATTGTTTTGCTGCATAATCCTATTTTGTATGACCAAAGTGAATACCACACTCATTCTTTTCTTTGTTACTTTTACAACTAATCTCCCTATGGCAGACAGTCACCTAGGGCCTGCTGGCACAAAAGCAAACAGGAAAGCTAATTAAATCATTTTAAAAAGATCACTTCTGATATACTAATTACAAGCTACTCAGTGATAAGAGGAAATCAACAAGGTGATGAGATAGAGGAACTTGGTGGGGAGATCACAGAGGGCTTTCCAACTCATCAAACAGCCTTGAAGAAGTGTGAAAGTTCAGAGTATGCCTCCCCAAAATATACCACTCTGGCATAAAGATGATTTAGAGCTGAATGCAATTTAATAAACAGACACAAGGAAAACCCTCTGCCCCCGCCCCCCATCAGGAAGGCCAAAATGAGCATTAAACACGGGAGATAACTGTAGATGCTTATCAATCCAGAGATGACAGCACCAGAGGAATCTGCATTTCAACCTTGTCAGAGTAATCCTTATCTTCCATTAGTATCCCCCATATGTTTACCTTTCCATAGTCTGCCACCTCTAAAAGTCTAAAGCCCCTTTCTTTTGCCTTGTCACTTCTCTATAAAATTTACTGTTCTTTGTTGAGATGCTATATATAAGCCCAAGTTCTAACCACTGCTTTGGGTTAGTTACTATTGAGTAACTCCTGTGCGTGTGTGCACAATGCATGTGTTAATAAACTTCTGTTTGGTTTCCTCATCTTAAAAATCTGTTTTTTGTCAGTCTAATTTGCAGGACTCAGCCAATGACTTTAAGATGGATAACAGGAAAACTTTCTCCTCCCCTACAGGGGAAAAAAACTTAGGGGAAGGGCCCCAACGAGATCATATTGTTCTCCTTCACCATCGCCTTAACTAGCCATCCACTTAATTTTACTCTGCACTTTCCCCCATTTATTTCAGATCAATAAGCATGTCCCTAAGCATTTTGTCTTGGGAAAGTCTTGTGAATCTCTCAGATACCCTTATCTAATGACTTTTTAAAAATGTATTGAGAAACTGTTATTTTCATGATGGAGTCTGGGGGAGGGAGGAGGAAGAACTAGAAGCTTTTGTTGCTTAGCTGCTCATTAGAAGTACCTGGGGAGTTTTTAAAAAACTGTATACATATTAATGTACAAGAGTTTATTATTATTACTTAAGCCTCGGCTTCTGAGATAGCATTGATTAGGCAATGCATTCTGGAAGAATGCCTTTTGGATTTCCGTAGTGAAGTTGGGTCCATGCTCCTTCCTTTCTAGGTATTGGTGCTGGCCTGTGTTTGAGTGATATTCTTAAGGCTGCAGTACTCCCCAGCCTCTCTCTCAGCCCTTCACATCACATATTTGACTTTAGCATGAGCCTGTGCTATATCCTTGGACAGCTGGGACAGCTGTGTCAAAATCTGCAATGTCACCCCACCCATTGTCACAGATGCCTAAGCAATCACATCAATGCATAGTGCGTATCTTATTGCAGCAGAAAGGTGTGGTGCTGAGTGACTCAAGTCAGGGGTACTTCTCTTTATGAGAGACTAAAACTATCCAATGAAGATATCCACTGTCTCTGTGGTATTTAACAACATAATGCTCATATTTCCATTTTGTCCTTGAGAAAGAATGAAGAATAAGATCATTAATCTTATTTGTAGAAATTCTACAGCCTGCCTTTATTCAGATCCCTCAAAATTAATAGACCAGATTCACTTGGTTTCACTTGAAACCAACTTCACCATGAAAGTCTGAAGTTATGGCAACTGGGACTTCGGTGTTTTTATTAATGGGTAGGTGAGAAGAAGCCCACACAAGCCAAGGAACGCAAGGGACAAGGAAGCACCCAGGAGAAGACTGGTGCTAAAGGACGGGTGGGCTTGCTGAAGCCTTGGCTTGACCATTCATTATTTTCTTGTTTTATTTACGTCTAGAAAACATTTAATGTACACCATTGAGCTGGGTAGGCTCCGTGAGTGCCTGGTGCATGGAGTAGGTCCACCTTGAATGTTTGTGGAATGAATAAATAAGATAATGATTTGTAGAAGGAGCTCATTGTGAATTGTCCCAACCTGTAACTTGTGTTGTAGACTTCCTGACTGGTCACTTATGTAATGAATGTGGGTCAAATGCTCCTGCTTACTGATTTCTCCAGCCACCTTTTCTCCTTGGATATTTGTAGGAATGGGCATCATTTCTGTCTTACTCCTACATCCTCTCCACATAAGTCTATTGTGGCATTCACATTTGTAAGTCTATTTCTATATCTTTTAATCTACTAGGAAAAATTGGGCTTGATTTCAATATTGTTCATAAATGAATTATATTCTGCTTTCCTATTTGTGTCTTAGTTTTCTATGTACTTTCCTTTTGCTTTTGGCCTAGTGTCTGTCCTTGCTCCATTTCCCCCAGCTGCTATTTTCTTGTTCATATATAGATAGGATTAAGAATGAGAGCTAGTGGGAAACTCGATTTTAGAGAAGAATTGTGACAAGGATATCCATATTTACTAAGGGCAACTTTTCCTTTTTATTAATCCTAACTGAGGCTATGCACTTTGCTGAGGGGATAAAAGGAAAGCATTGAAAGGGACTGTGGTGTTATTAGGGTTTCAGTCAGTCCCTTGGCCCTGCTCTTTTTCTCCTGGATGCCCTGTGGAGGGCCTGGCATATAGGATGCCCTTCATAAATGTTTATTTAACGACTAGAAAGGAAACAGAGAAGCTTTTAAAAATTCAAATTAGTGTAATAAAAAAGATTGAAATGGAAATGGGGGGAAAGATTGAAATGGAAATGAGATTTCAAAGTTCTCTGTGGATCTTGTTTCTCATTTCTGCCTTCTCTCTATGAGCATTGAAAATTAAAAATTGACGGCATTTAATTTTAAATTTATTAATCGATATTCAATTTATTTTTTTCTGAAAAATCAGTGTTGTTGGAGCCCTAGTCTAATTGATTTATTCAATTAATTTTCAAACCTCTGAATCTTATAAGCTTGTTCTATACCTTCGAATGGTTCAAATATATTACACCACTAAAAACTACTGGAGAGTTAGTAGTAAAGCTTAATGTAACAAAAATCTCGATTTACGGACCCAATTTTCCTGGGATGTAGACTTTATGAAATGGAAATGATGGTTCCAATCCACAGTGTAAAATCTGCCTTCTGCTCAAGGTGACGGCAGAGGCATCATGTTAATGTCTCAGTGAATTGTCCTTTAAACACCCTCGATCATATGCATTACTTGGGATTTCTGTCTCCAGAGTTTGTCCATTTCGCATAGGTTCCTGTTCTCCTCAGCTTCTTTGACTCTCACGCCATCAGGTGGGTGTGGACAGCCTGAGATTTCCTTCTCACCGCAAACTTCCCAGTCACCTCCCTTCCTCAGTGTCAAGAACTGTGCAGGTTTCTGTGTGGAGATGAGTCTTTCCTTCCCGGGTTCCTTTTTCTCCTTTTCTGCGTTGGCCAATGGTTGGT
>NW_006295491.1:2305943-2345493 GCF_000327345.1 Myotis davidii | reverse complement strand
GGTTAGCAGGAAACGGTTTCTAGTGGAAATGTCAACGTCTGTAAGTTTCTTCTTTGCTCTCACATTTCCTGAAGATAGTGAGCTGATTTCCATGTTTATAGAATATTATTTTTTAATGAGATTGCCCTTGACCCTGACCTGTTCTGTAAAAATGAAATTTTGTTTTATTTTCTCTCATTTTGTGCGAGGTCTTGGAACCAATATTTTTAGTTGAAAGCTATGTTTTCTAGCACCTCTACTCCCCCACTCCCCTCTGATTTATATTGACAGTTGCACTTGGATCTTCAGTTTAGTGTGAAAACTAGCATAACAAAGTACAATCAATTGGCTAGGAGATTGCCACTAGTGCCTATGGATTTTTATCTATAAAATCAATGAGTCGCTTCAGCTCACAATCCTAACTTAAAAATTAACACTTATTGCTTAAAAGCCTGGAATTTGCCTATTGGATGCTAGTAGTTACTTATAAATAATTTAATGATCAAAGGAATAGGGGTTAGAGGAGGAAAAACCATTGCAGGCCCGTGATTGCCCTTGAATAGGAACACTGTTACAGAATTAAATATAGATTCAGCTTCTTCTAGTGGCAATCATTAAACCACATCTTAGTTTGAGTATCCCTCCCTTTGACTTGCCTTTCACAACCCAGGAAAGGGGCATAAGAATTTAATACAAGATTCTCCTCATCTCCTGCTGATGTGGCTGAGATTTCAGATCTGCTTCACAGTACTCTGTGACTTCTAGCTCTCAGGAAACCGTTATTGTGTCTTCACTTCCTCTGCATCTACCTCTCAAAAGGTTTTTAAAAAATTGTGTGCCATTGAGAATAGATATCTACCTTGACGGTAGAAGAAAGAAAATGAGTCTGTAACACTCTGCATAAAGGCCAATGTGAACATTGGTCTCAGGCATCTGTAGTTGATCTGGTGGCCCGTGGTGAGTCCTAACCACTCTGATTTCCAGATGGAAATCTGGGCCAAATTCTGGTGGACTTGAATTTGATGCAAGGTCAGTGTAGAGGACAAAAGATAAATGAGTGCATTTCAAGGAAGCCACGCTGCTCTTTCTCCAACCACTACAGTTTCCCCTGAGGGTCTTCAATGAGAGTGTGCCATAGTTACAAGACAATGCCACAGATCAATGCATACCAAATGCTGGGGCTGACTGAGTAGCTGTCACCCAACTCTAGATCCCAGTGAGGGACTTCATAGTGTTCCTTTTCTCAGATTTAAAGTGTGCATCTTTTTTCCCCACTGGCACCACAGGCCTTTAAAGGACATTCAATACTAATCCAATAACCTCGTGTTTTCAGTGCAAATGGACAAATATGGTTGTCTCAAAGTTGTCTTCTTACAGGGAACTAGTCCCCTCAGATTTCACTTTAAGAATGACTTTCTCTGCAGAAAGCAGAGACACTCTTAGGGAAGAAAGGGCAGTAAATAGGACATCTTTGGGGGGGACCCCTTTGCAGGCCAGATGCCCCCGCCTTTGTCAGGCAGACTCAAGGTACTGAGGGGGTTTGAGGCTGAGCAAACAAGAACACAGTGCTTGCCTGAGCTAGAGCAAGTTTTAGTATTTTAGATAAGAGTCAGCATTGGCAACGTTGCAACTCTGTAGAGAGAGAGATTTCACAGTGTGCATTAGAGTATTTATCTTTTGATGAATACTCTAATGTGATTTATGACAATTCAGAGAGACATTCATCTGGAATGGCGTTCTTTGCAGATTAATGCTGATGGCAAAAAATGGTGTTCCCAGATCTTTTGAGAATTAAAGGTTGTTTGGAAAATATTTGTCATAAAGCATTAAAGAGGGTTTCACAAAATTATTCATTCAGACACCTCCCCTTTTAAAAGCAAACCAGCAACACACACACACACACACACTCACACACACACAGAAAAAAAGATCTGAAGGAGATGCATTGAAATGTTCATAATCTAACCTAAAATGGCAGCATCCTTTTTCATACTAATAGATGTATTCTACATTTTCTACAAAGTGCATACAATAAAATTATTAAAAATTAAACATCATTGTATGTCTGCATCTGGTTTTGAGGTCATTAAAAAAGAAAAAATCAACCTTCCCAGCGTTTCCAGCACTGAAATGGCGATGGGCAGCACGGTTGGGTGGGATGCCCCAGTAGGTCAGTCCGTGGCTCTGCCCTCTCCACGTGCCCCAGAATATGGAACGGCCATGACAGCTAACCCTGGTTCAGATAACAAACCAAGAGAAAGAGAGGATTCTATTTGAAATGTCAGCCTTAGCCTTGAGATATATCACAAGTGGTTTTAACAGCCAAATCACATCTTTGTGAACAATGTCACAAAGATAGAAAAGGAGCGCTGTATTTTTTATCTCACTGATGTCCTGAATAAAGTACACTGGGTTCCAGTTTCATCTTGATAGTGCATCACAGATCACAGTGACAGCCTCGCTGGAAAATTGCTGATACCGGAGTCAGCTTGGTTTTTTCCACTTTGGGTGGAGAAGCTCTACATTTTCATTGGCACAGACCCATTACAGTTACTTACCATTTTACTTTAAAAAAAAATATACACTGAGTGGGCAGATTATTATGAGCACCCCATCAGTACTTCCTTGGGCCACCTTTTGCCTTCAATGCTGCGGCGATTCTTCTTGGCATTGACTCCACGAGATGTTGAAAGGTGATGCGAGGAACCTGACACCAGGCCTGATGAATAGCACTGTCCAGTTCTGTGAGATTGGATGGTTGTGGAACCAGCTGCCTGATGGCTCTTTTAACTTCGTCCCACAAATGCTCAATTGCCTTGAGATGTGGTGGTTGTGGGGGCCACCTAAGCAAGGTAAAATCTCCCTCGTGTTCTTGAAACCACTCCTGCACAATACGAGCACTGTGGCATAGCGCATTGTCTTGTTGGAAGAAGCCATCTCCATTGGGATATGCCATCAACATTATAGGATGAACTTGATCAGCAACGATACTTAGGTATGTTGTGCTATTCAGACAACAAATGGTGATTTCCCTTATACATGAGCCTGCTATTAGTCAGCCAAAAATAATCCTTTTGCTAAAAACGTATATTTGGGGCTGGCAATCCTGCTCCCCTTGTCTAGAGTCCCCCTACCCAGGGTTGCCACATTAAAAAATATTTGTTATTGATTTCAGAGAGGAAGGGAGAGGGAGAGATAGAGACATCAATGATGAAAGAGAGTCATTGATTGGCTGCCTCCTGCATGCCCCCTACTGGGGATCAAGCACACAACCCAAGCATGTGCCCTGATCAGGAATCGAACTGTGACCTCCTTGTTCACAGGTTGATGCTCAACCACTGAGCCACACTGTCTGTGCAGTTACTTACCATTTTAAAACAGTCTTCTTGGTTTGGATGGATTTATTAGCACTAGTACTAGAAGTTCTGGCAGAACAGGTCAACTTTAGCAGGAAACTCATCTAGCCAAACACAACATGGTGTCACCTACCATCTGCCACAGTATATGCTTAAAAAACACGATTTACAGACTAAATAGACAGTAAAACTCAGGCTTCCTAGACTCACATGATCTCTAGTACAAAACCTTAGCTATGTTTTCAAATGCATCAGGAACCAAAACAATAATGACCTTCTGTAGGTCTCTGGCACTGGGAGAGCACATTTACTAAAAGGTCCAGGCCAAAGTGATGCTTTGAAAACATTGGTCTTATCATATCACAACTCTGTTCCATATTCTTATCTCCATAGTTCCCCTCACGGGAAGGGGGGGAGGGGAGAGGGGAAAACCCAGCATCATTGCAGAATATGGCCCCCACCGCCCTGACCTCATTCCCTGCTCCCCTCATTCACTTTGCTCCAGTCACAAGCTTCCACCTAGGGATCTCTGCACTTGTCGTTTTCTCTGCCTGGAAGACTCTTCGTGATATTGGCATCCATCAAGTCTTCTCTTAAATGTCTCCTTTCCAGTGAACTCTACCCTAATTCTATTTAGAATTGTACCCTCACCCCACCTTCCCCGGCACTTCCCCACTTGATTTTGTCATTATAGCGCACAGTAGTTATCACCTTAAAATATAATGGATTAATTTTGCTTGTTGTCATTCCACCCCCTTGCCTCCCCCACAGACACCACAGAAATAGAAGCTTCATGAAGGCAGGGTTTTTAAATCTATTTTGTTCACAACTGTATCCTCAGTACCTAGAATGGTGTTGCACATATCGTAAGTGCTCAAAAATGTCTGTGAGTTGAATTTACTGAATTTTTCTAGAAATCTTGTGGGCAGTTTTCTTGTGTACAGATTTATATATTTGAAAGGTCATGTCTGAATGGAACAAGAAAAGCATTTGTAACATCTTACACCCATCACCTGAAGGCTGTTCTGCAGCCTGTATATGAAATAGGTTGTAAGTGTGAATAGAAATCAACACCAAGAGAACCTGCTAGGTCCTCTGTGTTCCTTTTCAAATGAAGTTGTAGCTCATTGGCTGCAGAAAGGGTATATGATATCTTTATCTAGGTTGTGTCTGGTGCATGGAAAATGCCGTTCCCCTCTCCCCCAAGTTTCTTTCTCACCAATCACTTTTGATTACCTTAAATGGTTTTAAAATAAAATAAAGAAATACAAAAGGTAAAGTTGATGCTAGGTATCTCCAAGTCCACCTGCATACTTGTTTATTTTTCATGAGGTTTGTTTCATTAGAAATTTGGACATTAATGATAAAGGCTTACCAGATTGTATTTGATTTGTGTAGTTGAAGTGGCTGGGGTGGGACAATAACTTTAGAAGCCTTTCAAAGATGTTACCCGATACCTTCGCTGATCTTGTTTACATATTATGAGTCCTACTGGCTAAAAGCCATAATTATTCTCTTGACTTTTCTTTGTGAATTGATATTGTTATTGAAAATAACATCCCTGAAGACAGAGCAAGGTAATATTCATTTTTTACAAAAGCTATCTTATTATGTTTACCTTGCTGTTAAGTGTATTTCTTATTTAGCCTGGAAGTGCCGTAGTGTGGCAAAATAGTGTATCTTACATAATGATTGTAATTTAAAAACTGAAAAACCACTAGGTATCTTTTCTTCTTTGCTTTGGTTGTACTAGCTGGGTGACTTGGGGGCTCTATCTGTAAACATATACAACAGGAATAAAGTAACTGCATTACAGAGGTATGATTCCATTGAGGGTATTGCTACTGGAAACAGTTTTCAGCCTCAAGAGGTAAGCTCTTACACTCTATTGCATTAGAATTGCAAGACAGAATTATAGCTCTGTTGTATTCAAGGTTTGCTTGTTGCTAATTTTATGAGGACATAAAAACTAATGTAAAGCATCTATCACCTTCTTGACCCTTTAAGAAACCTGTCTCCATGGCAGCTGATAGCAGGTAGGAGGAAGAGGAGACCCTGAAACTTCACAGGGCGTTTCAAGAATAAAAGAATGCCTTGTCCCTTGAATATCTCTTTGACACTGAATCCATGTGGTGGTTAGGTTGGGGTAAATGTTAGTTTATTTAGTTAACACATATTTATTGAGCTCATACTATATGGTAGGGCTTGTTCTAATGCTGGGGTTACAGCAGTGAAGAACTCAGGTGAGAAACCCTCCTGCCCTCGTGGGAGCTTACCTATACTACAACTAAGCAAGCAGAATGTGAGATCTGTTACAGGTGTCAATCTGTTTAACACAAAATAGGTTAAGGAAAAATAGTTGAAGGAGGACAGGGCCTCGGGGCTGGGGACAAGGATTGCTCTGAAAACAGAATGGATAAGACCTCCCTGATGTCATGGTATTTGTGCAGAAAGCTGAAGGAGGCATGGGAGCAAGGCCTGATGCTGATTTCTGGGGAGGAGCCTTCCAGATCAGGAGGAAAGTCAGTGCAAAGGCCCTGAGGTGGAAGGCATGGCAGAGGGAGCAGCGATGTTAGTGTGCGACCACAGCCAAGTGGGTGAGGAAGGGAGCAATGGGAGATGAGGCCCCAGGCGATTCAGAGGGCTGGGTCCTCCAAATCTTTGAGGATCAAGGGAAGGACAAGGGAAGGCCTTGAGAGTCTCTGAGTAAAATGGGAAACCACTGAAGAGTTTTGATCAGAGAAATGATTACATTTCAACAGGATCATTCTGGCTACTTCATTGAAAACAGATGATCAGGAGGCAAGGGTTTAGATAGGAGTAATTAGGAGTCTGCTGCAAAAATCCAGGCAAGAGATTGGAGTGGTTTGGGGATATGCAGCAGGTGGAGGTGGTAAGGTATATTCTACCTTTGGTTATAGGTTGAAGTTTAGAGCCAGCAGAATTTGCTGACAGATTGGATGTGGTGTCACCTCACAGGCCCATTCCACTGGAACTGCTGCGAAGGTGTCACAGAGATCTTTGCGATTCCCCCTCCCTCCTGCTTTGGCTCTGATGATGAGTTTGCAACATTACATCATCCGTTCATATTGCTTCCTCCAGTGCTTTTTGCCCTGATCACATATATAGCATTTGCTAGTGCACAAGAACATTATTCTGCTGCCCTCTGGTTTCTGAAACTCAGCTTCTTGTTGCCATTGCAAGGAGTTCCTGCTATCACTCAGCAATTCTCCTGGATCGAAGACCAACAAGGATCTCCATCTTCCCCACACCATCATCTCCTTGTGCCAATCATTCCTCTGCCAGAATCTCAGATGTCTCTTTCCTTCAGACTCTGCTCCAAGCCTTAGCTGCTTCATGTTAGGCTGATGCAATAATTTTCACACTGGCAACAAAAATGGTCCTCGTCCAACTTCATTTCCATCATCCCTCAGTTCTTTCAGATTCCTGTCCTGGCTTCCAATTCTTCCTCACCTCCAACTACCCCTCCCCAATTTAAATTGCTAACATATTCTTTGGGAAACATTCTCACTGCATCCTTCTCATCTTCAGCACATAGTTATGTAATTTTGGGTTCACTCTGGAAAGCCACTTTGAGAACCGTGAGCAAATGAAGCAAACTCAAGGTCTGGACCGGGGAGTGGTTTTCCTTGTTTTAGTTGCCTGCACATCCCTGCTCAGCTCTACAGAACTGACCACAGTAAGTTTCACTGCTCTAGTGAATACCCCTGAGAGGAGGAACTCTTCTCTCTGTGAACTTTTGTTTTTCTTCTCAGTGTAAATTAATTAATTGGCGTGTTAGTCATTTATGCAGTCCACTAAATAATTCGATTGTTCTGATGCACAAAAGAGGATTGTACTTCCTGGCCTCTTTTGGGTCAAGTAGCACAGTGTGACTAATTCTGGCCAATGACTAGAGAGTGGAAGTAATATTTATAATTTCTGAGGCAATGCATTTAATTGCCAGGAAAACACTGGAACCCTCTTTCTCTTGGGGATGATGATTGCAACTCCTGAGATGTCAGCCTGGGTCACTGAATGGCTCTGAGGAACAGAGCCCCTTGACAGCTTATGATGGATATGTAACATGAGGGAGAAATCTTTGTTTTGGCCACTGAAATTTGAGGATTTTTTTTTTTTAACTGCAGTAGAACCTACTCTATCCTGCCTGCTATATATATTCAGGTCATCTCTCTTTGATGGTTACTTGAGAACAATACCTCAGGCAAAGGAAGGTTTGGATGAATGCAAAGGACAAGCCTAGGTTAGGTGCCAGGGTGGCCTATGCTGGCCATGGGGTTCCTAAGGATGCTGGCTCCAGCAAGGGGAACAAGGTTGCAGATGGAGGACTAGAAGAACCCTGCAGGCAAAATGAGATTGCAGGTAAAATGGAGAAAAATCTCAGGTTCTTCGAAGGTTGACGCCATGGTCTCTTACGGCTTCTCCATGACAGAAACAGACTTAGTGGATTTCTGCCCAGCAACATACAGGCTAATGCTAGTTGCCTTGCAGCTGAGGCCCATGGAGTCAGGAGGGAACTCCTCTTACACATGAGGACAAGAAGGAAAGGCCAGAGGTATGCCTGCCTCCTCTAACAGCCTCCAAAGGGGGTGGCTAGCGTGCCTCATTGGTCCAGGTCCGTCCAGTTATTCAAATGAGTGATCACAGACAATGTGCAGAAGGAGGTTCCCAAGGTCAGAAGAACACAATGAGGCACGATGCTGTCTAAGTACCACAGTGTGTCAGAGGAGTGATTTCTTGCTTCCTGTAGAAACCATTAGCTAAATTGCAATCTCTGCTTTTAGTACCTCCTTTGCCAGAATCACTGTTTCTCGCTTTGAACTTCGGGAGAAGGAGGAGGGAGAGGCAGGTGCCCTCTGCTTCCCTCCCATTTGTGGGAAGCCTGGAAAAGGAGTTTGCTGTTTAGAAAGTTGCTCTGTTTTTAATTGGTGGGAGGAGGCTTGTGGGAGCCTCCAGCGTTCTGCTTGTGTTATGATTTTGTGACAGTGTGAAGTCAGTCTCAGAGCACTTACAGTTCTCCTGAGCTGTCAGGAACTCAGAGACTTCCACTCTGATTAAAACCCTTGACTACACAAATTACCATAATCCAGTGACAGGCATGAAGAGAAGGCCATAATACTGATAACGTAAGAGGCTATTATATTCAGCACCTTACTTCATCAGCACAGGGAAATCTCAGGGTTGCCATTGATATAACCAGTGCCTAGTTAATGGATGTGTCCAGGGGAAGGGAGGGTCTGCCTGAGATATGGGCTTCACACCAGAGGGAGGAAGAGGGAAGAGGTGCAGCCACCCAGAATAATTTGTTTGCTGGGAGTTCTTTTGGTGGAAGGGAATAGAGACTGCCCATGTGTTCTCTGTTCTGAGCCAGTGTGGTTAAGAGACCAGCAGGGAATGGGACTCTAGTTTCAGTCCAACAAATCAATTAATTGTCTGAACCCCACTGAACACGTCCTTGGAAAGCCTCTCACCTCTGAGTCCTCAAAAACACTCGATGTTGTCCTTTTTGCCACCAGAGCTGCCCTTCTGTCCTTCGATCATTCAGGACATTTCTCTGCTCCCCAATATGTGCTGACTTGGGCCTCTGCATAATATCACATACTCTGGTCTCATTTCCTTTCTGGTAGGTAACTCCAGCTACTGCATGGTAAGCTCATTTGAGCTAAGTTGTTAATGCTGCTAATGGTTTCAGGTGTTAGCCATTCTAGCTCATTTATTTGCATTTTAACAGGGACTTTTCAGCTTAAAGCCAAAGGTGTTACTACTTAGAATTTAGGGCACATGAGGAAAGGTTGGTGGGGGTGGCATTTGGGAGCATGAGTCTGTAAAACTTTTCAATAGGTCCCTGTCATACTGAGTGAGCCATGGTATTTGCAGCAGGTCAGAACGGGGGCCCAACCCTTCCATTTCAGCTCCATCTCCAATTATTCCTTACTTCTTCTCAGCCTCTTTTCTTTGCCTCCCTTGCTAATAATATTCTTTCCTCTGCCCCCCTCTGCTTGGCAAAGCAAATGCTGCTCATTCTTTCTGGCCTAGCTCAAAACTGATGGCTCCTATGAAGTCTTCTCCCCAGGCAGAATTAGTTGTATCCTTGTCTGGAAATTATAGGTCACTGGTTCTTAATGCTTGTTGCATATTAGAACCACCTGGTATATTGCAGGGTTTCCCAGAGATACAAAACCAAAAATGTATACAAGGTAACATATCTATGATAATAAAAGGGTAATATGCTAATTAGGCCAGATATCATTCTGGACATCCTTCCTTCCAGACAAACCAGGGCTGGAGAAACACCCAGGTCCTGGGTGCCTGCCGGCAACCAGAGCAAAGTCCAGATCCCAGTGCCAGAGGGAAGCCGGTGCTGGCAGCTAGGGGAAGAGAGGCCTACTCTTGCATGAATTTCATGCATCAGGCCTCTAGTATATTTACATACATACAATAAGGAATTGGCTCACACGATTATGGAGCCTGACAAGGCCCAATATCTGCTAGGTGGGTTAGCAGGTTGGAGATCCAGAAAGAGCTGATATTTCAGTTTAAGTTTACAGATAGGGGGCAAACCCCAATGAAGGCAGTCAGGCCGGAGAAATTCCCTCTCATTTGGATGAGGGTCAGCCTTTTGTTCCATTGTCGTCCCCCCCGCCCCGCCCAACAAGATATGTTGAAGCCTTAACCCCCTGTACCTGAGAATGCAACCTGGGGACGGCCTTTGGTTTTCAGGTCCTTGCAGATATAATGAGTTAAGATGAGATGCAGTGGATTAGGGTGGGCTCCTAATTCAATACAACTGGTGTCCTTAAAGAGACGGACACAGAGACAGACTCACAGAGACCAGGCCACGAGAAGACAGGCAGCGCTTGGAGTGACGCAGCGGCAGGCCAGGGAACGCGGAGGACTGCCAGCAAACCGGCAGAAAGAAGCGAGGCGGAGGCAAGGCAGAGTGGCCCGGCAGTCTCAGAGCAAGCACCGTCCTGCTGACACCTTGGTTTCTGCTTCTGGCCTCCAGAACTGTGAGACAATACACTTCTGTTGTTAAGTCACCCATTTGTGCGTCCTTATTATGGCAGACCTCAGAAACCAATGCAATAACCCGTTAAAGAACAGGTGTTAGGAGAACTGTCTGCATTACATTTATGGGAGGGTGGAGGGGAGTAGACAAGAACTGGTCTTTCAGGATGGGTTAAGGGAGTGTTTTGAGAATTGCTTTCTTTTCTTTTCTTTCTTTCTCCCCCTCCCCTCCCCTTCCTTCTCCCCCGCCCCCAAGCTTTAATGTTTGGGATATTTCAAATCCAAGAGATTTTGTGAGAAATGATTGAGTCTTCTGAACTCACCAACTTTCCAAAAAGAATCATCTGACCTGGTCTCATTTCCCTAGCCACCCACAGAGCCATTAGAAATAAATACGCAGGCACCTGGCTTATCAATTTATCCTCCCCCTCCAGCTGGATCAATTCAGGATTCATCCATCAGATTGCATGTCTGGATCTGCGACATTCAGGGGGAGTCCGTGGGCTTGGGAGCCCCATCAAGGTCACCGACAGGCACTGCCTGCCTAGCCATCTGCCCCTCGCTCTTTGACGTCTCTTCAAATTAAACACCACACCCTGTGGTAAAATTGCTGCTGCTCTATAAATAGCGGACTTGGCTTGAGTTGCACTGAAAATGTTACAGAGGAAGGGTGTCAGAGGGAAGAAAAAGGAAGGCCACAGACTCAAGGGCAAATTTCTTGGTCAGATGACTCCAGTCTCTGAGGAATCCCAAGAATTCTCTGTGTAAAGGAGGCATCCTGGGCCCCTCCCCCACTCCCTTGTGACCTCCTATCCCAGGCTCCAATGCGCCAAAGTGAACATTTCCCTTTTCTTTCCTCAATTTTTTTTTATACTTGATTTTATTTTGTGCCGGTAAATTGCTACGAGGTTGCTTTAAGAAAAAATGCACAGGCCCCTTTCTGTGGCCTCATGGCACACTCTAATTTCAATCACATTGTTACTGAATTAAAATGGACACTGTCCATAGGCAACACATCGTTACTGATGCTTTCTGCAGCCATGTCGTTATAATATCATCAGATTATTTTAGGACGGATTGGCCTACACTTTTACAGGGCTGCTACAAGCCTCACATTTGCTCCCAGAGAAGGACCCTGAGAGCTTCCTAATTTCTGTCTCCTGTTCTCTGTACCGTTGTCTCTCGCTTTTCTGTCCCAGCCCTGACTGCGTGCTCTTTCCTCCTGTTGGCCATCCCACTTGGGTATGCTCCTCATGGCGGACACACACACACACACACACACACTTCCTGCCCTCTACAGTCAGTCCCCACTCCCTGGCCCTCATTCCTGGCCACTTGCCAGACTTCAGATCCAGTTCCTTCCTGGTACCCCATGGTGTGAAGACAGGAGAAGTGAGGCTGTGCCTGGGGGCAGGGGTTCTCAGCTCCAGGGAGAGGTGCACATTTCGGTTCCTGACCCTTCCCTTCCTGAAAAAGCCGCACCTCGAAGTCCCTCATGTTGAGGGGCCATGGATTTCACTAGAGGATTTCCCCTACCAGCAGGTGCAGAATACAGAGGACCTGAGCATGGAGATATTCCTGGACTCATCTTCCTCAGAAGCTGGTTTTTCTTTCCACTCCTTTCAATAGATTGGGCTTCTAGAATCTGCCATGACTTTGAGGTTGGCTTTGTTCCGGGTCTGCATCATCTACTTCTTGCTTATGTCTTCTCATCTCTGGTTTCCCGAGGTTTAGAAAAGCAGGTAGGAGGCCAGCCTATTAGGAAGGCACTGGATGGCTTGCGTGGCTCTCACTGTCCTACACTCAGACCACCCCACCTCGGGTATATTTCTAGGGCAGTGATGGTGAAACTTTTGAGCTCAGTGTGTCAGCATTTTGAAAACCCTAACTTAACTCTGGTGCCGTGTCACATATAGAAATTTTTTGATATTTGCAACCAGAGTAAAACAAAGATTTATATTTTTGATATTTATTTTATATATTTAAATGCTATTTAACAAAGAAAAATCAACCAAAAAAATGAGTTCGCGTGTCACCTCTGATACGTGTGTCATAGGTTCGCCATCACTGGTCTAGGGCTTCTGTTTAGCACTGCTTCTCAGAGTGGTCTGGGGATGGGCAGCCTTGGCATCACCAGGGAGCCTGTCAGAAACGCAGATTCTCAGGCCTCACCTCAAACCTACTGAATCACAATCTCACTGTAACAAGATCTCCACGTGGTTCAGTACGAGGAACTGAGCGGGGTTACCCCTATGTGCGCAGTTACCCTGGCCCCATAGGACTCAGCTCAGCACCCGTGGTTTCAGCTGAAGGAATCCCCTCCAGGAGGTTAGCAGGCTCAGTGCATTTAGAGGTCATGAATGTGTCAGCACAACAACCTTTTATGGGATTGTTTAATTAATGTTAATTGCTCTTGGCCTATTGTATGGCTCAGCCAGGATTTACGGTAAATCGCCATAATCTAAAACCCTATAAAAGAGTCATTGCTTTTAGAGGCCTTGTAACTCATGCAGGGAGACACCTTCTGATCCTTGTTGTAGCACCCAGATGTATAAATACTGCCTACATTTGCATAATTCTCCAAGGTATCCGGGCACTTTGTTTTTAGGGGGGCAGGTGCATCTGGGTGAAGAGCAATGTTCCTCATATGTTATGATCTGGGTGGTAATTGGTGAGAACTTGCTTTATAAAAGAGAGATGATTTACCCAGTTTTACTACCCAATTCTGGGCTTTCATGGAGTCCATAAATTGTGCTGTTGCCTTCAGCCCAGTGGGTTCTATAAAGTTGTTTCCACATCACTATGGAACCCTGTCCCTGCCCCTGAGTGTCCCACAGGATCAGGGAGAGGAAGAGGCAGACTGGAGCTAAAAGTGGTGACAGTGATGGAGAGCCGCGGCACAATCGGAGGAAAGCTGGCGGAGCGCATCCGGTGGCTGGTGCCTGGGAAATACCACTGCTAGGTTAGAATGGAAAGGGAATGTGTGGGGAGGGGACACAGCAGTCTGTGCTAACCTGTGCCTGACATCACAACCATCTGAGAAAGAGAACATGTGTTTTAGCATTGATCTTTGGCCTCTTCCCACTTCCCACGCCCTTTTTCTTAATCCTTCTGTTCCCTTTCATTAGAAAGGGATGTAGGTATATGTTGGACTCATTCACATTCTGCTTCAATTACCTTCAACACTAACTCATTTCCCATGTTTATTACCCTCCTGAGAGGAGTTGGGCCTCTGAAACTTGCACGTTTTAAGCTTTGAAAAACCATCCCTCACAGTCATTTTCCTAAGTGAAGCAGGCCTTCCTTTTCACTTTGGAAACACTCTCTTTCCTGGATCTGAAATGGTCTTTCCTCCCCTGCGTCCCACCCTCCCCAACATGGAGCGTCACAGCTTGCTCAAGGTGAGACCCACTCCTACTCCTCTTCCCCGAGCTGGCCTTATTTTGGTTTTATTTTTACACTTGCTCTTTCTTCCAATCGCACTCAAATCCTGTGATGTAAGTAGGGCGACACTGGAAAGCCTGTGTCACAGATGAAGAAACCAAGGCGGGGAGGGGAGCCTTTCTCAGGAAGCAGAGCTGGGCTGCAATGTAGACCTCTGGCTGCCCGGCTGGAGCAGAGATAGCCCCGGGGCTGCAGCTGCAGGCTGGTGGCAGCAGCACTGTGCCCACAGCCAGCCTCCCCACGCCTTCTCTCCTTCTCCACTGTGTGAGGGTTCATCCTCAGTCTACCCAGCGAAAGACAAAAGTTAGGAAACTCCCTGAGCACGGCACTCCCTCTACAGTTGTTGTGGCCATCCTGCCGTGGGCACAGACCCACCCAACGGTTCCCCACCCCGCCTGTGGCCCGGAGGCTCTGCTGCTCTCCCAGGCCTCCCAGGCTGTGCAGTAATTGGTCTGGGAGCAATGACCCATTTTCTATACTGAGCAGCAAGTGCCATCTGCGGGCTCTCTCACCCAAATGATTCAGATTCTCCTAAATCCAGTTGCACTGTCACTTGTCATTTGTTCTGCATCCCAGCTTTGCATTGTCTGCGAATACAGAGATCTGAATGTCTGTCATTTCACTGCCTCCAGTCTGTAGATGAATTGATGGAGAGTTAGTCATTCCCAGAAAAGAGAGACAGAAAATGCCACATTCCCTCCCTCCCCCATTCCTTATTATTGAGCATTTACCTTGCCCAAAGCCCAGAGCTGGGTACTGGGGGCCATAAAGCTGGCCAGATGATTCCTGCCTTCTAGGAGCAAACATGCCAACAGCCTCATCCCCAGTGAAACAAAACAACGTGGACAAGAACGAGGTGGCACTGAATATCAAATCCTCTCCACCTCCCACTAGAATCAAGCTCCCACCGCAGGGCCGATAGTCTTGTTTTATGATAGATCCCCAGTGGCTGGAGGAGTGCCTGGTGCACGTTCGTGCTCTGTAAGCATTGAATCGAATTTCCACTTGCATTATTGACCCCAGCTCTCCACCCTCCCTCATGCACATCCTCGCTGCCAGACCAGGCGGCTCCTCTGAGAGAGGAGAATCCTTCCTGCTGCTTTACCTGGGCTGGGACCCGCAGCTTGCTTCGACCAGGAGCCTGTGGGGATGTCCGTGACAATGTGCTAGCTCCAAGTGCAGGCCCCTAAGACACTACAGCACTTTTCCACTCTCCCCTGGCCTCTGTCCCTGCCATGAGAAGAGCATGTCCGGGTGAGCTCCCGGCACGCCCCCCCACCTCGGTCTAAGGAGGGGGAAGACAGCAGTGCAGAGCCAGGCCTGCAGACTTCCAGCATCCAGCCAGCTGTTCCAGCCTCACTCTCAATAGTCACAAAGCTTAAAATATTTAGTATCTGGAGCTTTACAGAAAAAGTGTGCTGACCCCTGACCTAATCACAAATACAATTCAATACTTTGATCATTTGAAATGTGGTGACAGGAGTCAATAGTCAGCACATATTTTCCCTGTGAGATTTAAGGAATTTCCCAAGTGTTTCATCTGAAATCTTCTGATTGGGCCAATCTACTGTAATTCAAAATAAAAAAAGAAAGCAGATTCTTTCATCTTATTTGAAATCCAAAAGCCAAGCCGAAGGAATGATCAGAAGTTATTTAAAATTTCAATCAAAACCAGACTTACTAATGGACTGGAGTGAATAAACTCCCTAACTTTTCTTGTAAGCATGGTCTTAATTTAGAAATTAGTTGTACATTAGCAAATAAAATATGAAAAAGAGTTTCACAGTATTAAAGGGAACTGACTTTTGGTTCCTTTCATTCTCAGAGATGACTCTAACAGGGTAGCAAATGGCCTTTCTCAGGCCTGGAGCCCAATAGAATTGTTCAGGGACAGCAAGTCCTTATTCATGTGTTATTTAGGGTGCACCATGGCTAACAGTGTTGTTGCACTTAACATGTCAAGATGAAAATATTGTATATATAAGAAATGAAGTTTCCCCCCTTTTTTGCAACATTAGTAATATAAATATTTACAGTTGTTTGCGTCCAAGGGTCTCAAAGTAATAAAGAACATCAGAATCTTTCAGAAACCCAAAGCAAAAGCAAGAATCACTCCGATCATGAGGAAATTAGTGTTTCAGGTCACATATCTATTCTAACAGTGGTGGAAAGCAGTAAATGAGGGAGAGAATTGTAACCAACAAGAAATACAGCTAGGAAAGGACAATTTCTGAGCAGCCGCACTCATCTTTGACTCGCCTTTCGGCACTGGAAGATGGAGAGTGGCAGATGGAAACTGAGAACAGGTGGACGATAGAGAAGAGAGAAAGAAGAGTAGTCCACATTCTGGAAATCTCTTCACCTACGAACTGAAGAGCTGTCACCTATGAATTGCGTCATCAAGCCCCTAGTGATCAATAGTTGATGCTGTGTGAAGTTACGAGGGAGTACGCAAGGTAAGTGCACTTGTCCTTCTAAAAAAAAAAGGAAACTGAGAACAGAGAGATGTGTGCTCAAAGCTGAAACTATTTCTAGACATTTCAAACACAGTTAACCAGCAATTCAGGTTTCTTCTTCCATCATAAATTGACAGCCTCCTATGTCCAGATCATTCAGCCAGGTCTAGCAGGACAGAAAGATACATAAAAGAGGGCCCTTGCCTGGGAACCTACAATGTAGTGGAAATAGAATCTAAGCCACCAGGTGACTCTTGGTAATGTCATCTGGGATGCTGGCTGACTGACCCTAAGAAAGACTTGTGGAAGTTAAGCACGTGAAAAGCTAATTTAACGTTTTATTTTCATTAAATAAAAGAGAAGGGCTTTTGGGGGTCAAATGCAAAATTAAGTATGAGGCATATGGGTATGGTTTTGAGGGGTAGGGAGGTACGCCTCTCCGGTATTTCCAGAGCTGGAGGAAATGCCATTGTAAACCTACCGCCCTTAGATGGGCATAGTGGGACATACACTTTTTCACAGATTGATTTCTTTTAAAATCTTTGATCTAATTGGAATTTATTTTGGCAAACTGCAGATTTTTTCCCCCCTCCCAAATAGCTAATGTCCCTTTCTCCCACTGGTTTGGGAAAATATTCAGAGTCACCATTCACTGAACGCCTGTTATATGTCAGGAGCTTTGATCATTTTTGTAAAGGACTTATGCATTTTCTGGGTGACCCAGAATCTGAAATTCCTTCCTTTGG
Organism: Myotis davidii; assembly: GCF_000327345.1. Lineage (NCBI taxonomy): Eukaryota > Metazoa > Chordata > Mammalia > Chiroptera > Vespertilionidae > Myotis > Myotis davidii. Next base: position 2,328,483 of record NW_006295491.1, on the reverse strand, counting down.
TAAATTCCCCAACTTAATAAATCTTGCTGGGAGAGAGCTTGCTTTGACTTTAAAACTTAAAAATCCCAAGAACTTATTTTCCCAACCTCTTTTGCACTTATGTTGGGAGCATATGATCTAGGCTCAGCCGATCAATAAACCCACTCAGTCTTCACAGCTGAATCTATTGCTCCAAAGAGGTGGGCCAAGCCTCAACAGTTCCTGCTGGAAGTCTTCACATGCTCTCTGGTGCCATGAGTTTCTGGGGTCCTGGCTGCTGCCCAGCCTTCCTCGGTCCCTCCTTTCCCAAGTTTGCTTCTCCAACCTTCTCAGGAAATTTGTAAGCAATGCAACAGCCTTGGATAAATTCCTCTTCTGCCCAAATTAGCCAGAGTATGTCTCTGTTGTTTGTATCTAAAGATGTTAGTTGATACATGTAGGATTTCATTTGATTCTCAAGTCCTCATACCTTCAAGATATATATCATCGCCCTCATTATAGATGTAGCTAGTTAATATTCAGTTAGAGAATTAACTTGGTTAAGAGCACACAGCTAGGTAATGGTAGGACTGGAATTCAAACCTTGGTTTGAATTTGCCTGATTCTAAGTTCATACTCTTTCTCCTCTGTCACACAATGCCAACATTATCATACCCTACAGTATATACACAGATCCTCTATGTATCTATCATCTATCTATATATAAAAAGATGTAGTTATAGATATAGAAACAGAAGCCATGGATAGTTTCTTTATCCATTATTATGCTCCATTGGTCTAGCTGTTTATTCTTGTGCTGGCATCATAGTTTTACTTATTGCAGCTTTCTAATAAGTTTTAAAATCTAGCAAGTTCTTTATTCTTTTCAGCCCTTCTTGAGTTTTTATTTTTCTAGGTGAGCAACTGGACAATTCTATAAAATTTTTCTGTAATCACAGACAAATTAGCAGCTTTAATTTAAGATGTTTCAACCTTCATGTTATCTTTCCTTAACAGGGTTATGTGAGGTAGTCACAGCTCCCATGTGTGCACGTGGGCACACGCCCACACCCACATTCACAAATATGTCCCTAGATGAAGGTTTGTGGGACCTATATAAGGAGGTTTTGTTTGCTAGCTTCGACATAGTTCAGAATTCTCCAGAAGCAGAAACTGTGGCAGTGTTGGCCCGAGGAGCTGTCACATTAAGGCTAGCCCACAAACTGAAAGGAGACAGCTCTGACCAGAGAGATCAGAGAGGAGGAAACCGGTGCATCACAGGCTTTCTTTTTATACTGCTTTGTTCCTGCCGAAAGCAGCATGGTTCACTTGGAGCCTTCCATTTTTTTTTCTCTAAGCATAATTTTGATGCTGTGGGATTTCTCGCCAAGCAACATCCAGCAAATAAGTCCCAGGAGAATGGCTGATTTGTGTCTGCACATAATTTTCCTGGTGTGGATCCTAGGTAATAGAACGGCTAAATAATAGCTATGGTCCTGGAAGAATTTCTTCAATTATGGAGTTGTTGAGGCTCTGTTAAGAACTGATGAGATGGATGGCCCCTGCCTGGTCCAATAAACCAAGAGGCTAATTCCCCCCTCCTTAAGTGGATGTGGGTTTGATACATATGTATTCATCACAAGTTAATGAAAAGCCTGTGCTTTTGATCCAGGAAGGCACCAGGCTCTTCTTTTTCTCTTGCAGAAAAACATTCAAGTAAAAACATCCTTGTGAGAATTCCCCACAGGAAATTCCATGCATCTGCTCAGATTAAAAAGGCATCAACTTATTTATTTCCTTTAATAGAGAGGGACTCCTCTGAACACTGAGTGCTCTCCTGAAAGGCCGATGCTGGGGTTCTGGGAATTGTGAGATACTGGAAGATGGGAATGATGTTCTTAATAGTGGAATCCGAGAGTGTACAGATGCCCATGGCCACATGAAAATTGTGCTGCGGAACCCAGCTGCGTTTGTTGCCAACACAGATTCAGTGCCAGGAAACTTCTGAGATTTTGCACTTTTCATCCAGGTCCAAGGTTATTCTTTGGTACCACAGTTCACGCAGGTAGCTCTTGTCTGTCTCAGAACTGTGGACCACACCAGAAATGGAACTGGGCTTGTAGTAAGCCAGAGAGAGCTAAATTCTTCTAAAATTAAATTAGGATTAGCCACAGTGCCTCATATCTCTGAAAGCTGTGCTATGTAATAAGGTGGAACCGAATGAAATTGATGCCACATTTGCAGCAACATTTCCAATTAAAAAAAAAGTGAATTGATGAGCAGAGAGTTAATCATGCTGTGACTGTATAATCTCATGACCCCCTCACCACTGGAGTCAGAATTAACTATTGGTGTGCACTGAGCCACCAGTAATGTGCGGTCCCTTGACTCCCTGTCGGCGAGGACCCAGCAACCAGGCCCAGTGGCTTCTGAGAAAGCCAGAGAAGAAACTGGATTTTCCTACATAAAGCCAGTGCTTTAGTTTGTCCTGCTTTGGAACAGAGCTGTCTTCCTGGCTGAAGGTGTGGTGACGGATGGAAAACAAATTTCTCTTGTAGGCACATTCTGAAAGGTCAGTTCTGGGCATCCATAGAGAAAAAACCCTCAACCAGAAAGGACAAAGATGATAGTTACTCAGGTCCTGCCGTCTGTGCGCGGAGCCTGTAAGCCGGCACAATTAGGCATGAACAGCCCTACCTCACTGCTGCAGTGAAAAAAGAACTGGCTTGAGCTTCAGAGAGACCTGATTTTGCTATTCATTCAAACAAATTGAAAGTACATATTTGGTACCCTTTTAGGTTTCTGAAGTACTGCCTGCTTTGTAACCAGGGCACATTGGATTCCTCTGGCGATCAGGAGCTCTGTCTGCTATTAACATGCATACACAGCGCTTTAAAAACCAGCTCGCAGTGCAATCTCCTATTGTGTTTGGAGAGAATGGCTCGTGACTACAAGTTCACTGGCAGCTACAGAGAAAAGTCATCTGAGTTTGTTGTTGTTGTCAAACGATCTTTAATTGAAATGTTTTCCTTTATAGTTCTTAACTGGCGAGGCATTGCACTGTATGGCTGCTGATGTCATCTATGATGTCATGAGGGCAACGGCCATCAATGTTGCAGCTCACACACGGGGCAGTCCCCAGCATCTCTTTAATGGTTCCAGAGAGTTCTCTAGCTAAAGATTGGTGCCACATCTGTCTGGCAATGTTGACAATCTCACTAAAGTGGTGTTTTCTCTCTCTCTCTCTCTCTCTCTCTCTCTCTCTCTCTCTCTCTCTCTCACACACACACACACACATATGTCTATTTGCTTCTTTCTGTCTCTTGGTGGCTTTTTGAGGACTTTGATGAGGAGGGCAGAGGTAGAAGGTACTGCCTCCACCTGGGCCTGTCAGTTTCACTGTAATCCTCAAACCCCTCCAATCACCGGTTGCTTTGGCGATGTCCTCACCAGCCTTTTTTGGAGACAGGCTTACGGGGCGGATCTTGGGGCCCACGGCAGACATGGCACTCACTCTTCCCCCAGTGCACCTCAGGTATACAACTTTGATCTCACTGGGGTCGAACTTTGGTGACAGGGTGGAGGCAGCTGGTGTCAGATGAACCCGAAGAAAGTTGCACCTAAGCCTCCTCCGAGCCGAAAGCCAAAAAGCTCCTCAGAGTTTTTAATGATGTCTCCTTTCCAGGTAAAGTGTCAAAATAGGTCTCCCATTTAATTTTTCTGGAATCCAGTGAAAATGTATCACTCTATTTTTCTCCTTCCTCAAGTGAACAATACACTTTGCTCAAGAACTAATGCAACAATCTGAAATCTTAGTGGAATAAGCCATTTATTTCCCTACCCCCAAATTTAAATTCCAAATTTAAAAAGATTGACATTCAAAATGGCTTATAATATTGCTCACCAAAGCTGAGAAAAAAGTCCAAGGGACCACAAGTTATTTATTTCATAAATAAAACACATTTGGTGGCTTCACAGTATTGGTGGGAGTCCAGTAGTGTTGTAAAATTAGGAGTCTCCTAGCATGGCGAATGTTCTCTAGGGCTGCATGTCTCTCATGGGTGAAATGGAGACCCAGTCATTTCATTTCAAATGTGTGTTATAATCATGGGAACTGTCCTGGGTTTTTAAAAAGTTAACGGACATCCAGATGTGGACAGTTTGCTAAACCAATGTCAAATCAGTGAGCCCTAAAATATGTGACTCACAAAAGAAAATGGAAAACACTCATTAATCCTAGATGCTGGAGACCCAGAACAGTTATCGAGAGCTCTATTAAAACTTGCTCTGTATGTAATTCCCTCGTAGGGCTCCTGAAAGGTAAGGAAGCCCAGGACGTAACTGGTGCTGTCCAATACAGTAGCCACTGGCACCACGTGGCTATTTAAATGTAAGTTAATTAAAGTTATATAAAAATTTAAAAAGTCAATGCCTCAGTGGTTTTAGTCCTATTTCAAGTGTTCAATACCCACGTGTGGCTGGTGGCTGCCATATTAGACAGTGCGATATCAAACATTTCCATCATTGCAGAAAGTAGTGTTGGATAGTGCCAACTTAAGTGAAGAAGAAAAGAAAAGAAATATTTATTGAGAAATTATAGTGCGATAGGCGTCCTATTTGATCTGTATTTTTCCCATTTCACAGTGAGGAAGCTTAGCCTCCAAGAGCTCAAGTCACTTGCCCAAGTCACATGCAGAGGTAGAACTTCAACCAATGGCTCTTGACTCCAAACCCCAGTGCCATTTCCAATACATGGTCCAGGGTTTGCTCCCCACTCTTCCACCTAACACATGCCTAATGATAGGGTGACTGTATATTTCAATAATTATTACAGGAAAATGGGTAAAAACTTATACTAAGCAAACTGGACTCTCTATTTACTGAGAACCTATGGCAGCAATGGGGACTACAAAGTTAAAAGGATGAATACAGTTCCTGACTTCATAGCACTTGTAGCCCATGGGGGAGTCAAACATTAAACAGATAATCACAAAATTAATTATCAGGCACACTTGTGATAAGTATCAAAGAGGAAATTCCATCTGTTTTGGGAGAGGCTTTCCAAACCACATGAAATAACAACAAAAGAACAATAATAATTAGCCATAAAGCTTTAGCTTTCAATGCCTGTGAAGTTCAAATCAGGAAGATAAATCTATGATACTGCTGGCCTCCTGACTGATGAGTCTCACTGTAATCTTTATGCCTAGTAAACAGAGAGATCTATTTCATTCAAGGTCATCCTGGGTTGGCATGACCAACTTCAATTTCACCCTATTCTCTTTGGGTAGAAGCATTTTTGAAACAAAGAGCTGAGATCAGCTCATTTGTCAACATTACAAAGCAGGAGCCTCATCCTCGTAACTCTTCTCCCTCATTGAACCTCCCCAGCAACAGCAGCTGACACACGAACCTTGCAGATGAAGATGCCGTTGCACGGCTATTTCTCGACCACACCGTTGAGGGTAAAACAGTGGGAAAATACTTCTTCTTGGCCCTTTCTTTGTCATTTTTAACAGGGTCAGACGCAAATACCCATAAAAGGAGATTGAGAGCCAATATGCTATACCGTCAAAATAAAAGGTTAGGAAAAAAAGTCAGAGCCATAAACTTATCATTTTCAGTATTTTATTCCTTTTCACGCTAGTCTATTAGTTTCAATAAAAGGACAACAGAATGTCCATTACACCGGAATTTGACATGCCTATTATGCCAATACGATTAGTTTTTGCAACATACTCATGTACTGGTTATAGTTTATAGAAAAATTGATTTCACAGAATCAGAGAAATTAGAATTGGAAACATTCTATTAGGTTACTAGATACCTCCCCTGAGACAACTATAGAATTGATCCCTAGTTCACAGTGTATGATCTGATGCATTTTTCTATCAGGTTTTGATAGACTTATATATTTATTATAGGCTGGAAATATGTACCACTAAAAATTATACCAATCCATCTGAGAAATAACATTCTAGAAAAATAAACATTTGCTGAGGACTAATTTTACTTTGGTGGTTTCATTTTTAATATACGTGCCAGTGTTTATAGCCTCTCATCTTATAAGAGGCAGGGTAGTAGCACAGATCATGGGTTGGCATTACAATCAAATAGTGAATTTGCATAGCTTAAGTTGCGGAAATTTCCCCAGACATAATTTCCCATCAGATTTCTACAAAATGTGGTATGAATTTTTGATTCCCAAGAATGGATCAGTTTCCGTACAGGAAATTGAGCCCTGTACCTTAAGCAAATGCCCACAAGCACATGCTTGACAATACTGAGATTTTCTTCTCTTTGGGCAGTGTGTATCAAGCTGCGACTCTGGGAGAGACATTTGCCAGAGGAACTCTGAGCTGGAGGGCTGGAGAGGGCTGCGGCAAGGGAGTGAGCTGATGACACATACACGCTCTGTGTTCTTTCTCCCTTGTAGTGACCCAGAGAGGGGAGGGAGGGGAGAAGGAGGTGGCTTCAACCAGGCAAAATTTACCAGTAATATAATTAGCCAGTAATCTCCCAGGTCACATGGGTAGGATTGCTTCTCTCTGCTTCAACACATTCTGGTCAGGAATTCTCTTCCCCATTAAGACCATTCTTGCAGTTCATTTTCACTTGAATTAATTTAGAAAAGACTAGTCCTGTTAGGTTTGTCCTTCACCCCTTGCTCCTTCATGGAGATAGAAAATGGAGTGTTGGATGTGGGCTAAGTGGGGGTCGGGGGGGAGGTGAATCAAGGCTATGCCTGGAAAAGGGCAGAGAAGGAAGCACAGAAATGTAGCATTCAGCTAAATAATGCCAGTTCCCCATTATTGGCGTTCACATTCTCACATCTCTGTTCAAAGGCCCAGATGAAATTCTTGTTTGTTCAGGATGCAGCTGATGAGTATTATGTCTGGAGAGCATCCCAGAGAAGAGATCATACATCTTTTATACACCTGCACGCTAAATGAGCAAGAACACCCAGGTGCTGAGTAAGACTTATGAATTTGTTGTAAATTATGCACACAAGTAATTTGGCATGTCCAGAAAGTGGTGCTATCAGTGAAACGGTTTTCCTAAACTCTATAATTTAGGAGCACGCTCTCTGAAAGGCATGAAACAGTGGCAAGGCCTAATTGCTCAGCACAGTGTCTCTGCTTCGACATGTGCCAGTCACAGGGGACACTAGCCCACCAGGGACTGTTTGACACCCAAAGCAGAAGCCAGTACACCTGTGCCAGGAGGAGAAAAAAGGCAGGGATCTTGACCTTGTTAGCCCCTGGGTGGCAGCAGTAATGGGGGCTTTATCCAAGGGCTATGTCAAAGTGGCAATGATGAGACAACTCCAAAGGAAGACAGGGAGCTGTGCTCTTGAAGTCAAACAGACTTTCTGTAGCAATTGAGGGTCTACCCTTACTACTACTCAAAATGTGTGGTCCATGGGCCAGCAGCATTGACATGACCTGGGCCTGGGCCTTACCCCAGACCTACTGAATCGGAATCTGTATTTTAATGAAACATCAGGTGATTTGTATGCACATTAGAGTTTTAGAAGCATTAGTACATGCCACCAGCTTTCTAGGGGCTCTTCCACTGTAGTGGCCCGGACTCGCTAAGAAGGGACATAGCTTTTTCAGCCCAGTAATAAGTTGATCTCATCTTCATTTCAGCAAAAGCCAATGAATGATCATCTTCCCTTCATGAGTACACATTCCTTTTTGTTCCTTTTGTTTTTTTGTGTGTGTGTGTCCTCCCCCCCGCTGCCCCCCTGCCACAACCCCCCAATTGGTTTCTTTTGGGAACTATTCCTTCCTATTGCATGTAATTCTGGCAAATCTTCCAACTTATAGGCTGGGCACCCAACTGGGGGTTGATGTGGAGAGAGAGGGCCTTAATTCTTCTGAGAATATAAGAGGCAAGGACGCTATTTGCTTGTGATTGGCAGGCGGTATCTTGCATGGCATGTAAAGGGCATCTGTTCGAGAATGGAGCCAGAGGAGTCAGAGCAGAAAGGTTCCAGAGAAATCATTTGAACGCTCAGTCCAGTTGTACCCAAAGTCAGACAACCCCTTGGACTTCTGAATTGAGTGAGCCAATAAATTCACAGTAGAGCTTAAAGCAGTTTTAGGTTAGTTTTTTTGTCATTTATAATTAAAAGTGGTCCTGACCAATACAATCCTGAAACTGTATTATCATTTCCTCTGAAATGGAGACTTTACATCTGGCTAAAGGAATAAATTCATCATGAAGTTCATAACCTATAGTTTGACAACTGTGTGAGTGTATGTGTAAGTATAATCTGAGTATAATTAAATGTAGAACGTTTAAAACTTTTAGGCATGCATGTGTCCTAAATACTGGTTATCTGTGTAATTGCAGCAGGCTGTATTTATTTTCTAGATTTAGAGGCAGTGAAATTAATATTGAAATTAATATTGAAATTTATGCCAACTAATATGCAAATCAGCACAGCGTTGGTGCTTTAAAAAAACAAGAGATAGGATTGCAGCACTGGTGTTTTCAATGGTGCTGATGCTTTGATGAAAGACAAAGAGGGCAAGAATGCAGATGAAACATGTTCCCTTGGAATACCCAATGCAAAGGAGAAATTCATGCCTCTGTAAACTGTTTTAAAATAGAAAACAATCCCTCAATTTAATATAGTAGTTTAACCAGTCATTAATTTATTCTGGGCAAACACTGCAACTTTTCAGAAATGATGCCAACCATAAATAAAATCTACAACCACAAAAGAAAATATGTGCTTTTACTTCTGCCAAATGTCAAAACTTAAAATCTGTAATTGTTCCAGTTGGAACACTGAAGTCTGCCTCTCTTCAATGACCACTTGATACCCACTTTTGGACATAGATTTCACTATTATGTACCTAATTCAACATTATGTAAAGTGTGTGTATATATATTTTAAAACTATCAGTTGGGATAGGCTAAGTTATGAGTGAAACTTAAAAAGTAGTAGCTTGAATAAAATGGAAATTTCTTTCTTTTTTAAGAAAAAAAAAAGTCTGGAGGTGGACAGGGCAGGGCCAGTATGGTGCCTCCATGGATATTGAGAAGCAAAGATTTGTGGCTTTGAGAAGCTCAACTCCACTCCTCTAGGTTCAGTATGGCTGCTGTGGCTCTAGCCATTACACCCAGTTTCCCAGCAGCAAGATGGAGGAAAGAGGAGGAAGGATTTGCCACCTCTCCTTTAAGGAAACTTTCTGGAACTCCTGTAATGTATGCCCGCTTGCATATCACTGATCAGAACGTATGAGGGAGACTGGAAAATATAGTCTTTTAACTGGGAGGCCATGTGTCCAGATAAAGATCATTATTCTATTAATTTGGAAGAGAAGCAAAAAATAAAATAAAAACTCAAAGGCAACTCTCAAACTCAGCTCCAAATATTAAATATATATTTACTAGAGGTCCAGTGCACGAAATTCATGCACTCTGGTGGGGAGGGGGGTCCCTTAGCCCGGCCTGCACCCTCTCACAGTCCAGGAGACCTCGGGACATCTTTAGTGCTGCCTCAGAGGTGGGAGAGGTTCCTGCCACCACCGCTGTGCTCGCCAGCCGTGAGCCTGGGTCAGGGCTTTTGGCTGAGCAGTGCTCCCCCTGTGGGAGTGCACTGACCACTAGAAGCAGCTCCTGAATTGAGCACCTGCCCCCTGGTGGTCAGTGCATGTCATAGCGACCAGTTGTTCTGCTGTTCAGTCGATTTGCATTTTAGCCTTTTATTATATAGGATTGATTGATTTATTGTGTGTTTCACCAATAAGAAGTTAGCTCCTGGAAAACAAGGGTACTATTTTGTTCATAATTGTTTCCTTGAAGCTATTCTATGCTTATTTTTCCCGATTTTCTTCCATCAGTTTAAGAACCTTGGTCAACTGTTGAAAATAATGCAGACATGCATCCAGATTTGGTGAGAAGAGTGTTGTGACCAACTAATAATGTCCACAGGGGACAGGCCATGTATGCCACGCTTACAGAATCCCCTCCAAACACTTGCTTTCTACTAAAATGCTTTTAAATATATGGCTCCTGTGAAGCCAGTTTAAATCGAAATGCCCAAAGATTTCTTTATATTTGTGCTTAAAAATGTTTTATTCTGAGTAGAGAGATGAATATTCTCTGCAGCTTTTTTTTTTTTTACGTGGAGTTCCCTTGTGCAGTTGTAAATTTTGCAGGTTTCCAGAGAGTTGCTAAAGGAATTATATGCAAGTTCCAAGATACACTTAGTTGGCAAATTCTAATGAGCAAGTTGCTGGGAAATGGTATTTTTACTGTTCTTTAAAAAACAAAATGGAAAAACAGGTCACGAATTTTATGCTGTCAGAGTAGAGGCACAGTGCTGTTGACATCTTCATCTTTGGATTCACTGAGAATGCAGAAGGGCCTGGAGGAGCGATAAGAACTTCCCAAGTTAAACACAAGTACCAGAAAGAAAGCTTCGGCTGTGTCTCTATTTCTTTCCAACAATCTAAGCATGAGGATAAGTAAACCAGAGTTAAATTAAACTGTAATTAACAATAGCTCAGACTGTTGAGTAATGTACTAAATTGCATCTAAAACATGTTATCTTTGAAAAGGTATCACTGCAGCAACCTCCCTCTCCTGCCCAGTACAACCCAGTCCCTCATCAGTTAACGGTGATAAGAGAGTGACGTGGTGATTCTTTCACGGGGAGGGAATTATGCAATACCCCTAAAAGATAAATCAGACTTTCAGGGATATAGTTTGCAAAGCCCTTTGATGACTCTTATATACTGACCATAGGACACAGTCCCACTTGCAAGTCAAGAATCACTGACTTACTGGACTGACATACTTTGCTATTTAGTTTTTGTTTTGTTTAGCCATTTCCATGGAAAATGGCCCATTTTTTAAAAAACTTAAAAATTTTTTCAGTTATAGTTGACATTCAATATTATATTAGTTTCAGGTGTATAGCATAGTAAGTGGCACATTTATAAAACTTACAAAGCGATCTCCCCAGTAAACCTAGTACCTCCCTGATACCATGCATAGTTATTACAATACTAGAGGCCCGATGCATGAAATTTGAGGAAGGGGCTTGCTTGGCCCTCACAGCCCCGGCTTAATCCAGAAGGTCGTCTGGAAGGTCATTTAGCTGTCCGGTCTAATTAGCATATTACATTTTTATTATTGTAGATTATTGACTATATTCCCTTTGCTGTACTTTATAACCCATGACAATTTTATAACTGCCCATTTTTATTTCTTAATCCCTTCATCTATTTCACCCATTCTCCAATCCTCTCCCCTTAGCAACCATCAGTTTGTTCTCTATATCTATGGGTTTGTTTCTGTTTTGTTTGTTGCTTTCATATCTTGGCTATTGTAAATAATGCTACAATGAAAGTGGGGCTGCATAAATCTTTTCAAATTAGTTTTCTGGAGTTACATTTTGGATGCATTGATGGCTTGAATATGTTTTTGTTTAGTCACCTTCAGTAGACAGGGCAAGCCATAATATTCATCTCCTTATCTCCAGGGCCAAACATGAAGAGATTTACTGAATGAATGAATGAATGAATGAGTGGGATTGCACAGATCAAAAATTTGCCTTCTGTATGTACCACGGTTTGGAATTCCCCCAGATGGGCAGAGGCTGTTACCTAAGGAGAGGGAGAAGATTACATTTTTCCCATGCATTCAGAGAGAGCCCCAGTGATGAGCTTATCCGCAGGCTGGTGAGGGATGCTGATTTAAAAACTCCTTTGTGCTGCAGTGGAAAAGAGTGGACTCAGAGAGAACCCTGATGTCCTGCACCGACCTGCTCCATTCCCCCTGGGGTTTTAAAATTCATCCATTTCTCGTCAGTTTCAGATCTCGCCACATCCCAGGATAGACTAGAAGAGTGGGCATCTGTGACATGCCTTTGGAGAAAATAGATTTTAGATACAGCCAATAAATCCAGCACACAGAACAGCTCCCTTTAACAAAGAGAATGGCTGGTAGAAGGGAAATACTCCTGCAGAAAACAAACCATCAAAAAGGCCATAGGAAGTCCGCACTCCATGCTCCTGACAGCCCATAGGAGGGCACTTGCTTGTCTCTCCCCTCAGCCTCTCATGATGCTCTCGCCCTCGGGGGAATGCTGGGTGACCCAAATGACCTGCTATTTCTCTCACAAGAAAGATGATTGGGACATAGAAAGTGAGAATTCGGAGGATGAGGCTGATCTCTCCTGGTCTGTGCATACCGAGACCTTGTGGGTGTCAGGAGGAGGTAGCTGACCGAAGCTCTGAGGTTCAGCATGGCTGCCCCCTCCTTCATCAGGAATCAGTTTTACTGTCTCCAGTCAAAGCACATCACCAACAGAGGAGTGCCTGCCACGGAGCGAAGCGCATTTCCCCTTCCCAGTGTGGTCAGCATTACACCAGGGGCCTGGATTCGTCTTTAAAACTTGCTTGTGGAACCTGCTTCTGGGTTTACCTCTGGTTCTCACCGCATTCTTTTTTTAAAAAATATATTTTATTGATTTTTCACAGAATGGAAGGAAGAGGGATAGAGAGTTAGAAACATCAATGAGAGAGGAACATCGATCAGCTGCCTCCTGCACACCTCCTACTGGGGTTTGTGCCCGCAACCAAGGTACATGCCCTTGGCCGGAATCGAATCTGGGACCTTTCAGTCCGCAGGCCGACGCTCTACCCACCAAGCCAAACCGGTTAGGGCATCACCACATTGTTATCTACTTGGTTCAACAAGGGGGAGGAGAGAGGTATAGAAAGGATGGTATTTACAGATCATCACCATTATTTTCTCCTGTCTTTACCCTGCCATGGCTTACCACGCATCATTATTCATAGCAGCCTCTGTCACTCTCTGTCCACACTGCTGCCCAGCCTGGAAGGAGCCAGGCTTGGAGGAGCCAACAGAGGAGGGCAAAAGCGTGGCTGCTCTTACCTACAAGGGCATCCGGGGAGCCCTGCCTGGGAAGAGAGAGGAGCCATCCATGGGCGGGCCACTTAATTCAGAGTCACGCACAGCTGTGGGCTTAGCTTCAAAGCTGGAATGACATAGACTTAACTCCTAAGTCTTCAAGCCTCACTCTGACAATCAACCAATTGAAATCTTATGCATCAGAGCTGTCTCCGTGGTTTGATTTCAGATATGGCCACTCCATCTAAACCTAATTTCCCTTGGCCCACCTTCAAGGCTGAAATGCCAACGTTTGTGGCTTGTTCCTTAGAGGGAAACAATGCCCTCCTCCCTGGAAATCTTCCTCAGAGGAAGAACTCAAGCCACCACACCTTCTGGTACAGGAATGGGTTTCCCATCAAATGCCTCAGGCTTGGGCTGGAATGAAAGAAGGCAGAAAGGGATTGGGGTATCTGTGGGTGAGAGTAACAGGTAGAGAATTACTCAGGTTCTATAGCGGAGTTTTTGGGAGAGTAGACCTGGAGTGTGGCCTTAGGCGAGAGTACTAGAAATATTTCCTAAGAAGCAACAGCAAACTTTGGATGCACCGTACACTGCCGATTTCTCAGCCACTGAGACCATGACCTGCACGGGTAATTCCATCACAGGGCCCAGTAACTGATTTTTAGCAGAAGGGCTGGTACTGGGAGTCAGCACTACTGTGTATGCACCTGGGAAGACAGAGCACGGGAGGGACGCCCCAGCCCTGGGGGCTCTAAGCTTCAGGCCCTGGCTGGGGACTGTGCTCAGCAGGCACTCATTCCCAGATGCACATCCAGGCCCCCATTTGCCAGCAATGGCGAGGTTCAGAGAGCCCTGAGAGCCACATGCTTCCACAACTCCTCCTGCCTCACCCACCATCTGCTCTGCTGAATGGGCCAGGCTCACAGGGAGGCCTGTCAGCCAGGAACCAGTGCCCGATTCTCCCTCCGTGGCTATGCGGTGACGCAGAGGGCGCTAGTGTTGGCCCTGACTCTTGTTTGAGGGCCACGGATGTCTGCAGGGCGCAGACAGTGCCAGGAGGCCAGATCCCAGCCACGCTGGATTGCTGAGAGGCCCTGCTTGCTGCCAGGTACATGGCCACCCGGGTCTGATGGGTAGGGCTCTCATCCCTGAGCCATGTGCACTGCCTTCTGTAAAGGCCATCTCAATGCGATGCTTTTCTGCGTTCACGTGTTAAGCTTAAAGTTAGTATTCTGTTGGAGGAAAAGTAAACAGAAACCAAACAGAACCGGTTTCCCGAATAATCCCGTTTTCTGCCACCAACATTACACCTCACTTATTTGTGATACATAAAAAAGAAGTGGAAATGAACTGACATGCCAATCAACAACTTATTCTCTCATCATCTGACCTGGGGGACAGCAGGTACTGTTATGCTGTGCATAGAGAGATACCCACAGAGTACCATGAGCCAATAAATGCAAATCCACAGCTTGTCCCTCTCCTCCACTCCCCAGCACAGTGCCCAGCGCACAGTAAGGACTGAATTAATGAGTCCTTCAGTGGGGTCAGCTCTGAACTGGGCTGACTTGTCAACAACTGGAAAACCAGGAGGGAATGGTCCATTCACTGACCTCAGATGAATATTGGATATTTATGAGTTATAACATGCATATAAACGAGCATGCTTTATCAGTTGGCACAAATATTGAATTTTCTCTATGTCAAACATGCATTTCATTCTACAGGCAGCTAACCTGGGTTAAACACGAGCTTCTGGAATGCTGTTAGAGCTCGTGTTCCTGAACACATATCTGCCCCATCAAAGGCCGCTCCTTCCAGTCCCAGGCTCTGCAGAGCTCATCCAAGCCACCTCGTCTCATAGCGGAAGGAACAGAGGCCCGGAGCAGTAAAGCAGCCGTGAGTGGTTACCCAGCATGAGAGGGGGAGGCAGAACCGGTATCCGGGTTCATGCCCATCCTGCCAGCACCTTTCTCTCTGCCATGCCCCCACCGAATCCTAGTTTCTAAGAGCCTCCCAAGCCAGGAAACGTGGCTTGTTGTCATTCTCTTTGAAGCATGCTCTAATAAACAATCGGCAGTAGTTTATTTATTTTTCTCTATAATTCCATGTGGGGGTTATAGACCAGCCTATGCTATTCTGTCATTGTACCATGCTAGCTCCTTATGCTATTGAAATGTTTTCTTTGACTCCACAGAGGAGAACTAGCCTCTAGGACAGTGGTTCTCAACCTTCTGGCCCTTTAAATACAGTTCCTCATGTTGTGACCCAACCATAAAATTATTTTCGTTGCTACTTCATAACTGTAATGTTGCTACTGTTATGAATCGTAATGTAAATATCTGATATGCAGGATGGTCTTAGGCGACCCCTGTGAAAGGGTCGTTCGACTGCCAAAGGGGTCGCGAGCCACAGGTTGAGAACCGCTGCTCTAGGAGCTGAGGCAGTTCCTAGATCAGGAGCTCGGGCACTTTAAATTAGGACAGAAGACCCAATGTAAAACTGTGAAGGCCAGCGAGCTTGGTGCGCACAAGGGGGAACTTACTGCAAGGTGTCAATAGATTCATGCGAACGCTAACCACCGATTATAGATTCAACAAATACTATTCTGACACTGTATCTCCTCCAGGCCGACAGCATGAATTTCAAACCTCCCGGCCGGCCGAATGTGCTTTGGAAGTCAGGTATATCTGCTTTTGGAATTCAGGTAATAAGGTGTATAAACCATGTATTAATAACATTCCCAGCAGAGTATGGGGTAGCACCCTATAATTAAACACTAATAGTTCTGCAATTAAATATGGGAATGTTCATATTTGGGGTAAAGAAAGATTATAAATAGCCTTCTGTCAATTCAAGTTAGGTTGTGCCACCCAAATTAGTTTGTCACAAACATACCCCCAAAATGGTTTCCAGTGCTTTATGAAGTTCAGGATTGTAGATAAGGAATTGTAGATCTATCTTAAAGATGTGAATATACTGATCAATAAGAGATATTTATTAAATAAGTTTCAATATTTAATAATATGCTATTTGCCATTATCTGTTTTCTCAGTCAGTAGCTAGATACAAAGACAACAAAATCTCATGCTAGAAGTAACAAAATTTTAAGGGCTCCTGACTGTCCTTGGTGGAGCCCCAAGGCCCAGCATGCCCATGGAGAACCCCCCTCAAGGGACCACCTTCCTTCCTAGTGCACAGCCACTCCTGTGGGTGGGAGGACCAGCTAGGACCTAAGGCAGGAACCTGATTAGGAAACACTCTATCCTTTAGGGTAGGAATCCCCGTCTTATTAAATAGGACAACCCTTTTTCAATTGTATGGGCTCCAGAGCTAGATTGCTGAGTTAAAGCCCTTGCTCTGCTGTTTTTTGTAAAATCTCAAACAAGTTATTTTACCTCCTCATGCTACATCCTCCTCCTCAGTTATAAATGGGAGTAAGACTATTCCTATATCGCAGGACAATTATAGGGATTGAATAAGTTAATTCAAGTAGCACTTTTAGAGGGGGTACCAAGGACATAGTAATCTCTCAATAAATGTTGGATATTATTATTACTATCACGATTTATTTACATATCTATGGTAGGAAGAATAATGCCCGCCCCTCCAATGTTCATACCCTAATTCCCATAACTTGTTACAGAATATGCTGGAACATAACCCAGGATATGGTTATAAATGTGATTAAGTTAAGGACCTGGATTATCCAAGTGTTCCCAACCCAATCACAGAATCCCTAAAAAGGGAAAACTTTTTCCTGGCTGTGGTAGGGGAAAGAGAGATGATGAGGGATACAGAATCTGAGAGAATTTACTTTGAAGATGGGGGAAGGGGCCAGAAACAAAATATGGTATGTCCATAGAATGAATGGTGATTAGGCCCTAAAAGGAATGAAGTTCTGGCACACTCAGTGTTTGCTGTTCCTTAGTTCCACTCCCATTGCATCTTGATTGCTCTCTGCTTATACTTATACTTTCCCCTGTGAGGTCCTCGATTGCCAAGGCTCTGCCTCGTCCACTGCTCCACTCAAATCCAGGGCCTGGCACAGAGCCTGTCTTAGAGTGGCTGCTTATTGGAGCTTTGGTGAATGAATGAAGATTAAATGAGTTACCCATTTTTCTCTCCTGGTCCCTTTGATCATCAGATACCGACATATGTGAGAACAAATGATTGGGATAAATGAATCTGTCTTCTCACAAGATCATGTGAGGCTGAAAACACTGACCAAAAATCAGTCCTGTTACCACACTCATCACTAGAGGTAGGCATGGCTCCCCTGCTACCTAACCAAATTCAATTTTGTGTTTCAGAGGCAACAAAGAAACCAAAGAAGGCTCGAGTAAGAGCAATGGTTCTGGAATCATCCAACATGAGAACCAGTAAAATACCTGGTAAGCACTGACTTGGGAACGGTTCATACTGTTTCATACCCCAGAAGCCGCAGGCTTCCCTTATACCTGCCAGGGAAGGCTAATTGTTTACAGAATTACTTGGCAAATAGCAACAGACATATCAGCAAAAGAAATATTTTGATTTCTTCATTTCCATTTGAGGTAGACTTGGCCCTTTCAAAGTATAGGGCCCCTAATTCCCGGTAGGTCAGGTCACAAAGACCTTTTTGTGTTGAGTGTGGTTGAATTAATGGACCGGGCTAATTAGCTGCTTGTTGTCCCACATTAGTCAGAAGCAAGTGGGGACCAATGCCAAGGAGATGCACAGAGTCAGGTACACAGAGTGCTGGTTCTAGATGGCCTTCAGACAGCGGTTTCTTCCTCATATTTAGACCATGATGCAGACAGGATTTTCAGAGGATGGAAATAAAGAAGAAAAAAAGAACAGAACAAAAAGGAACTCCATAAAAATACCCAAACTATTGTGTTTCCTGACTAGTATCCAAATTTAAGTCATGAGATCTCTCTACATCCTGCCCCTTGGGGAGGGAAGGCCAGTTGGTACACTGCAACCTACTTCCAAGTTTTAAATCGATCATTTAGAGATGGACTCACTTTCACTCAGACCTTGGTCCTGTTTCTCTTACAGATAAGAATTTGCTGATGTGGTGTTAGGCTCCCAATTTGCTGAGAAAAAGAAAATATTTTTGATTTGGGAAAATTTCCAAACTTTGTAGAAACGACAATAGTATACAGATCTGGGGTGGACTCCTGGCTACTTAGGCACTTTCCTAGGCAAGACAGGACCTTTTCTCGGGACAGTGAGGATGGGTACCACTCCTCCCAGCAGCCAGGACCCGGGAGAAAGGGCACCTCCTCTGACCCTTCTGAGACCAATTTCACCAGTTAAAAGCACCACTGTCCCACCCTCTCTCACTCTGCCTTAAAAAATCACCCAAACCCCCCAGTTCATGTAGAGCAGAAGTCCTCATGTGTTCTCATGTGAGACTCAGTTGCAATGACTGTTAAAAATGCAGAATCCTGCCTGGCCAGTGTGGCTCAGCGGTTGAGCGTCAACTCATGAACCAGAAGGTCATGATTTGATTTCCAATTAGGGCACATGCCTGGGTTGTGGGCTGGATCCCCAGTAGGGGGTGTGCAGGAGGCAGCCAATCAATGATTCTCTCCCATCATTGATGTTTCTATCCCTCTCTCCTCCTTTCCTCTCTGAAATCAATAAAAATATAAAATTTAAAAAAAATTTTAAATGCCAAGTCCTGGGCCCCACACCCCTGAGGTCTAGGATAGGGCCCAGGACTCTGCAGTCCTACAAGCATGGCAGCACATCTGGAGAAACTCTGTGTGGATGTTTGCACAAGTTCCCAAGGAGACAGCAACTAATGGGGCGTTATTAACGCCCAAGAGAAAACTGTAAGAAACACAGAGGAGCAGAAGCCCTTTTGTGAGACTGATGCGTTGTGCTATTTCAAGTATGTTCACAGCAACTCTGGGTGTCATTTATTTGAGATGCTACTTTGTGCTGGGCTTGGCGCCAGGCTTTCACGTGGCATTTCTAATCCTCACAGTAATTCACAGGATATTACCCCTGTTTTGCAGGAAAGGAAGCAGAAACCCAGAGGAATTATGAAAATTTCTCCAGGCCTGCAGGTCCTCAGGGTTAGAGCAGAATGCAAGCCCAGGTTCATGCGAGCACAAAGCCAAAGCAGGTTCCACACTGCTGGACAGGCCTCCCTCTTCCTGTCCCTACATTCAGGGCCCCCAGCACCTCTGAGGGTCAATGGCATTTACTGCAAAAGTGTTTGCTATTCTATCTCCCCCTGCAGTGGAAGTCATAAGGAGACTTAACCCTGATTTTAATTAGGCTACTTAGAGTCCCATTAGCTTGTATTAGTGTCAGGGGGAAGAAAGCCTTCGAGGAGCCCATCTAGAAAGACATTTAGCCTCCTTTACAGAGAGTCTTTGCTGCTACTACTGTCTGGCCCTGAGCCCTGAGTGAAGATGCGCTAGGCCTCACAGAGGCCTCAGCGCTTCAGACCCAAGAAACCCTCCCACAAGATGCTGAGTTGTCACAAAGCACATTTGGTCAACCAATCAGTGAGTTGAAGAGCAAAGAAGCTATTTTCCTATTTACATCCTATGGGTAATATGCTTTCATCTTGTCCTCCACAGGGAAGACACATGGAGGCGTGGGCCGAGGTAGGGGAACAAGCCAAGTGAGTGCTCAGAGACTAGCGAAAGGCACACTCTTCCTAACCCCAGGCAGCTGGTGGGGCCAGGGCTGGGGAGGGAACGGGGTTCAAAGCCTGGGGAGGCCCTCAGTGGGTGGAGATGTGTCCAGTGGGAGCTGCAGCTGAGGAGAGGCCCTCAGTGGGTGGAGATGTGCCCAGTGGGAGCTGCAGCTGAGGAGAGGCCTGCAGTCGCCTGCACATGATCTTCAAAGCCGCTCTCGCAGAAAGAGGATCAGAAATCTATAAATAGTCTTTTTATTTCCAAAGATGCAATAGGTTAAAGGAGGCTGATCAGAGACATTCTTTTTTCTTATGTTCAGCCCATCATGAGCATTTGGTCCTTGAGGGAAACTGTACCTGAATATTTATCAAACTAAACCCCAGACCACGGCAAGCCCTCCTCTATTGCAGGTTAAACTGCCAGTGCAGCAGCCAGGTCAGTCTCAGTGACACCAGTTATCAGCCTCAGATGGGACTGAACCCGTTCAACTGCGCCAGCTTTTGGAAGAGTCAGCATCTCACCTCATATCTCACCACTTGCACTCCTGCATCAGTTCCGGACCAGACTCTGCTCACCAAAGAAAACCTTCAGTTCTCATCATGAACACACTGTTTTTTCTGTCCAGTTTTCCCTCCAGTGTGGGGCATAGTTTCTACTAGTATTGTTGTAGGCGGTGGGAACAGCACCAGGTGTCCGACTGGTGGAAGTTAGACCAAACCTGGATTCAGCAACCTCAGTACTTGGGTTCTGACTAGGAAAGAATTCATAGTCCAGACCCCAACTGTAAGAGAACATTTATTGAGTAGAGTACAGAGGTAGAAAAAGTAATTTCTAGAAGAAATGGGCTTAGCAAACAAGTTCTAGATGTAAAGGAAGGGCCATTGGAGCATGGCAGTGAGAAAGCTAATGGTAAACATGCCTGAGAATGGTGAGGAGAAGGAAAAGGGAAACGAAGAGGGACGGAAAAGGCAGGGGCATGACCATTGGGTTCTCCATCCTAAGGGTTTTAAGGGCAGAGATTTTAGGGGAGGCCCCAAGGAAAGATCTTAATAGAATATTCAGTAGCTTTTCAGGTGTGCCATTCGGGATTGTGGTCTCCATTGATTGATTGGATGGTACCAGGGCAGGAGGTCATTATTCAATGCAGCTGGTCCTGAGATCCGCTGTGGCTGGTTATTGCTCACCTGGGCCAGGAACTGAAATACAACCAAGGCCTAGATCAGCTGTGGGCAAACTACGGCCCATTTGAAATGAATAAAACTAAAAAATAAAAGACCGTACCCTTTTATGTAATGATGTTTACTTTGAATTTATATTAGTTCACACAAACATTCCATCCATGCTTTTGTTCCGGCCCTCCGGTCCAGTTTAAGAACCCATTGTGGCCCTCGAGTCAAAAAGTTTGCCCACCCCTGACCTAGATGTCATCTCTAGGGAGAAAAGGTCAGGGGGTCCAATCCTCATGACCAGCAATATGCCAGGGGAGGAAAAGTAAGCCTTGGGGTGAGGTCTCACCCTACAATTGATTTCCATAGTTAGGCACCTGGGACTTTCCACCCTGGTGACCTTCTGTACCTGGCTGGTGGTCCTTGCTTGTCTCACGTCTATCTACCTCCAGCACTGTCTCTATCCATATCGTTGTGTTAGGACTAGCCATGTTCCTACAGTGGGACTCATCCACCCACTCCCCACACTGTAGTTCCTGAGGCCTGGGTGGTCCTATGGCTGAGATGGGCCAATCTATCTCGGAATAGGATGATTGAGTTTCCTCCTCGATGGGGGGATTAGTAACACTTGACTTTAGATGGTTCTCTCCAGTCACGTTTTCCTGCCATGTGAGCCAGAAGAGCAGAGGAAGTGAGGTTATAGGGAGGAAGGGAAGAATGGAGCGGAGAGGAAGAGCTGGGAACAGATGAGGAAGAACCTGGGGCTGTTCAGTCCCTGGGCCAGCGCTCCTTCAGTGCAGCCACATTCCTCAGTTCAACTGAGCTGGACCCAATGGTCTCTGTAATTTGCATTCAAAAGAGTTCTCTATATGACTTGCCTTCTTTTCCTCCAGGTATTAAAGCATGAGGATGCCCATGTAGATTTGATTGCCCGTGTGGTTTTCCCAGCATTGTCTCAGGGATAGCCATGTGGGCAAAGGCATGGCATTTTCCCCCTAAAATAGCCTAGTTTGCCTTAGAACTCCTATCATAACAATTGTGATGAAGCACAATTTACAGTGTTGACTCGATTTGCTGATGGTAATTGGAGGCTTAGTGAGGTTAAGCAACATGCCTCAGGTTGCACAGCCAGCAGGTAGATGGCTGAGCTGTTTCTACAGCTCTTCCTTGTTCTGCTCTGTGTGGCTCCAGCTCGCTGGAAAGGTCTTCTAACCAGTGGTTTGCAAACTAATGTGATGATCACAATCACCCTAGTTCTCACTCCAGAGCTTAACTAGAGGTTTGGAGTGGGGAAACTAGCAAGGTATGTTTTTAAAAACTTTTTAAAAGTTAGGAGAGAAACCAAGATGGTGGCATAGGTAAACACCAGAAATTGCTGCCTCCCACAACAAATTCAAAAATACAACTAAAAGACAAAATGGACATCATCCAGAACCACAGGAAGGCTGGCTGAGTGGAAATTCTACAACTAGAAGGAAAGAGAAAAGCACACTGAGACTCAGAGGAGGTGCGGAAGTGCAGAGGTACGGAGGAGCCCGCAGCAAGGGCTGGCAACTGAGGACGTGGCTATCGTTTTTGATTCGGGAGGGAGTCACAAGCCCTCGACTGCTCTGAACTCCAGTTCCAGATGAGTCTCTGGGAACCCAGACTCATACGGGGAGAAACTGGACTGTCTGGCAGCAGGCAGAACTCGGAACTCGAGGGCAGCTTTCTCTCAAAGGTGCTTGCAGCGATTACCGGGACACTGAGACGTGGGGCCCCTTAGGGCAGGGCTGAGGATCAGCCATAGCTGTTTGCTCCGCCCTGTTGATCCCCTGAGACCCTGCCCCACCCATGATTCCGCAGAGGCTTTTGCATATGAATGCCCTG
>NW_006295491.1:2293656-2304470 GCF_000327345.1 Myotis davidii | reverse complement strand
GGGGGGGGGGGGGGGGGGGGGGGGGTGGGGGGGGGGGTGGGACCGGGTGGAGGGGAGTTATGGGGGGAAAAAAGAGGAACAACTGTAATAATCTGAACAATAAAGATTTAATTAAAAAAATGTTTTAAAAGTTAAAAGTTTAAAAGAAAAACACATGTATATTCAACAAATATTTACTAAGCACTCATCTATCAGAATTAGGTTTGGCTACAAAAAAACACAACTAATCATGCATCTTAGATAATGTAGTGGTGCTTTGTTTTGTTTTCTCTCTCTCATGTGAAAGAAGTCCAGAGGTAGGCAGTCTAGACCTGGGACCAAAGACTCAGGCCCTCCTGGAGTAGCTCTTACAAGTAAGCATACCTCATGGACACAATCATGGCTGTTGCAGCTCCAGCCATTGCATTCATGTTCTAAGCAGTAGGAAGGAAGACAAGCCAAGGGGGAAAAGGCATGCCTTCTTTAAAGAGTAAGCCTCCTTCAAAGTGTTTTCCAAGAGGCTCCATCTCATGACTTCTGCTTAGACCTCTTTACTCCTGTTGACAAGAGAAGCGGCAGAAGTCGTACTGTAGCTGGGCACAACCGCTGGACCTGACAATAGAGGGACTGTTACTAAGAGAGAAGGGGAATGTGCATGTTAGGTAGGAAACTGCAGCCTTTGCCCTGCCCGTTAGGTACCAGGCACTCCTCTAGGCCGCAAGGTTGCAGCGGTGAAAGGACAAAGTCATTGGCTGCTTTCATGGTGCTGCATTCCATAGGGAAATAGACAATAAGTACACAGAAAATAAACATTATAATTTTAAGCAGTGATAAATAAGGGCAGTCATTTTAAATAGGGCAAAAAAAAATATGAAAGTCTCTCTGAGCAGCTGACATTTCAGCAGAGACCTGATTGGTGTGATGGGGGTGGGAAAGGAATTCTGGGCAGAGGGAACAGCACCATCGAGGCCTTGGGCAGGATGATACAATGTGCACTTTGGTGGCAAGCCCTGATTCAGAACCTTTAAACATCTTGGGTAGCCCATTCAGATGAGATGAGAAGAATCTGGGTTACATTAATTAGAGGAACAATGTAAGCAACATTCCATTAGTGATGTTTTATTTATTCACAAAGTACATTTTCTCATCAATATGATAGCTATTGACATTGCAAGTTATAACCATTAATCTTGTTGGAGTGATTGTAGTAACAGATACCTCTTGCTCTCTTGAAGCGTCACATGGGATGTAGTTTAGAAAATTAAAGTGAATTATTACAATGGCAGTATAGTACGGGTACTTCTAATTGCATTTCAGGAGTTTCATTTTGCTAATATAATTTCAGAATCTTCCCTCTCCCTGAAATTGCTGCATGCGATATATATTTTTTTCAAGTTCAAGTGAATTTAGACTGAAAACTACCCACTTATGGGTATTTTCACCTGTAGCATTTCTTGAGAGGCAGTGTCTTCCTTATGAGTATTTGGCCTTGCTTTTTCTTTCTCTTACCTTGAGAGGTGACCTCCTGTTATTGTATTCTGGGGGCTGGCAATAGTTTTTCTTCACCTTATCCATATCGTTTATGAATGTATTGATTTCAATAAAATTTCCCTTTCAAGCTTTGTCTTCAGATTCAAATCATAATCGTTCAAAATCTCTTCTCATGTGCCAGTGCTCCCTCCCCCCCACTATCCCCTTGCTGTTTTCCAGATCTGTGATATCTTTCTTGATAAAATAGCCATCAGTATGTACCTTCTGTAACTATTACATTGAACAAGCAAGACCATGGCATAGATAGAATCATGAACCAATGCTTTGCCTCTCTCTGTCCCTTTAAATCTGCTGTAGAGGCTTAGTTTTTTTTCTCTTGCATCTACCAGTAGATGAAATATCAGGCAGGTATTCTGGTCACCCAGATATGTAAGAGCCTCCAATCAATAATTTAAAAGTCCAGTTGCATGTAATGGATAATACTTTGAACTTGGTTCAATATTGTTTTCTCTTCCTTCTCTGCCTGTGTGCCCTATTACAGGTGGGATCTGGCAGCTGAATGTATTCCTTCTTCTAAGTGCGCTTTTCCATCTTCCTCCTCCATCTCATTAACTTTGATTTCTGGCCCCACCAGGGTCGGAGGGAGAAGAGCACGTTGGTCAGAATGGTTTTTCTTTACCTGATACCACCATGAGCTCAGCGTTGCCCTCTCTGGGTCTGGGATGTGCGTAGAGCCAATTCTTATGCTCCTCTGTGTCTGGTGGTTTCTTTGGACATTCCCAACCCTGGAGACCTCCTGTCCTCTGTGGTTCACTAACAGGCGCTGTACTCTTCTCCAGCTCATCACTGTCTACTCCTCTGCTTGCTGGCGTTTCACATTATTTCTGGCTGATCTCTGGTGCTGTCTGTTCATCTCTCCAGGCAGCCCCCTTGGGTAAGAGAATGCCTGCTCCACATTTGGCTCATGGAAAGCAGACACATATCTTTTGCACTGAGCGACTGCAAGAGCAGATCACCCAGCTCAGCCTCCTCTCCTTGGCTAGTGGGTCAGTATCTGGCCACCCCAACCCTTGCTCTTGAAATATCTTGGGTGGGAATCAGACACGGTTTGATTTGTCCCAGAACTGCAGAGGACACAGATCATTCTCTTAGCATGTTCCTTTCCTAATTTGAACACGAGGAGCTGGCATTCCAATCCTACCTCTGAGGAAAGAATTGGAATCATAATATACCAAGAGCATTCTCTAAAAATGTTCTCTCAACCTCCACTCTGTCCTTTCTCCAATTCTCCAACTTCTTACTAGAATATAGGCTAGAGGTGGGTGGTCAACTCCACATTTCTTTTTTTTTTTAAACCCTCTTTATTTTAAAATAATTATAGGTTCACAGAAAGTTACAAAGAAATGTACAGGGAGATCCATGAAGCCTCCGCCTTCAATGTTAACATCTTGCATAACTAGAAAGCAGTATAAAAACCAGGGAACCGACATTGGTACAATCCACAGAGCTTACTCAGATTTCAACAGTTATGCATGCACTCAAGTGTGTGTGTGTGTGTGTGTGTGCACTTGCCTGTTTGCAACTCTGCAGTTTTATTACATATGGTTTTATGTAACCCCCATTACAATCAAGTACATATCTATACAGTCCCTACCAGGCTTTTTCATGCTACCCCTTTAAGCACAACCCCTTCTTCTCTTATCCCTAATTTGGAAACCATTAATCTGTTCTTCATCTCTGTAATTGTTATTTCATGGAATCATTCAGTATGTGTCTTTTTGAGATTTCTAGCCATATCCTTTTTATAAGCCCTTTAAAAAGTAATGGTCTTATTTTGGAATGTAAGATGTATTGTTTTGGTGCCTCAGCTAAAATAGAGGTAAGAAGAGTCCCATTTTCACATCCTGTTACAAATAGTTTGGTTCAAGTTTGAACATATTTCATTTTGTGTCTTTCTGATGATTCAGCATTTTATTCATTTAACAAATATTTGTGGAGTGCCTGGCATGTTATTGTCTTTGATGCTATTGTCCTGCATTAAGCTTAATGTTCTCAGGAAAGCAAATAACTCCTAAGGTCTCCTCTTGGCTTTATGGATTGTTCCTGGGCTACTATTCTATAACTTTTTGCTTATAAGGTGCTTTAACTTGAACTTGCCCACACAGAAATTCCAGTACCGCTTCTTTTTTAAAATTTTTTTATTATATTGCTTAAAGTATTACAAAGAGTATTACATATATCTTCTTTTTTTCCCCCTTGACCTTCTCCGGGCCTCCCCTACCCTCCAGTGTCTTGTGTCCATTGGTTATGCTTATATGCATGCATACAAGTCCTTCGGTTGATCTCTTACACCCACGCCCCCAACCCTCCCCGGCCTTCCCACTGTAGTTTGACAGTCTGTTCGGTGCTGCTCTGCCTCCGTATCTATTTTTGTTCATCAGCTTATAATGGTCTTTATTAACCATAAATGAGTGAGATCAGGTGGTATTTTTCTTTCATTGACTGGCTTATTTCACTTAGCATAATGCTCTCCAATACCGCTTCTTGCTTTGCCTTACATAGTCTCTACCCCATTGACTTGCCATTTTACCTCTTAGGACGCCTTGGAGTCATCGACAACCATGAAAGTTTCATTGTGCACCTGGTTTTCCCAATCTTAAAAAAGTTATTTACCAAGATCAGCCCCTCTTGATAATTGAGAACTCTTACTTCTTGCAAGGAAATTGCTCCTTTTTAGTACCTGGTTTTCCTCTTCTGGGATTTTATTCTTCATTTCTAATAGTCCCCTAATTTCATGGTGACTCAATCATCCTTTACTCTCCCACACTAAGATCCCCCCCACCTTTCTCCACATAAACACTGATGACCAGACATGGTTCTTCCATGTAGAACTCATCCTGCCTTTGCCTCATGGGTTGTGCTGATTTGAGCTTTGCACGGTTCTGGACTTGATTTCACGATTTCACCAACTTGGTTAGTATGAAAGGGAGAGACCATCAGTGGGTGCTTTTCCAGGGGCCCCTCTGGAAACTCAGACTATGGCTGACATAGGCAACCTGACTGTTGTCTGTCTACCACAGCAGCTGTGGCAACAACTGGTCTCACATCGTAGTTGACAGCTCCACTCTGCCCATGAATTCATTCGAAATTCTTAGGTGATCACATCCTGTCTGGGTGATTTATTGATATCTGTTTTTCCAGTTAAGACTAGAACATTTTGTGCATTTACTACAATTTTGTTGAATGCTCCAATCTGTTCATTTCAAGGGCACACATCTTCCCTGGTAAAGGGCAAGGCACAGCATTGATACAATCTATTTTCTATCTCTTTTTTCATTTTCTTTCATGGGTGCCCTCAGCTTCTTGGTTTTGTTTTTGACATTCTTTGAGGTTTCCTGCAAGGTGTTGTTTAATAGATCACAGGAATTCAGAAATAAAAAGGAATGTTAAAATGTAATTTGGTCCAAATGCCACAGCCTACAGATGAAAAAACAAAATTTGAAAGAACTTAGGTGACTAATGGCTTGCATTTCTTTTCTGGTTAGGCATGCTTATTTTGTGCTACGTATGTTAATATGAAATTTTGAATAACAGGTTCCTTTGGGGGCTTTAAAATGTGGTCCTTTTGTGAATGTTGATGGTGCTGCAAAGAGAGGGCATCTGATAAAAGCCACTGGGTGCTTCCTGGCAGCTGGCTATTATATTCTGCTATTCGGGATCCAGAGGAGCCTCCAGTAGACCTGTGGGATCTTAAGGTAGCAACCCCCTCTGCCTACCCTTCCCAAGTTCTGGATCTCCCCTGCTTGGCCTTCCCTAAGGCTTCTGCTTGACACCCTTTAACAACTTGTTCATTTCACCATGGAGTGGGCTGAAATTCCTGGTCACAGAGTCCCTTTAGTAAAAGGGCCACTTTTCCAAAGGCTGCCTCTCAGAGCACCTCATTTTCCATGTCTACTGGGAGATCTGAGGCACGACATACAGAGGTTAAGTGGGACAAGATATGCTGGGAAGACCTTTCATCTCTTTCTGGAGGGTGTGAAGCTGGCCAGCTTTTTTGACTCACTATCCTGCCGCAACAGGCCATTTCTCCTCCTATTTCTAGATATCAGCATCTCTCGGTGGGGGGAAGGGGGGGCGCTTGAAGATTTGGGGCTGATGGCCTGTGTCCCAGCCCTTCAGAGGTTTGGATGAGGGTCAGTGGTTAGGGCAAAGGTATGATTAGCAGACCTGCCGCAGACTCCTGCTAACCTGTAAAGGCTGGTGTGTCAAGTGCCAATGATGTTGCTTACCTGGTTACTGGGGCCAGATAGAGACATACCTGCTGGAATCACAATTAGCAAACGTGTGTGTGTTTGTGCGTGTGTGTGTGTGTGTGTGTCTATCTGTAGACACACACATATATGCATATATATTTATTTGTGATATATCTTCACCCTGAAATTCAAATCTGTTTTATAGTTTGTGTGTACAAGACAGTAAAATGCAGCTTTTCAGTAATTTTTCTATAAGAAAGTAAGGAAGTAACTGAAATCAGGGGTTGCTGTGATTTGGAAGCTGGTTCTCTATCTAAACATAACCCTTGGGGTTAGAGAGACATAGACAACCTAGCACCTTCTCAGCCTTGGTGGTCAGTGGTGAATCCAGACAAACACAGGCATACACTTCCCCACCCTCCGCCAGGTGTTGCCATACCCCCAGCCTCAGTTTGGAGGGAACAGCCTGCCTCACCTGGGGATCACCTTGCTGCCTTCCCAAACCTGAGAGCAGGGAGTGAGGTTCTGGGATCTGTACCAGATCCAAGCATGAGTCCCAGTTCAGGTCACTGATGGAGTTGTAAGAAATGAGATCCAGTTTTCCTTGTCAAGGGGTAATAACCCTGGGAAATGTTTTGGCTGCTCTGCCCACTTCATCCATATGAGCCACTCCCCTATCTCCTTCCTCAGAGGGGGCTGCACGTCTGGAGCACACAGATGTACGCTCACATCTTAGATCACTTTTGCCAACTCACATTACCTGATGCCTATTTAAATTAAATTTCATCTGCCTTTGGGCTGTGCAGTCCCCAAACTGTTCAAATGCATCAGGAGTTTTTTGCAAATCTCCTTAGCTTTTATTAGCCAAAACAATTTAGAGCCAGTCAAAATCTCTGGGAAGAGATTAAATGACAATTATGTGACAATTGCCTATGTAATCTCTGACCATGTAGCAGAGGCAGGGATGGCCATGATGCAAGGCAGGGATGGCCGTGGTGCAAGGCAGGGATGGCCATGATGCAAGGCAGGGACGGCCGTGGTGCAAGGCAGGAATGGCTGGGGTGCAAGGCAGGCATGGCCGGGGTACAAGGCAGGGATGACAGGGGTGCAAGGCAGGAATGGCTGGGGTGCAACGCGAGATGGCCGTGGTGCAAGGCAGGGATGGCCATGATGCAAGGCAGGGACAGCCGTGATGCAAGGCAGGAATGGCTGGGGTGCAACGCGAGATGGCCGTGGTGCAAGGCAGGGATTGTCAGAGTGAAAGGCAGGGGTGGCCTGGGTACAATGCGGGATGGCTGGGGTGCAAGGCAGGGATGGCTGTTGTGTAAGCAGGACAGCAGTCAGGTCAAACTGTGCATCTCAAGATCTCACAGCACTGGAGAGGCACCAGGAGCCCATCGCAGTGTTTGCTTCTGCAAATGGAACATGTGGACATCTGTGCTTCCACTGGGCTGGGAGCCCCCCTTGCTGGGAGCGTGGGGAGGGGCATGTTACATAAGGCCCATTCTGTCTGAGCGAGTTGGTTGTCAGAGAGTGAAGAGGGAGCAGAAGAGCTGCTGGCAGGAAGTGAGCCAATGAGGAGAGGAAGCTGGTGCAGCAGCCGCTCAGATATGTAAAAATACCAGCAACTTGTAATCAAGGGGTAGAAAAGGAATATGCGTGTGGCTCCAAGGACTGATCCAAAAATGCCAACTGATCAACTTGGCCAAACCTGGAAGCTGGAAGTGAGGGGCTGGGCAAGGATGGAAGGAACTGCCCTCAGACCCAGGATAAGGAAGACAGTGAAGAGTCCAAACTGACGAAAACCCAGATCTCTCTGAGCTGGGCAGGTGCCAGGCTGGTCTGTGTGGGCAGAGTCTGAGTGTTCCAAGCAGCTAATCTAGTCAGCTTCAAGCTGTTCCATGGGCCGTAGGTGTAAACCCAAAATCATCTCAGTTGTTCACTCAGCAAGGTTTCTCTTCAGAAAAAAACATGGAAAAAGCACCAAATCCTTTTTCTATGGACTAGTTGCCTGTGTAGGTATTGGGCCAGTTGTAAGAGGCAAGTCTGGGTAGGTCCAAAAAGGCGAGTTGCATCTTCCTGTTCACCAGTGTTCTCAGAAGAGCTTCTCTTTCTGACTCACAGTTACACACCATGGTGGCAGAGCCCACCCTGAGAGGGTGTTCCAGCTCCTGGTGGGTAACAGCAGGTAAATAGCAAGGATGGCAAGGGGAAGCAGGGGGAACTGATGCATGAGAACGTGACGGTGACCCTTCAGGATCCTTGAGAGGGAAAATTCAGGAAAGATATATCTAGTTCCCTACCTCATTAGGTAGGGACATTGGGCAGCTTACTACAAAGGAATTATGGCTTTATTTGTATTTATTTAATTTTTAAATGCTTTTACTGATGAGAGAGAGAGAGAGGGAGAGAAAATCATCAATGTGTGAGAGAGTTACATTGATAGGCTGCCTCCTGTGTGCCCCCCGACTGGGGATCCAGCCCACAACCCAGAATGTGCCCTGACCAAGCAAGAATAGAACCAGCAACCCTTTGATGTATGGTTCATGCTCAACTAACTGAGCCACACTGGCCTATGGTTTATTTTGAAATAGCAGCTGGAGTGGTGTGAAAAGGCAGATCACAGGGATAATGGGGAATGAGAGGTTAACAGGGACATTGCTTAAAAGTATAACATGTGGAAAAGGGTGGAAAAGTGAATACACCTGCCATATTTGGGGAGCTTCAAGTTCAAGTTTAATTTTAACTGCATTTAATTTTAGACATTTCTCTGTCACTTTACAGTTTATGAAGAGTTTTCACACAGTTTATCTCATATCTTCACAACAGTCCTACAATCATGTTAACATTTCACAGTAGAGGAAACTGAGGCTCAGAGATGTTAAGTAACTCGCCACATTCACAGAGCGAACCAGTGGCAGGCTTAGGGCTCTAACTGGGGTGCCTAACTTCAAACCTCACATTCTTGACCATGGTGCACTATGAGGCTCCTGGCTTTGTTGTCCCAGTTGTTGTAGCATGGACATGACCGTGGTCTACCCATGTAGGGATGAGTATTCTACCCATGTAAGGATGTGTATTCTACCCATGTAAGGATGAGTATTCTACCCATGTAAGGATGCGTATCTACCCATGTGAGGATGAGTATTCTACCCATGTAAGGATGAGTATTCTACCCATGTAGGGATGCATATTCTACCCATGTAGGGATGAGTATTCTACCCATGTAGGGATGAGTATTCTGTCCTGGACATTGTTTAGGATTGTCAGTTGCCTGGTGATAATAATAAAGCAGACTAACTTGTATTGGTGTCTATCATTATTTGTAAATCTTTACAGACAATTCACCTCCTTCTTGTTTGCAGCCAGACAAAACCTCTTCCTCCACCTTCCTTGGGTACAGCATTGCAATGATCCTCCCTTTGGGCTACAGACTCACATTTCCAGCCAGCGGCTGCCCAAAGCTGGGAGGATAAACAATAGGCAGTCAGCACCAGATTGCTAACAGGGAAATGTGGACCTTTTCAGAAATTATTTCACACTGTGGGTGAGTAACCAGATCCAGCTGGTGCTGGACAGGCGGTGTGCTCTTCTTTAGAAAGGGAACCCGGGGGGCAGAGGTGAGGAGATTCTGGCTCTGCCACAGCTCAGGCCAAACCCCTTCACAGTGAGGCAGACACTTCAGACTCAGCCTGGAGACAGCATGGCAGGGAGAACTGAGACAGGGATGTGCTGGAGACAGCCCGATTGACAGGCACGCACTTGAGGGCCGTCAACCAGAATTTTCAACTGCACTTGATATAGGGAAGAAGTAGACAGGTGCACTGTAGAATTGGCATTCTGCACGTTTGATTAAAAACCAGCAGCATTTTCTTATGTGAAGATACAGTTTCTGTGATAACCTTCCTCTCATGCTCCTTGAGAAAACAAACTTAAAGCAAGATCCTTAGTCAGGCAACTGTGCGGATGTGTGTGTGTTTATCCAGGTGCCACAGCGAGATGTGCAAAATATTTTCATTCCTTGCCTCTCAAGGTGAATTCTATTAGGAGGAACAGTTGGAGTCTGGCATTCCTAACTGGTACAGTGAAGTACGTTCCTGGTGCTTAGATAAAATTCCCTATTCAGATTCAGAGCTAGAAGGTCTTCTGGGCACAGTGGAGCTGTGAAGGTTACAGATAAGTGATCAGCTCACCCGAATCATGGGGCCACCTTCATGGCCATCTCCATGGGAACACTAGTCTGGGGCAATGACCCTCAGGCCCCATTCCAAACTGTCTTCACTAAATGTCTGACCCCATTTCTTTTGTGGGAATATCTTTTGTTTTTGTAAAAAAATATTTTTTTTTACAAAATCAATGCAATTTCCTTGTAAACCCAAAGTGAAACAATACAGAATTAAATCCTATATAATAAAAGCCTAATATGCTAAGTGTCCAGTCCACCACTCTGCTGTTAAACCAATCAGAGCACAATATGCTAATAATATGCTAAGGCTGCTCAACCGCTTACTATGACATGCACTGACCACCAGGGGGCAGACAGTCAACCGGTTGACCAGTCGCTATGACATTCACTGACCACCAGGAGGCAGAGTTCCAACCTGTAGGTTAGCTGGTTGCTGGGTTCCAGCAGATAGGGACTGAGCCAGACAGGCCAGACACACCCTGGAGCCCTCCAGCTGTCCCTCCTTAGCTGGCCAACCTCCCAAGTCCCTCCACAGCACCAATTGTGCACCAGTGGGGTCCCTTGGCCTGGCCTGAATCCTCTCACAATCTGGGACCCCTCGGGGGATCTCAGAGAGCCAGTTTTGGCCCAATGCCACAGGCCAGGCTGAGGGACCTCACTGGTGCACGAATTTGTAAACAATAATAATCTCCCTCTAACTCCCCTCCCTATCCATGGCCACTGTTGATAGTATGGGATGAACCCATCTTGACCTTTTCCATGTATTGTCACATAGATATTTTACATATAGACATAGTCAACATGTGTATGTATGTGTGTATTAATGGGATCATGTTATCATATTATACTACATACATTATTCAGTGACTTGCCTTTTTCAATGGAGAAATTTATGTGCAAGTACA
>NW_006295491.1:2291006-2293645 GCF_000327345.1 Myotis davidii | reverse complement strand
TCTATGTCATTCACTGACCACCAGGGGGCAGACAGTCAACCGGTCGACCAGTCGCTATGACATTCACTGACCCCCAGGGGGCAGACAGTCAACCGGTTGACCAGTCGCTATGACATTCACTGACCACCAGGAGGCAGAGTTCCAACCTGTAGGTTAGCTGGTTGCTGGGTTCCAGCAGATAGGGACTGAGCCAGACAGGCCAGACACACCCTGGAGCCCTCCAGCTGTCCCTCCTTAGCTGGCCAACCTCCCAAGTCCCTCCACAGCACCAATTGTGCACCAGTGGGGTCCCTTGGCCTGGCCTGAATCCTCTCACAATCTGGGACCCCTCGGGGGATCTCAGAGAGCCAGTTTTGGCCTAATGCCACAGGCCAGGCTGAGGGACCTCACTGGTGCACGAATTTGTGCACTAGGCCTCTAGTAAACAATAATAATCTCCCTCTAACTCCCCTCCCTATCCATGGCCACTGTTGATAGTATGGGATGAACCCATCTTGACCTTTTCCATGTATTGTCACATAGATATTTTACATATAGACATAGTCAACATGTGTATGTATGTGTGTATTAATGGGATCATGTTATCATATTATACTACATACATTATTCAGTGACTTGCCTTTTTCAATGGAGAATTTTATGTGCCAGTACATATAAATCTACCTTATTCTTTAAATCATTGCATATTATTTATCATTCTCCTAATATGGACATGCAGATTATGGGAATGTCAGACCAAAATTGTTCATGGTTTTTTCACCCTTTTATTGATCCCAATTGTTTAAAGTTCTCCAAAGTGCAGGATTTGGGCTACTGCCTTTGGCAATTTGAAGAATACAGAAAACTTTCCCCAACTCTTCCAGGGTTTACCCCAAATCACTCCTACCCTGAAGCCTGAACATTTTAATCTTCATTTCTTCATCCTTTGTTATCACCTACCCACAGGATCATTTTCTAAAATTCAGAGAAACTGGTGGTCACGAAGAGGTGGGGATAAAACCTTATTCAGAGTTCCTATGCCATGAAGATGAGAGGGTTTTGCAAAGTGTAGAGATAATTCACATATGAGGTATTGCTGTTATTCTTGCATAGCACTTTCTAAATCATTTTCAGCTGGGTTATGCTCCTTTTGTACCTAGCCTTCATGTGAACACATGTCCAGCCTCTTTTCTTGGGGAGACGGAAGTGAACTGGGAGGTTGGGGAGGAAAGAGCGTTTGCATTGAAGAAGCCCTGAAAGGGGGTGGGAGGAAAGAGAGACCAAGAGGGAGCCCCTGGACACTGACAGCTCACAGCTCACATTGCCCAGATCACGATGTTGCCTGGGGCTGACCCTGCCATCAGCCAGTGTGTTTGCCTGCTGACTGGGCTCAAAAGTTAAAATTGGGTTCCCGTGGATGCTGGCCAATGACTTCCTTGCCATGGGAATGATTGCTTTTTGCTGTGTTTGCAAGATGTGAATTCATTCTTTTTTAATATCAGTAATACACAGTAAAGAGCTTAATCCAATTTACAAAGAAATAGGATCAGACAAGCCTTGAAAATACAATGTGCCTTTATGGCTCTGAGATGTTAGCGCAGGAGAAGAGTGAGTGTTACGGCAGCAGGGAAACACTCTCTGTTGCCATTATCCTTCCCCTTCATCTTCATGGCATAGGAGTGATAGGACCATGAGGGGCTCGGAGGTTTAGGGGTGCCTTTGGAGCTTTCATTTCTGCAATGCATGAAGATTGGAACATACTTTCCCAGCAAGGCACCATATTAATGTGCTGTTACTCATCTATGGAAATGAAGCTCCTGACCCCACTCAGAGAGAATCTATTTAAAGTTATTGTTCATGTGGAGAGCATGCGGATCCACTAGCACTGTCTTTCTGGTCCTTTGTGAGCAGTGATGCTCATTTGCTAGATGTAACTCTGGCCAGAGGTACCATCTGCCTGATTGTGTGAAGGATGTGGCTCAGAGTCATGATGGGCTTGTTTTGTGGGCAGGAATAGATATGGAGGAAAGGCTGGGAGTGGGTGGGACCCCCTGCTCATGAAGCTGCCATAGAACAAAAGCCCATGTTCTGTGTCTGCACATGCAAGGGGGGTGCACCAGCTCCAGATTTGCTTTGACATCCTGGTACACTGATCTGGTGAGTGGGTGGCCAGAAGTCTCCAGAAATCTACACTCCTGATGGTTAGTCAGGTAGAAGGGAGGGCTGGGCTCCCTAGTGGAAGTGGGGTTCCCACAGGCTTTAGTGCTTTAGGTCCATACACATTTAAAAAATTATTTTAAAAAGACTTAAACGTAAAACGGGAAACCATAAAAATACTAGAGGAATCCACAGGCAGCGAAATCGCAAACATATGCCGACGGAATTTCTTCTCTGATAATGTTCCTAAGGAAATGAAAACTAAAGAGAAAATAAACAAATGGGACTACATCAAGATAAAAAGCTTTTGCACAGCAAAGGAAACCCTCAACAAAACAACAAGACAACCTACTGAATGAGAGGAAACATTTGCAAATCACACATCTGATAAAGGGTTAATATCTAAAGTATATAAGAATTCATACAACTCAACAGCAAAAATAATAATCCTGTTAAAAATGGGCTGAAACCCTCAGCACTCAGTGGATATCCTATCAGCCCTG
>NW_006295491.1:2284995-2290505 GCF_000327345.1 Myotis davidii | reverse complement strand
ACTGTGGCAACAAAACCAATCAACCAACCAATTTTCACAAAGGTGTCAATGGCTGTTAATCATCTTTTAAATTTTTTGTATCTTTATTGTTGAAAGTATTATAGATATCCTCCCCTCCGCCCCCCCATTGACCTCCTCCATCCCACTCCCCCGCTCTCAGGGACAGGTCCAAAGACTGAGAAACAGCGATCGGCTATCAATCCCCAGAAGGAAAGTGGGGGAGTACGGGGGTAAGGGGAAGAGATCAACCAAAGGACTTGTATGCATGGATATAAGCCAAACTAATGGACATGGGCAACAGGGGGATGAGAGCATGAGTGCGGGGGGGAGAATGGGGGTTAATGGGAGGGATAAGGACACATTTGTAATACCTTAACTAATAAAGAATAAAAAAATAATAATAATAAATTATTTTTAAAAATGTATCTTTATTGTTGAAAGTATTATAGATATCCTCCCCTCCGCCCCCCCATTGACCTCCTCCATCCCACTCCCCCGCTCTCCCCAGGCTTTCACCACACTATTGTCTGTGTCCATGGGTCCATATACATTTTTTGAATGTCAAGATATATGCCAGGCATGGTGCTAGGCTCGGCAATGAATAAAACTTGGCTCGCCTTCAGGAACTTTACAAGATGACTTTAACATAATCTGCTGAAGTTGCTGGAAGGTATGGAGGAGAGGTATTGGACTCAGTATGGGATTGGAGGCAAGACTTTCTTCAGAAGGTGAGCTGAAGTTTGGAGGATAAATCATACAGGGCTATGTTTTTAAGATGGTGGGAAGGACATTCTAGGGAGAGGGAAGAACAACAAAGACATGTGAAAACAACATAGCTTGTTCCATATGGTTAGAGTTGAAAGAAATGAGACCAGAGAAATGGATAGGAGCCAGATCATGGAAGGGTGGATGTGCCCTTCTAAGGAGCTGAGACTACAATCAGTAGGTGATGGGGACCCCATCAAAGGTTTTAAACAAGGCAGTGGCATGGCTAAACCTGTGTTTTCATAAATCATGAAAACAAGGCAATGGCATGGCTTAACCTGTGTTTTCATAAGTCATGCTGGGGATGTCCGGAGGAGGGAACAATTCTTAAAGTCAGGAGACCACTTAGGAATCTGGGACAGTCAGTCACGGGAAACCCAATGAGGTCTTGAACATGGATGGAATCTGATAGGGTGGAGGTGGGGAGACAGGTGCAGGGAGAAAGGCTGGAGTGTTTGGGAAAGGGAATTGACAAAGACCAGGCAGGTTGTCGGGGCCTCTTCAAAAGGAGACAGGAGCCCAGCCTGTGTGGCTCAGTGGTTGAGTATCAACCTATGAATCAGGCGGTCAGGGCACATGCCCAGGTTTCGGGCTTGATCCCCAGTACGGGGAGTGCAGGAGGCAGTGGATCAATGATTCTCTCTCATCATTGATGTTTCTAGCTCTCTCTCCCTCTCCCTTCCTCTTCCTCTCTGAAATCAATAAAACTATAATAAAGAAAAGGAGACAAGAATTCCAGCAAGGGGCCCAGGATAAGCTAGATCTTATAGACAGGTCTCTCTTGGCAGAGACTGGGAAGAAAACAGACAGATGGGGAGGGTCCAGTTCTGTAAGCATGTGGATAGTGGGGGCTACCCTGGGTATGAGAGTCCTAACTCAGGGTAGTGTGACATAGAATCTACCTTCTGATGGAAATGGAGTCAGGATGGACCTTGGAGAAGATGAGTGAAAAAAAAATAACCCTATAGGGTGGAGGTCTCTGGTTACTGCAGCAGGATGGGGCTGGGATAGGCAGTGACTGCCACAGTCTGACTCACTGTGACCCAGACACCTAGCCACCCTGCAAGGTTGTGCAAAAGGCCTGGTCTTTGGAGCTAAGCAAATCTGAGTCCCAGTCTTTTCTTAGGAAGTTCTTGGCAAATGGAGGAACTTGCTTAACTTCTCAGAAAGTCATGATGTATGCCCATCTGTAAAATAGAGCTGATAGTATCTATTTCACCTGGTTTCTGTAAGGATTAAGTTAAATGAACACTATATATAAAGTGATCAGCAGGAGTAGGTTCATTTATTCAACTTATTTATCATTCACTGTGATCCTGACACCATGCAACGAACTAGAGATCTGGCTGAGAACTTGACAAATATGGTCCTTATACTTCTGGAGCTCCTATAGCAAATGCTCAGGTACTATCAGTAATACTCAACTTATTATTGTTGTTTTTTCTCACCACATCACCGCATATCCTGGAGTGCCTTGCTCACTCTCCTGGGAGTGAGTCACTCATGCGTTATTCCCACATCTGACTTCCACCAGCCTGGCCCAGGGGAGTTATTTGCGGGAGCAGATTCCAGCCCCCCTCACCTGTTCACTGGATCAGAGCTTCCAGAGTCTCCTCATTCATGGGGAGGTGGTTTGGTGATGACCCAGGCTTGGCAATCACTGGCCCAGTTACCAGAGTGAGGCGGATGACACTGGGGTTGGGATGTATGCATTACAGCAGGGTAAAAACCAAGCTGGGCCGATGTCAAGTATTGAAAAGAACAGGAACATCTGCTAACTGTGCTTTTGGGCGTTCTTGTTTCCTTGAGGGGAATTTTATGGTTATTTAATTAAAACATTCCACGTTGATCAAAGGTGTTGCTGTGACTTCTCAAGTATGAAATATAAGACTTGCACAAGTCAAATAACTTGTTTGACTGCAAACAATTTACAAAGAGCCCTAAATAAGACAAAATATAATACATAATAAGTCTTAGAAATTAGGTGTAAATGTCTGTGGAGAAACCAATTATTTCTCTTGTTATGAACATTAACCCACATTCAGTTTTAAGCCTGTGATACTCTAATGACGTTCACCATTAGCCGCTTCCGACTGCGATGAAAGAATCGCAGTGAGATCTGTTGCCTCCTCACATGGCCGTCCCTCTGTGCACACGCACCCTGGTGTCTTTCTGCTTCTGATTATGAGAACACCAGTCTTTTTGAATTAGGGCCCCTAAGATTAATGGCCTCATTTTGCTTAAACACCTCTTTGGAGATATTATCTCCAAATCTGAGCTACTGGGAGTTGGGACTTCAACATATGCATTTTAGGGGTACACAATTCAACCCATAATACTCCCTATAGCTCCCCAGATTGTTTTGTTTTTGCTTTTATCATGGCCTGGACTGGACTCCAGGCTTCTTGAAAAATCCCTGTCTCACTTCCCTGCTTATGTTTCAACCCTTTCCTGGAGAAAAATGGGTCAGAGGAGCCAATAGGGACAACAAAGGTGTCTTGTCTGAAGCCCTGGGACCCGGCTGAGCAGCCCTTCTGAATGTCAGGTGCAGCGCCCACTGTCCTAGGCCTAAAACGCCCTGGAGGTTCCCAGGGGCCTGAGGTGCCCGCGCCAGGCCCTCCATGGGGAATCTTTCTACCATCTTTCCTCCAGAAACTCTGACCCAAATTTTGCTGGTCCTGTGTCAATCCTAAATTTCAATATCCAAATTAACATTTTACATGTATTGGCCTCCTACTAACTTCCAGATACTATAACAGCTGCTTCCACATACATTAAGCTATTGTAATGCATTCAATTCTGGTTTAATTCCGGAAAGCTGATGGGATTGGAGCCTGCCTGTTTTAAAAGTGCAAGCCATGGTGTAATTCTAGAACATCTTCCATGGTTCTGATGACATATGTGTTAGGAGACAAAACACCGACATCGGCATGCTTTTATTGTCAGTGCGGCTATGTTTTCTGGGTTCGTTCAGATTGCAGTGGTTGGTTTGTCTTTAGTAATCAGGGTTGGCTGTAAGGATTCATGAGAAAACCAGGAAGACAGAAATGTCAAATGGCCCCGGGGATGCGGAGCCCACAGCCGAACTGCAAGCACGTTCCGGAACCATGCCTGGTGGCAGCCGGTTTATCACCTACCCGCAGCCACAGCAGCTGGCTCTGTGCTCCAACATGCCACCTGTGTGATGCTCACTTAGCTCCTCTGGCCCTGCTTCTGCAGCCTCTGTAGCTCCTGGAGAAAACTGAGCCTCCCTCTGAGGAGTCTAGGCCAGGACAGGATGACTAGCCTGTCTGGTGTGACTGACCAAAGTCACCTGGTGGCATAGAATTGTAGGTAGAGTGTCCCAGTAAACCTCAGAAGGTCACTGGCTCATTTCTGCCATGGACTTTTTATGCAAAATGCCATAATTTCATCTCTAAATAGAGGAGTGGGTGGCCATGTCTGACCTTGACTTAAGGAGCAATGTAATGATGAGGCAGAAAAACAGTAAAGTGACAGGGATTCTATAATTGCAGGACAGCCTGGGTATTAGAAACCCAGTCACTAGACCTAATCAATTCAGTAGAAGACACCATTAGCACTTAGCTACAAGGCTACTGGTGAGAAAACAAGCTGGTGTCTTTTATTGTATTATATCTGAACTGCTGATGTTCTTCCTGCTGGTAGGAGCCTGTGCCAGAGTTGTTCAGAATTACTTTGTCAAACCTGGCTCTTTGGGAGCTGGGAGAGAAAACAGAGCTGGGGGCATTCTCTGTTGCAAACAACCATAAAATCCACCTTGAAAAGCCCTGCAAAGTTGCAACAGAGATAAGGCGCTTGGGAATTGGCTTCGGCTTGCTCAGAAGAAAATAAAGAGAAGGAGGATGCCCTCCTAGGAGGTTGAGTAGCAGAAACATCTCTTCAGGAAGGCAAGAGTTGTCCCCAGAAGACACCACCCCGGGAGACCCAGTGACCAGGCCGGTAAAAGAAGTGAGTGGGCACCAGGCTGGACTGTTCAGTGCTTCTTGCTGCTCAGGCCAGCGGTAAGGGAGGGGCCTATGGCAGGACTGCAGTTGGGGAACATGCCCCAAGCCTGGCTGCTCCAAATCTACCAAGGCCAAGGGCTGTGATAAGTCTGATTTCTTCAAGGAGGCCAGAAGCATGGTCTTTGGGGGCAAGAGCAGAATTCAATCCTCAGGGGAGGAAATTGAGGAAAGCCTCAAGACCTTAGACATGCAGTCCTAGAAAAGTGGGGACTGAGACTAAATCAACACCCTCCAATGTGGTCCATCCCAGGACCTAGGGACATGTCACTGGGGTGCGGGGAGGTTCAGGGAGGGGGGTTCAGAAGGGAGTTTGGCTGTGGTTGTAGTGAAGGTTCCTGCAAGGGGCAGGAGTAGCTGTCCCAGCTGGTCCCTGGTATCTGGGTTGAACATTAAAATGAAGCTACTAGCCCAGCCAGTGTGGCTCAGTGGCTGAGCATTGACCTATGAATCAGGAGGTCACAATTTGATTACAGGTCAGGGTACATGCATGGGTTTCAGGCTTGATCCCATGTGGGGCAATGATTCTCTCTCATCATTGATGTTTCTATCTCTCTCCTTTTCTATCTGAAATCAATGAAAATTTACTTTTGTAAAAATGAAGCCACTACTTAAATTTTGGTGACTCAAGAAAATCAATGGCCAGTTCTGGGTTTGGTCTTCCCTGGAAAACAGAGTTAATGGTGGAGAGCTCCTTGGGGGAGGAGATGGGGCAGGAAGAGA
>NW_006295491.1:2279543-2284980 GCF_000327345.1 Myotis davidii | reverse complement strand
AAGAGTGTTATGAGAACAACGGGGTGTTTGTGAGCAGCCTTGAGATCCTTGGCCAAAAGGTGCCCTGCATGTAGTAATTGGAGTAGGGCACCTGGAAGCTGTAGAATAATACGACTGAAGCAGTCAGTTCTTTTGATTGGACCCAAACTGTGCAATGTAAAGTTACATGAAAGAAGCAGAGCCCTGGGTAATGTTTTCTTTTCTGTCCTTTGTCTCTCACTTTTCAAACACTTGTCCCTTTATCAATATGTAAGTCTCCACAGGCCTGTCACATGTGGGAGAACAGGCTCCCTGGCCAAGATAGTCAATTGTAAACCCAAGACAGCACTAGGGTGCCATCTATCACTCAGGGCTTTCCAGGAAGATCCTATTAAGAAGCCAGGCTCTTAACAGGCAAGGAACAGTGTTAATAAAAAGTCCTTTTACTTGAAAGGGCACAGAAAAAAAAAACCAATAAAGCTGAGCCCAGCTCTTAAAAAAAAAGTTGATAAAACTGACAAAA
This sequence comes from Myotis davidii, assembly GCF_000327345.1. Taxonomy (NCBI): domain Eukaryota; kingdom Metazoa; phylum Chordata; class Mammalia; order Chiroptera; family Vespertilionidae; genus Myotis; species Myotis davidii. The sequence continues at coordinate 2,284,478 of NW_006295491.1, read as the reverse complement.
AAATAAAGAAGTAGTTTATCGTGGTTCTAAAAGGAAGACAAGGGTTTTACTTTCTCCTTTTTAAAGGAAGAATTAATTAATCCACCACCAGGGCCTGAGCTCTGAATGGAATGTTAGCTTGGACTCTGGGGGTGGGTAAGTCCTCTGGACTGTCCTCTGGATAAGCTTTCGTTAACGCACAGTATTTAAAGCAGTGAATTGACAGAATAGGGCATCAGAAGTGGGTGGGTGAGGGGGGGGGAGTGAAGACAGGGAGTGCTGTTAAGAAGCAACTCCTGAGAGAAGAAATACAATTCCTTAAGCCTCCCTTAGGGATAAGATGATAATAATATTAGAGCAACCATAGTGGTATCAATGAGCCTGTTCATTCGCCTTCCTCTGCCTTTATCAGCTCCTCACAGTTAAATCCATGGAGGCAGGGGGTGCGGGGTTTGTTGCACCCCCAGGCTCAGGCTTATTTTACTTCCTGAGCAAGCATGACAAAGGAGGCTGTCACTTCTTACTCTTCAACCTGTGGGGCCTAAGGACCAGCTAAGATGACTGTTCCTGACCCACCCAGGTCCCTTCACTGTAGCTGGAACCAAACTCCCCTAGTGCAGGCCTGAGAACCCCTCCCAGAGGGACATGTCCCCCAGGTCCTAGGATGTACCACTTTGAGGTTCTTGATTTCTAATCTGTCTCTACTCTTCTAGATCTGCATATCTTAAGTCTTGATAGCTTCCAGCCTCTGGCCAATTTCCTCCCCTAGGAACTGAATTCTACCCTCAACCCCTAGGCTAGGGTCCTAGCAAATGCGGACAGACTTTGTGGAATTAGGACCACAGTCTGTTGGAGCAGTTGATGGGTATCTGAATTTCTTGCTGTGTCCAGCTCCTGTTCTGATGCCCAGGAGAGTCCAGAGCATTGTGCCTTCTTGGACGCTTGTTCTGTTGACTTCCTCATACTCTTGCTTGTCTAGGCCTGTCTTTCTCCTGGGCCTTTTTGCCTTAGATTGTTGAAAGTCTAGCATGCTTTCCATCTGGCCCATCTACCAGCAACCTGGAGCAAACCATGGAACCCCATGGAAGGTCTGGATGGAAGAGAACAAATACTTTGCAAACACAATGGATTTAGATAAGCTAAGGATTAGTCAAGTTTATTCACAGGTTCATTCATTTAATTTAAAAATTTGAGAGGTTATTATATACTAGGCCTTGTTCTAGATGCTAGGAATACAGCAGTAAGCACAAAAATACTTGTCCTTATGAAAGTTATGATATAATAGGGAAGATAGACAATGAATAAGTTAAAAATATATAAATGCCACAGAGAGAAATATAGTAGGAAAGAAGATAGACAATCTGGGGTAACTGTGATTTTTGATAGAGTTAGGGAAGACCTCACTGAGAAGGAGACACTAAGTAAAGACCTGAGGGATGCTAAGGAGCGAGCCAGGCTACATGGGTACCTGGAAGAGAGATTTTAGACAAGGGAACAACTAATGCAAAGGCTCTGAGGTGGGAGAAAGACTGGTATGCCTAGGAAGCCACTGGATTGGAACAGAGAAAATGAGGGGGAGACTGAGTAGGGAGGTCATTCAGAGCCTGCAGGTGGATGTTGGCTTATAAAACGAGTCTTAGTTCAGGCTGCTCTAACAAAATAGCATAGAGTGGGTGGCTTATAAACAACCGGCATTTATTTCTCAGTTCTGGAGGCTGGAAATCTGAGATCAGCCAGCATGGTCAAGTTTAGGCGAGAGGGTTGCCTGGCCAGCGTGGCTCAGTGATTGAGCATCAATCTATAAACCAAGAGGTCACTGTTTGATTCCTGGTCAGGGCACATGCCCAGGTTGCAGGCTCGATCCCCATTGTGGGGCATGGAGGAGGCAGCCAATCAATGATTCTCATTATTGATGTTTCTATCTCTTTCTTCCTCTCCCTTCCTCTCTGAAATCGATGGGAAAAAAAAGTTTGGGTGAGGGCTGTCTCTGCTTATAAGGACACTAATCCCATCATGGGGTCTCCAACCTCATGACCTTATTTAACCTTAATTCCTTCCTGAATGCCCCACCTCCAAATACCAACACATTGGGGTTAGGGCTTCAACATGTAGATGGGGGGGTGGGGGGAGGAGGGAGGAACATAAACATTCAGTTCAAAACAGGGACCTACAGCAGGGTTTCAGACACTAAAAGAATTAATTCCCAAAGTATGTTACCTTTCATTCAATCACATTTAACAAGTCTTGTTTTGTCCAAATCCCATCCTGGACACTTTCCACAGAAGCTCCGCAGGGACTCGGGATGAGTCCTGCTTAAGAAAACTTGGGGCTCCTCTGGGTGCTGCTTTGACAGTTGATGCAAATCTTTGTTTTCTCCACTCAGCAGAGACAGGTGCTTTACTAGCTTATAAAATTCAACAACATCAGCTTTAAAGTTTTCCTTTGGTTGTACTTCTGCGATTTTTAAAAAGTCAGCAGTGGTCCACATGAAAAGGTGTTTGGTGGTCCCTTTGACTATAGATTAGACCAAGAGGCTCCGGCTTCAGACAATGTTAATCTTAACCTAGGCTGGATTTACTAGGCTGCCCGGCATCTGAGATTGCAGATAAGCACATTTTCCACCGTAGACTTTGCTGTATTAAGCCTCACAGGGAAAGTATCTTAAGGTTCAAAAAAGAAAGGCTCTAAACCATAAACCACATAAGCCTTTCCTTTCAGTCTTGTCTCTCCTCCACCCCCACCCCCCCACCTTTTTGTAAAAAGTACAATCATGAAACCGCTTTCAATGCCCAACTGATTATCTGGAAGCCTGATCAGTGAACTGAATTATCTTGACTTTTTAAAAAGCAAGATGAACTATTTGTCCAGACAGAGAAAATGTGCTGCAATGACTCAGGATAATGCACACGGAGGCTGCAGTACCACAGCGACTGGGCCGAGGCAGGAGGGTGGATGTGCTGTAGGCAGTTAGACGGGAGCAGAGCAAGGACAACGGGCCAGGTACAGAAGGTCACCAGGATGGAAAGCCCACGTGCCCAGCAATGGACAATCAATTGGTGGGGGGACCTAGCCCCCAGGGTGACTTTTCCTCCCATAGCATATCGCTGGTCATGAGATTTGGACCCCCTGACCTTTCCTCCCTAGAGATAACATCTAGGCCCAGATAAACAATAATACCACCCACAGCTGACATCAGGGCCAGCTGCAATGAATAATCACCCCCTGCCCTCATGTCCGCCAATCAATCAGTGGAGCCCACAATCCTAAATGGACACACCTGGAAGGCTACTTCACCAGTAATACATGAGGACCCAGTGTGCTCTCCCTCCCAGGAGCACATCCCTTCCTTTCCCCCATTTCCTCCCCAGGCACATTACATTAGCTTCCTCACTATCAAGCTCCAAGGGCCCTTCCTTTACCTCCATAACTTGTTTCCTAAGCCTTATTTCTTCTAGGAATTACATTTTCTACCTCTGTAATTTACCAAATAAATGTCCTCTTACAGTTTGGGTCTTGCTCTGAATTCTTTCCCAGCCAGAACCCAAGTACCGAGGTTGCTGAGCCCAGGTTTGGTCTGACCCCACGGGTCAAACACCTGGTACCATTCCTGCCTCTTACAACAGCTGCCCACTGAAGGAGTGGCCTACATGCCCTGTACTGAGCACAGCCCCAGGATCCCAGGATCCCAGCTCCAGGATTCCTATGATTCTGGATCAGCCACTGGCTCCCACCCCAGGGTGGGGCTGGTCAGATCTGAACTTGATCCAGTTGATCTCAACATAGTCTCGCTTGAGGCCGACATTCACTCATTCAACAAATATTTGTTGTGCATTTGTGAGACAGCATTATTCCAGGCACTGGGGCTATAGGAATTAAACAAAAATCCCTGCATGGGCGGAGTTTACGTTCTTGTAGGGTCACGGACAGGACCCAAACTTTAATCCTGGCTCGGAGTTCCAGGGTGGCTGGGGGTCAGAGAGGAGAGCGGGACCTCGCTCCAGACCTGCCTCCTGAGGGCCGAGCTGGACTGCACCAGGCCCTGGGGCCAGGAAACAGTGACAGTCAGGCCGAGGCTGCCCCAGAACTCTTTAGGGGTCTCCAAGCGGATTTGCCTCCATGCAGTACTCTGGCCAGGAATGCTTTTCGAACTAGTCCAGCCCGATGATAACCCTCCACCTGCAAAGCTGAAAACATTGTTTACTTGTGGAATGCTGGATAAAACCAGTCCACATCGCTCTGAAGGTTGCAGAATAAAAGTCTGAGGTAGCAAGATGATGTGTCCCCAGAGAGAGGAAGTTGGGGGAAGGCAGCAGCAGAAGCGTATGAAAGAGGGAGCCTGGGGATAAAAGACTCCATGAGAATCTGCTTTCTTGGCTCCCCAGAGCTGCACCCAGCACTACTCACAGCTCTAGGCCCCTGTCAGAGCTCCCGTATGCTACACGCATTAAACAAAACTCAGAGAAGCAGCAGAAAATAAACTAGGTGTTTTATCTGTGGCATGGATTATTTTATTTCCCCAGATAATGACTTATTGCCCTAAAGCTATTAGAAGGATACAAGCAATGAGGCTCTGTTGGTGCAGGTTCCTCAGCCAGGGACTTGACCCTTCTGGGTGCAGGAAATTGGGAGAAAACACAAGTGAAAGTAGGTAGGTGGGACATGCTTTATTACAAACAAAGCCGCAGATAACTGGCTGGTCAGTGGCACCTTATATACATGCTCAGACAAAAGGGGTCTCGTGCCAATTAGTTATGTCCGTGCGACATTCACTAAGTAGGTTATATAAGAGTGCGCTTGCACAGTACATATAGTGCTACTGCTGAGCGAGCCGTTGCCCTCCTGCAAATGTAGGGCAAAGGGGCCTTTAACATAGCAATACTGCTATGTCATTGCCTGCATGCATGCGTATGGCGAATGGGCCTTTAACCTCTGGTGTACTCTGGTCAGGGCCCATAC
>NW_006295491.1:2278021-2278907 GCF_000327345.1 Myotis davidii | reverse complement strand
TCACCTCATCAACATAAACTCAGGGGTGGGTGAAAGGAGTTTGTTATAAACAATCAAGGCCCCCTTATCGCTCTTATCTCTTAGAAAATTCCAAAGATGTTAGGAGATCTGTGCCAGAAACAGGCTGAAGATGAAATTTCAATTTCTCTTTTTATAAGTCACACTATCATGGTATATTAGCCTCAGAACTGAACTGTCAGGGAGGGTTAGGGGAAGTCTGTTGGGAGCATAGGGAAGGCCAGGGGTAGTGAGGAATCTACACAAAGTGTACCAGGGCATGTTGGGAACCAAGGGGGAGTTTCTGGTCATTCCAGAATTTCATCGAAAGCCTAAGAATGGGAATAAAGGCTGTCAACTGACAATCTAAGCTCAGAAAAGCACCTGTGACTCTGGCTGGTCACAGCCATACCACTGCTACCCACCCCTCATTGATGGACAAGGACTTGGGTGTGGTGAGCCGGCACGGCCATGGCACACTCAGCCCCAGGGCGCCTTATGTGCCATGCTAGCTCAGCCCGGTTCAGTGACCCTGAGTGGGGGTGGTGAAAGGCTTAGAAAAGACAGACAAGAGAATGAAGGCTGGGTCTTGGTGGGACGCTGCTCCCGGATGGAGAGACAGCACCAGCTCCCACAAGCCGTGACTTTATTTTATAGCAAATGCCACGAGGGAAAGTAAGGGTGTGATCAAGATGTTTACAACATTCTCGTGGGTTTCAATCCTACTCAACTATATTCACCTGAACTCTATCAACCCATATCACTCAGGCACGTGTTCGGACCATAGGTTCAAGCTTACAACTAGAGCTCTTGGCTGTAATTGTGCTGGGAGGGCTCTGCCTTCCAAGCTGGGACTTGCATGTGGCAATGAGAGGACTGCCCTCTCATC
>NW_006295491.1:2266959-2277943 GCF_000327345.1 Myotis davidii | reverse complement strand
AGTGCAGCGTTTGTGAGAGGAGAGGAATTAATCCCTGTGTGCTCCCTTCTAAGGACTGGGCCGCCTGAACTACCCCCTTCATTGAGTTGTTTGCAAAGTGCTGAACCTCCAGAAGGGCAGAACGCCTGCTACTGCTGGGCTGTGAAAAAGAGGCTGGAGAGACATGGCTGGGCTGGCAGGTGGCTGGGAAGAGAGGGGAGCAAGGGCCTCTGTGAGTCCAGCTTTTGTTAATTAGAAGTAATAATAATATAATATGTTGCTATCTATAATTTATTGTTATATTATGATAATTGCTATGTATAATTTATTATTATATTAAATGCTAATAGATTAACATATAATCTATTATATATGAACATAAATGTACTATAATATGTTAAAATATATTATACATGTAATATACTGTAATGTATTACTATACATAATTTCACATTAACTAATATTTCAAAATTCTTATGATCAGATTTTCTTTAAGAAGAGAAATTTTCTTCAATGAAGAGAATTTTTCCTGCAGAAATACAACACCAGTGAGAAATCTAACCATTTTGATTATTTAAGGCAAGGATTGCAAACTATAGCCTGTGGGCCAAATCTATCCAGCTGCTGATTTTTCTATGGCCAGTGAGCTAAGAATGGTTCTTACATTTTTGAATAGTTACATTTTGCATGGTTATGTAAGTGCCTATGTGATATTCCTGCTTTTGCGTCTTGGTATATTAGCCTCAGAACTTGCAAAGACTAAAATATTTATTATTTAGCCCTTTACGAAAATGTTTGCCAACCCCTGACTTAAGACCTTTTGAGACTCATTTTCCAAATTCTGCTCTAAAATGTGTAGCCAAATTGAGATCAACCTCTGGCAAAAAAACATTTTCCAATCCTATATAATAAAAGCCTAATATGCTAAGTGTCTGGTCGTCCAGTTGTCCGTTCAACCAATCAATGCATAATATGCTAAAGATATGCTAAAGCCGCTCAACTGCTCACTATGATGTGCACTGACCACCAGGGGGCAGACACCCTGACCAGTAGGTTAGCTTGCTGCTGAGGTCCAGCTGATTGGGACTGAGCAAGACAGGCCGGACATGCCCTGGAGCCCTCCCATGGTCCCTCCCCAGCTGACCAACCTCTCACGTCTCTCCCCAGTGGGGTTCCTCGGCCTGGCCTGCACCCTCTCGCAATCTGGGACCCCTTGGGGAATGTTGGAGAGCTGGTTTTGGCCTGGTCCTGCAGGCCAAACAATTCAACCTCGAGGGACCCCACTGGTGCACGAATTCATGCACCAGGCCTCTAGTTAAAACATAAAGACCATTTAGGAATGAGGCAACATGTTGTTTTCACCTGGTGGGGCAGTAATAGCATGGAATCCACTCCCTCCCTCTGCCCTCCTCCCTGCCACACACACACACACACACACACACACATTCCCCATGTTGGAAATGGAAAAACTTCTGTCCATAAGGCTCTGCTCATAGCATCAAACTAAACTGCCTCTTGGTTGGTTGGGTTTTTCTATTGCACACACTCCCCATTTGGTATACAAGGGCATGTACCTTGGTTGCGGGCACATCCCCACTGGGGGGCGTGCAGAAGGCAGCTGGTCGATCTCTCTCATCGATGTTTCTAACTCTCTATCCTTCTCCCTTCTTCTCTGTAAAAAATCAATAAAATATATTTTTTAAGAAATATAGTTATGTCTCATTCCAGCTGCCAGACACAGAAGGCTTAGCATGTATAGCTCAGTATGTCACTGGCTCATGAATGTGGCCCTTAAATACAGAAAGGGTGACACATGCCAGCCCGCTGCAAAAGGGTTCTGTGGCTTTAAAGAGACCTCTGTATTGTATGTGCATCTAAGTAATTGGAAGTTAGACTCCTCACATCTTTTTTAGCAATGACATTGTAACAGCATGGACCCATCCATTCATCATCATGTCATCCTTATGAAAATAGTTTCCAGTGGTCAGCTTGTCATAGTTAATTAGTCTTCCAATATATGACTTCTCAGAAGCAAAGAGACTTTGAGGACCGGGTTTTCAGATACCTTTAGCAGTGAACCCTAGAGGTGTCTGATCTTTCCTGCCTTTTAATTAGAGCCCTTTCATCTAAGAGGGAGACTGCCCTTGTAGTTAGAGATATAGCTAACCTGGTTCTGCCTTCTGTTCTCAGTTCTGAGGATAACTCATAGCAACCACAAGCAAGCCAAGGACTCTCTGAGGCCTCAAATATGTGAAATCCAGTAAGTTCTAGAGTAGAACGTGGTTAGTTGATGGCTGTTCAAATGCAGATATCATTGAAGTTTTAGAGTGAAAGGTAGTGTATCAGTTAGATACCGCCATGAATCCTCTAAACTTGGTAGTTCAAAAAAGAAAAACGGCCATTTGTTTAGCTCAAGATTCTGTAAGTCATCAATTTAGTCTGGGCTCAGGGGGGTCCCTCAGGCATCCACAGTCAATTGTGTGTTGCAGATCTTAGCTGGGCTCTCTCAGATGTCTTAGGACTTTGCTAGGACCATGGGGCTACTCACCTCTGGTCCAGGTGGCTTCTTATTCTCCATCAGGCCATCTCAGGTTATTTGCATGGCAGGGACAGGGGTCTCTAGAGAGATGGTGGATACATGCAAGGCCCCTTGAGGCTTAGACTTGGAAATGACAAAATATCACTTCCATCACATTCTAGTGGCCAAAGCAGGTCACAAAGCAAGTCACAGGATGGCCCATACCCAAGGGGTGGGAAAATAGAGTTCCTACAAGTTTCTAATCCTTGATGGAGAAAGCCTCGAAGTCACATCTCAGGGGCATGGATGCATCAAAGGGAAGAACTTTAGCTGTTTTTTTGCAACCTACCACTAGGAGCTAAGACATTAAGGAACACATGTAAGGTGGGCAGCAGCCCCTGCTGCCAGAGCAGGTGAGGTGGGATGAGGTCATTATCATGAAATCTGGATGCTAAGCCCATAAGCAAGGGACCAGGATTATGCCATGCTGGTTGTCCCTGGCCTCCTTTCTGACAGAAGAGGGTGAGGAAACCCCCAAGGGGAAGGTCAGACCTGCAGTGGGTGGTGATGTGTGAGCAGTGTCCATCTGTATTTTGGGTTAATTTAGAAAGTAAAAGGAAGAGGGTATTTTTCCATAAACATTGAAACCCCAGAGTGAATACAGGCCCTGGCTTTGATAGCCTAGTGACGAAGAAAGCTTTTGCAGCCAGGGAAGAAATGCCAAGAGGCAGTGCAGTTTGATGCTATGAGCAGAGCCTTATGGGCAGACATAACTAACTAATTGTGGTTTAAAACCTTACTAACTGGGTGACTTTGGGCAAATCATGTAACTTCTTAAGGCTCAATTTCCTCATCTATAAAATGAGAATGACAATTGGTCCCTCAGAGTGTTGTAGGAGCAAGTAAAGGAGGTAATACATCAGAAGTACCTAGGGCAATATTTGGCATAATGATTGCTCCCCATTAGTGCTGTTATTATTATTTTTAATATATTTTTATTGATTTCAGAGAGGGAGAGGGAGATGGAAACATCGATGGTGAGAGAGAATCATTAATTGGCTGCCTCCTGCACACCCCATACTGGGGATCAATCCCTCAACCTGGGCATGTGCCCTGACCGGGAATCAAACTGTGACCTCCTAGTTCATAAGTTGACACTCAACCACTGAGCCATGCCAGCCAGCCTCACTGTTATTATCTTCTAACCTTTTGGGGCATTGACTCTTCATAGATGATCCACAAATCTTTCTATTTTTACAGTCTTGGCCACATTTCTGAGCTCTCCTCTTGGTACATTAGGCCAGCAGTTTCACGCAGATGTCCCACTGTCAACTCAAACCCAACATGTATATTAAAACAAAATAAATCTGTCCCTTCAAACCACTCTCCTTTCCCAACTTTTAAATTTTTTAAAAAATATATATTTTATTGATTTTTTACAGAGAGGAAGGGAGAGAGATAGAGAGTTAGAAACATCGATGAGAGAGAAACATCGATCAGCTGCCTCCTGCACATCTCCTACTGGGGATGTGCCCGCAACCCAGGTACATGCCATGGACCGGAATTGAACCTGGGACCTTTCAGTCTGCAGGCCGACTCTCTATCCACTGAGCCAAACCAGTTTCGGCCTTTCCCAACTTTTTATATCTGTTCATTCAGAGCCACCATTTATTTTTAGCCACCTGGATTTGTAGCTGTGAGGTTATCTTTGATTCTTTTATTTCCATTAGGTCTCTTATCCATTTATACACCAATGCCAAAGATCTTTCACCCTTGTCTTTCTAATTCCATTTCCTTTACTATCTGCAGAATCTGCTTCTTCTCTTGATGCTCTGAGTACTGCTATAGAGTTCCTACAAGTGTCCTGGCCTCTCGGCTCTCTACACATTAATCCAGGGGTCCTCAAACTTTTTAAACAGGGGGCCAGTTCACTGTCCCTCAGACCGTTGGAGGGCCGGACTATAGTTTAAAATAAAACTATGAACAAATGCCTATGCACACTGCACATATCTTATTTTGAAGTAAAAAAAACAGAACGGGAACAAATACAATATTTGTATTTGCATGTGGCCCGTGGGCCATAGTTTGAGGACCCCTGCATTAATCCATTCTCCACAGGGTTACGAAATTAACCTACCACAGGAATTAACCTTCCTTGCTCAAAACCATCAATGATGCCTCACTACATACAGGGTGACATCCAGACACAGAACCTGTCATTCAAAGCCCTCCAAATCCAACCCAGTTCCCATTGCTATACTTATCTTCCAAGATTCAGGAAAATCCTCTTGCGTTGTGATCATTCGTATAGTTGTGCTCCCAGTGAGAGCTTCAGTCTCTAGAACAAGGTGAGGAAACTACAGACCAATTCTCCATGGCCCACAAAGCTTAAAATATTGACTATATGGCCCTTTATAGATAGTTTGTGGGCCTGTGATCTACAAGGTGAAGCATGTCTTAGACCACTTTGTCCTACAGAACTGTGAGCTTCTCAATATACATTGTCTGAATGAATGTTCCACGTACTGAACCCTAAGCACTCCTTGCTCCTTCCTTGTTCCTGTATTTTTCCCTGTAATAGAGGGCCTGCTGTCTACCTGGATAAACCTTCCCAATACTCTCAGACCCACATCAAATCCTCTGGAAGCCTTTCTGATGACTTCTGCTGAATTCTGAATTCCAGGAACACTAACCTGTGTGTATGACACTACATCTTGTGCTTCCAATTGGTTCTTTGTATCTGAGAGGGTCAGAAACCTGATGGATGCCCATCCTCCCCCCATGACTGGCTCTCTTCTCCCCTTCAGAACTCATCAGGGGTTGCCTGGCCTGGGAAGTTTTCTCTGACTCCTCCCTTCCTCTCCCACCCAACTAGGTTAGAGCTGACTTCTTTGTGCTCCCAAAGCTCCCTGAACTTCCCCATCATGGCACTTATCTTTGTGTGTTGTAATCATTGATTTAACTCTCAGATTCTCCAGCTGTACTGAGAACTCCTTACGGGCAGAGTGGTGTCTTATACATTGATGTGTTCCAAGTGCCTGGCATGGTGCTGGCCCATGGACACATCCAATTAATATTTTGGAATAAATGGTTGATCAATCAATGGTTATTGATTGACTCCGTGGCTAAATAGATATCTGGTACTACTCCTTGTGCTCTCCTATTTATACACTTTAGTCTCTTTCTTCTCTATTATGTGTAGTCATTTCTCATAGTTACATATCTATGGGTAGTCTGTATCTCTGGGTATCAGTCTGACTGAGGTTATCAGGTCAAATGTGGGGCACCCTGGGTGACACCAAGCATGGAGGTCCCAGGTCTTTGGTGAGAATGACAAGTGCCTTTTGTCGACTCACAGTTGTGGCTCCCAAAACCAACAGCAGCTCTTCCTCTTTCTGAATTAAGCATTCCAAAGGCACCCTCACTGCTGAACAAAAAGATCCATGACAAAATTACAGCGCACTCATAGCCAGCTTTCTGAATCCAGCCCGAGCTCCAGGGTCGCCTAGTGTAAAAACAATACCGAATGGAATTGTTTTTCCTGAAAACCTTTTGCCAAATGTTCAGGTGATATAACAAAGCACACACAGTGCCAGAAATGGAAAGTGGCATCCAGGAGATGGGCTAGCCCACTGAAAATGAGAATTGAGAGCCTCATTCAGCAGATAGCTTCTCTCCCACTCTCTCTGTGTGCTGCTTGTCTCCCCCCGTCCTCTGCCTCTCCTCTTCCTCCCACCCACCCATTCCAGTGTTTCCTCAGAGCATGTCTTATTGGAGTCCCATTCCGATGAGCTGTCCACGATCCATTTCTTAAATGCAGATAAATTAAAGGCAGGTTGTAAGTGATCAGCCACATCAGCCCAGATCTTCCTGCAGCAAAAAGGACGCAGAATAACCATTTCCATTCTCCGCACCTGCTGGGGCTTCTGCAGGAGCCCATGGCGTTAGAGTGAGAATGAAGTGCAGAAGAGAACAGACATTTGGCATTTAAAAAATGCCTTTGAATGTCTAGATAGGTGGTATATTACCCGGTAGCCTTTTCAAAAACTGTTACCTCAAAAGCCCAGCCATGGGAAACCCTGGAATGTGCCCAGCAAAAAAGGCAGCAAAGCCTACACCGTGAGGAGGAAGATATCTCCACTTGCTTTAGGAAATGTCTGCTTCTGTGAGAGCCCAGGGACAGGAAAAGCAAGCAGAATGTTTTGCTCACAATTTTGATGTATCGGTCGTTTGACAAACAGTACAATTTTCGCCACTAAAATAATATACAAGGTGGGAGGATACTGCTTCGAGGGCAGGCATTAATGAGCACACATTCCTTCTGAATGACATTGAAAGTCGTCACTTACTGCCTCCAGTGAGTGGTCAGGATTGCACGTTAAGTGGAAATAGTTACTTTCATATAGAACCGCATGGCCCAAAGACAGTCGCCAAGTCTTTCCTCAATGGCTGCATGCCCCTGCGACACCCTAGGGACCAAGTAAAGCAAGGGATCAGGTGGGGCTTCAGCCCCAAATTCCAGACGGGACTGAGTCATGTGGTTGGTTGGACCAAAAGGCATCTGAAATGTTTGCTCCTTCCCAAAGTTCACACCCGAGTCACACTTGTGAGGAAAGACGAATCCAGAACCCACAAGCCATTGACAAGAATCAGAGGAACAAACGAAGCAAAATGAATCAATGCAACAATCAACAGCAGCAGCAATAGTAACAACAGCAGCAAAGCAGAGTGTGAAGTGAAGGAGGGTCGCTTCTGAGGACTCCCTGGCAGCCGAGGTGCTGCCCTCTCCAGAGAAGCCTGGAAGATGAATGTGCCACTTCCGTGATACCAGATGGGTAAGGACAGCTGCAGGGGGTCTGAAGGTCGCCCTGCTCCTAAGGACCCTCTTCAGTCATCACTGGCGCATCCTTTAGCTTGAGCATCAGATCTGGTTTCAAAGTGGGGATTGGACTCTATCACCGATGCTGGGCGAAAAGAGAATGGGCACCGTGTAATTCATCTGAGAACCCCACTGCCATCCTCTCTAAGCCTCTGTCTCCCTGATCAATAATGTTAGGAAATGTTCCATCATTTGACTTTGAGAGCCTCTTGTCCTGCTTCAGAATCCTCCCCTCCCCTCCCCTCCTCTTCTCTCTTTCTCTCTCTCCACCTTCCCTCTTCCTCCCTCTCCTTTTCTCTCCGTTTCCCAGGCAGTACCTCCATGCTTCTCAGAACAGTTCTCCGGGCTCCAAGCTGCCCGGGGAATCATGTCCTGAGGCTTCCTGCTCATTCATTTGGAGACAACACTTTGACTGGCGGCTCTGCAAAAAGAGGAGAGAGCAAAGGCATTTACTGCTCATAAATGTACAGTCGCAAAGCAGCTCCGGCCGGCCTGTAGGATAGCACAGCTGTTCCCAAGGTTGGTTGGGTGGCAAGAGAGGTCCATGGAGAGTGGGGGGAGAGGGGGGAGGCCTCTCCTGCCTTCCATTTTCTTTTTCAAAGAAGTGATCATTTACACGCCAGAAAGAGTAGTTAAATTTCTAGGCTGCATGCTTCTCTCAGTGGAATGATTTAAAGCCATGTGCAAATAGCACATACAATTTATTATGCCTTAGGTCCAAACTGGGGATGTGTCTGTATGTACACACATGCAATCACCTCTCAGCATCTAACAGTGAAAAATAGTGCAGCCTCGTAAAAAAAACAACCACTCACAACAAAGCCACCTTCTTCCCAACTCCTGACAGCCAACATATCCTTAAAATAAACGGGAAAGATTCACTCTGCACACATGCGCAACTGAGTTTCTATGAATCAGACAAGTCTCGAGTCTCTCAGGTAACATCAGACCTGAGAGTGATGCTCACAGTCCTGGCATTTGTAAGCCTGACTGCGTCCTGGTGATTTACTCAGGCGGCTCCCCAGGCACGAGGGTGTGGAATCTCTATTTATTCACTCGGAGGAAACAAGCAAACAGAAAGTTAGCCCTGACACCAAGTTAATCAAAAAGTTTTTAATAGAGTACTTGAAGGACCCGAGGCAAATGCTTAGAGCCATAAACAGGTGGCACAAATCATCTCCAGCCTTGTTAGAGAGCACACAGCTCACTGCTGCAGGAGAGTCTTTCCTGCGTAATTAATCTGCTCGTTGCCACCCCGGCGTTTATTCATTCGGGGGCATGGAATCCCATCTGTAAGGCCAGTTGTTAGAACTGGTGAGAGAAGACTTCCTTCTTTCCTTATTTATTAGAGGAGAGAGAGAAAGCAGAGCGAGCCTTTGTGGTTATATTTCAGGTAGAAGCAAATCAAATATACCTCTAGGCCTTTAGCATTTTCAAGAGGCCAAGTGGCTAATGCAGGAGGGCCCATTACTTTCATATTTGTGAAGTGTGTGTGTGTGTGAGTGTGTGTGTGTGTGTGTGTGTGTGTGTGTGTGTGTGGTGGCAACGTCTAATTGAGTGGAGCTTTCAGGTCATGAAGCTACTCTCTAAGTGTGAAGTGAGATGTTGGGAAGCATTGACTCAATCCAGCCTCACTGCACTAGTCCATACAGCGCATTATGAGCATTAGAAAAAGGCACCTTTGCTCAAGACATCTTACTCCCGTCTGCTGGAAATTGTCACAGGCCACCGAATATGTTAGAACAAGACACTTTACTGCCACCTGCCAGAAAACTGCAAATAAAAATGCAAATCTACAATTTCTTTGACATAAAGGCTATCTCTTTAACTGTGATGTTCTCGTGTACCACATGATCTAATTAATTATACATGGGGGCACCACCATCAATGCAAACTTTAGCTAGCTTCTTGGGAATACTAGCTAGCTAAGTGAAATAAATGCTTACATAGAACCAGCTTACTAGTATACCATACCCTAAAATACTTTCAAGTGGTTTGACTTTTTAAAATAGCAATATGAATTTGATAATTATTTTCATAGAAATGGCCTTTTAAGCATAAACATAGTTTTTAAAATGACTAAGGAAAATAGGTTTTACTCATAAAAGTTTAAAGCTTCAGTATGTATGTAAAAAAGAAAACCTCTATAAATCAAATTTAAAAGACAACTGAGAAAAAATATCTTCCACAAATATGACAAAGGATTAATACTCCTAATAAACTGATATACTTTGATTAGAAAAAACAAGATGTTAAAACCATAGGAAAAATTTTGTGAGTTGCTTATTTACAGAAGAGGCAATAACATGCCTAATAAAATGTTTAGCTTTATTAGAGATCAATCAAGTAAAAACAAAATACCCACTAAATATTCTTTTCATATATCAAATTAGACAATTTTAAAAGCCATTAATTCATTCTCTTTTGATTTCTAGGCCTATTGCAACAACAGGATATGCACCTATCCTCCCAGACATGAGCAATAAGTTTCAAAAGTAGGATAGTCTAAATAGGTTTTTGTAGATGCTCTTTATCAAGTTAAGGATAGTTTTTTCCATTTCTAGTTGGTTTTAAAACATTAGAAGAGTTACAAGACAACTTGTTCTGCATCCAAGTTGTAGTCAGCATTGTTCTACAGGAGGTCTTACCCAACAGGTGGAGACAAAATGGAAATCACAGGAAAATGGACTGAAAGGAAGAAACAACACTGTCATCATTCACAAATATTATGCTTTCTGGATGTAAAAAATCTTCACAAGAACTATTAGAACTAGTAGAGATTTCGGAAAATATGCTAAATACAGCCCCTATACAAATGCAAACTAATGTGTCATTAATATCGCCTGTGTAGAGGGACAAATCCATGTCACATAGTTAGAGCAGGCCTAGATAGAGTGTTTACTATTATCATAGGATATAGTATTTACCACCATGGACATCCTCTTAAACCAAAGCCTTTCTGGAAAAAAATTAACGTGTAATTTCTAAAGGCCAACTGGGGACATTCCAAAATATCAAGAGTGGCTAACTAAGGGAGTAGAACTTTTGGATGGCTTTTGATTTTCATCTCTGTAATCATCTGCTTTACAAAAATTCTACAACAAGCAGTACTGTTTTCTAATCTGGAAGGGGAATATTTCTTTAATAAAAAGAAAGGCATTGGATAAAAACCCATTCAGCATCTACACTTACCCTACCACCTCCCTAAGGAGGCATTCTAACTAGCCAGAGAGTGCTTGCCAATCCAAACTGCTTTCTGCCTCATTTGTCCCATTTTACTTTAATCCTAATCTGAAAATAATTTTTTTCTTCACTCCCTCGTAGTAGATGTCTTAATTTCTCCTACCCTGATACCTATAACTATATCCTTAAATCATGTGATATACTTTGGCCTCCAAAAAGCCTAGATTATAAAATCTTTACCTAAAAACACTGTATCTCACACTTCCTCGGCCCTTGATAAACAGCATGGCAGAGGAATAGTGAACAGACCTGCCTTTAACGCACAGTGTGGGCCAGAGCTGGGGTGGGAAGGTGTCATACTGTCTAAAATTCCACTACTAAAACCTTTAGTTTAGCATGGTCCTCTTTTGGATCCTTTTTAGATT
>NW_006295491.1:2251986-2266921 GCF_000327345.1 Myotis davidii | reverse complement strand
CTGAAAGCGACTAAGACATTAAATAGTTCTTGTTTAAAATCTCCCTCCTGTAGGAAGGAAGTAGAGGAGGTAGACAAAAACAAAACAGCCCTAGCCAGTTTGGCTCAGTGGATAGAGCACTGGCCTGCGGACTGAAGGGTCCCAGGTTTGAGTCCAGTCAAGGGCATGTGCCAGGGATTGTGGGCTCAATTCCCAGTAGGAGGTGTGCAGGAGGCAGCCAATCAATGATTCTCTCTCATCATTGATGTTCCTATCTCTCTCTCTCTCTCCCTTCCTCTCTGATATCAAAAAAATATATTTAAAGCACAAACAAATAAAATAAAACAAAAACCAGTTTCTCGTAATTTGGACTAGGATAGTCTGATGGTGAGATCCTAACTCTTTTTGTGGTGAGGAAGGAACTTGGGAAGATGGGAAAGGAGATTGGCTGACCTGTCCCATGATATGTCAATGCTTCACTTTCTCCTAAGAAAGACTGTCTCAGATTATTCTGCCAAGGTCTGTTCTGTAGAAACTATTATGATCCGATCTTTCTGAATTTGGACAAATTCTCCCAGTCTTACATCCACATACTTAACTCCTAAAAGTTAGGAGATAATTTTGGGAAGCCTCTTTTGCTAGATAGAAGTTGCTAGGGTAGGGAAGCTTCCTGTGTGCCCTTCACCCCACAGCAAGTGGCCTGTGCCGAGGGCAGCGGGAAGGCCAGTCCAGCTCCCTCTGCCCAACCAACAGCCATGGAGGAGTCTGGGCTGTGCGCAGGGTGGCCCATTCATGTGACTGCAGCTCTAGCTTCTCACGTAAACCCTCTACAGCTTGGCCCAACTTGGTCACCTCCTTGACCAGTTCAGTTGGTGTTCAGGTTTATTTATTTAGGGATTCCCATCCATAGGCATAGAGAAGTCTGGGAAACCCAGAAAATCTGAGTAAAACCTGGGCATTTTAAGTAATCTGAATTTTCCTCCCAGGTTGCATAGGAAGTTTAAAATAACTGGAAATTTAGTCAGTACACAGCCGTTCTCCCAGTAAACAACAATTGAGCATCTCCCCATTCTGTTTCAAGACCTCAGATGGCTAGAAGGCAGAGATATAGGCAAATAACCATGAAACAAAGCAGCAAAAGAAAAGGATCATGAGAGAGTTCCAAACCAGCTTCGTGGCTGAGCTCTAGGGTTATGCAGATGAGTTGGAATCTCAGATCCAACACTTCCTAGAGTGTAGCTTTGGGCAAAAATATAGCAGCCCACACTTATGGTGCATGTTCTATATGCCAGCCATTGTACCAAGTGCTCTAACCTGTATTATCTCATTTAATCTTTACAGTAACCATAATAAGCAATAGGAGGTGCTGTTGCCCTTTTATAGAATAGGAAACTGAGGATTAGAAGCCAACTCTGAGATAGAGTTTGGAGTATAAGGTATTTATTAGAAAATCAGCACCTGTGAAAGGAGGAGATTGGGCAGATGTGACAGAATGTCCCATGTTGGGCTGAAATGGCCAGGCATTATTCACTCACCTCTCTCAGTCACTAGATTAAGGCTGCCCCAGGAAGGATATAACCTCCAACAAGGCTCTTAGTAGCTGAGGGGGACCGTGAAGGAGCCAATAGCTAGGGGCTCTTTGCTGACTGTCCTTCCAAAGCTGGGCAATGCGTCCTGAGAGGCATCGCTGTGTATTTCAAGTGCCTACCCGGCCAAATTGTTATAAGGATTAGAATTAATATGTTATTGGCATAGATACTTGCTCAATAAATTATGGCTTTTGTCATTCAGCAGAGAATCTGGGTGTGGGGAAATGTCATGATAATTTCCAGAAGATATGACTTAAGGAAAACGTCATCCATATTTTTTGGACCTTAAAACTCTGTTTCTCTCCTTGCTTGTTGGTGGCCAATCACCCAGGTACAAAAGCTACAGAGTGCAGAGTGATGGAGCCAAAGAAACTGCCACTCACAGGCGGAGGTGGTGCTGTTGAAAAAGAGGAAGGCCTGTTTTGCGGTGTGATTTTTTTTTAAGGTAATCTCAGATGGAATTTGTGAGTTTTGAGCATTTTAAGTAGGAATATTTTGTAGGATGGTGTTCATGAAAAAGTGCCTTGGGTGGGTGGTGGGGCACTTGTTCACAAGTGGGATGGCACACAGAGAAGAGGTGGTTGCAGCATTTTGGGATCTCCATGGAAGCCGAGCTCTGCAGGAGCCAAGGCGGAGTCTGTGGGAACATCATGGTCGGGCCCAGAGGAACCGTGATGAACTATAGTTACTAAGCAAGCCCACGCTTTCCAATTACTCACAGCAAGATCTGTTCTTAAAAATACAAAATGACAATTGAGACAATGAGGAAAGAGTCTGATTTCCAATTACTCACAGCAAGATCTGTCCTTAAAAATACATAATGACAAATTGAGACAATGAGGAAAGAGTCTGATTTCCAATTACTCACAGCAAGATCTGTCTTTAAAAATACATAATGACAAATTGAGACAATGAGGAAAGAGCCTTTGGGACAGCCCTAGCTCTTACCTGTCGGAGTATGTGTCAGAACCTGATGTTCTCCTGAACTTCCATGGTGTGACTTCAAGCAATTACACCTCTGCTTTCAATCCCTGTTTGTTTGTGTCAGCTAGGAGTGTGCCTTTCTTCTGCTCTTTCCTCCCCACTCCCTCCCTTTTCCTATTCCTTTCCTTTGTATTTAAATTAATTTAAATTTTTTAATCTAACACTTCCTTTTTTGTAATGGAAGGAGGCTATGTTAGTCCAATTTATTTTTTTTATCAGAAATTGAAGACCCATACTCAGTTTTGCATGCTGTTATTTTAAAGGTAAGATTAAAAGCAAAGAATTTTTTCATTTTATCACAAACTCCTTTGAATTGCAATATATTTAATTTCACAAATATACCATAATAAATGTAATGATTTCCTTAACTGAAAACTTATATTTATTCACTTTTTAAAATTAATTATTAATGCTGAGGTTGATACTGAGTGTAAATACTTTTTCCATATTTTGGGTAGTTTTAATGTTTTTATTACTACCCTGTCTCTTTCATAATGAAATTAAGTGGATAACAATTTACATACAGTAAAAAAAAAATTAACTGTGTTGGGGGAAAAGAAACTACTGATACAAAAACAATAACACGAGATATAGGTTTAGCACAGAAAAATTAATTTTACTTTTTCCTGAAAGTAAGCCATAGATCTAAGGCACCTAGAGGCCTAAGGGGAGAGGGAAACATGGTTAAATACGTGTTCACATTGTTCACAAACTAAAATCAAGTGAGGGTTCAGGGGAAGAGTATTATTTTCTCTAACACTATTTTGGGCAAAGAAGAGATCCATAGTGTGACACTGACTTGTAATTCAGTAACGGTGGTCTAGGAGAGTCATCGGAACAACGTGTCATGTGTACCACTTTCCAGAAGTTTGCCTTCATGCGTGGGACATATTTAGAACACCTAGCACGCATCTTACTGTGGAGACAGTGAAACTCCCGAACTTGTCTGCCGAGTTTGTGTGTTGCATTTTGAGACACAGAGCAGTGATTTTCAACCTTTTTCATCTCATGGCACACATAAAGAAATTACTAAAATTCTGCCACACACCCAAAAATATATTTTTTGATGATCTTACAAAAAATAGGTATAATCTTGATTCATTCACACCGGACAGCTATTGTTGTTTTGGCTATTGCCTTTTTTATTTTTTATTTGACAACCTAAGGGAAAAGAGGTCAGTGCCTCTGACTAAATAGTCAGGTATTGTATGCTTTAAAAATTCTTGGGGACATGGTTGAAAATCGCTGACCTAGAGATTTGAAGCTGTTGCTGTTAGTCTTGTCTTTCTGGGAGCACTGGGTTTATATGGGCAGTCACTCCATTGTCAGCTCTGAGACTCTTGCTGGCACGTCCTCCTACCTTCCCCCCTCTTCCCCCTGACACGGCATCAGTCCACAGGTGGCGTGAGACCTGGGTTAGCTGTAATGAGAAGAAGCTTATTTATTCTATGTCTCTTTGTAGACCTGAACAGGAAGCACAGAGCTCTGGCGGCCACTGGAAGCCCCCAGGAGTCAGCTTTAGAGGGAGGCTGATGCTGAGACGGCAGGATGGAGTAACAGAGAGAAGTGGGCTGTTGATGACATCACTCACTGCTGGTTGCATCATGCCTAGAATCAGCTAGCCTCTAGGTTCCAGCTGTTTTCAAACATTTCCGTCTAGTTTAAGGCAGCCTGAGTGATGGTTTTAATACTCGCATCTGAAACCATCCACACTGATCCAGGGATACATACCTATCATCAGGAAAATATTTTACCAAAATGATGTGAAATTTATTGAGCTATAGATTCAGGTGATAATCATAAGAGCTATCCCATATATAATGTTTTCTCAGCACTAGGCATCATTCTCAGCATTCTACATGCATTTCTTCATTTTACCTTCACAAGAACTCAGTGAAATTGGTATATCATCATCCTCATCATACAGAAGTAGAAACTGAATCATGAGAGTTAAGTAACTTGGTCAAGGTCACTCAGCTACTGAACTCAGGAAGCCTGGTTCTTGGGCCTGGTCCAATCACCACTATACTATACTGCCTCTCAGTAAATGCATGTACCTTCCACACAGATAGCATTCCTCCCAACTTACAGAGGCCATGATATTAATTCTTGCCAAGAATCTGGAGGACAGCTATTTGTGTTGCCAAGTGGTTGGCAGATGTGCAACTTTGACAGTCACTGGGCAGGGAGGGTAGCATAATGCTTACGGGCAGGAACCGGTATTCAGATAACCTGAGTTGAATCCTTATTTGCCACTTACTAGCTCTGCGATCTTATCTGCAGGAGCCTCATTCCCCTCAACTATCAAATGGCAGCGGTACTATGTAGCTGGTAAGATTTTATAAGGATTAAATGAGATGATGGTCAGAGAGTAAGATCTTCTCATTGAAAGGCTGCAATTTAGAATGAATGACCACTGGCCCATGGATGAGTATGTGGCAGGAGAGGCCCAGCGCGTGCATTAGAGAGTGGATTAAAATGCAGAGGCTCAATTCATATCAGTTACCTCAAACAGGCACATATTAATGACAGAGAGTAGAGTAGAGGTGACTTGGGGAGAGAGGAACAGAGGATTAGTATTTCACAGATAGAGAGTTTCTGTCTGAGATGATGAAAAAGTTCTGGAAATTGTGTTAGTAGTTACACAACATTGCAATGTACTTAATGCCACCGAATTTTACAATTAAAACTGGTTATACTGGTAAATCTTATGTTAGGTATATGTTATCACAATAAAAATTGTGGAAAAAGAATCAGGAGCTTGTGATTGTTATTGGTTGAGGGGAAGCAGGAAAATGATAACTGATTATGAATACCATGAGCAGAAACTCTGGCATGAAAATTTAAAACCCCTAAATAATGAAATTATATTTTTAGAGCAAATTTCACACATAATATCTATTTGATCATAATCACTATTTGCATAATAAAAAGGTCAAAGGAATCATGAGACAGAAAGGATATTAAAAGGTAATTTTTTTTCATTGTCAAGCTGTTTGGCACAATATATTTACTTGGACCCTTTCCGTGGGCTTGTGCCGGTAGAAGGCTGTGACCTTTGGGTATCAACAAGAGGAGCAAAGCTCACAATGTTGGGGGCCCTGTCTCCATACAGGTCAAGTTTTCCTTAGAGGCCCCACTCACTTCCTGTGTCCTTACTGCCTATGTGGTTAAGTTTCAGCCTTAAAACTAAGAAGCATCTTTAAAAAAAAATGTGCATGACCTCCTGTGACTAAAGGAAGAAAAAAAATCCCCAGCTCTAAATTTTTAAAAGAAAGTGCATCTTTACAATAACAATAAAATCCTCCCAATCAAACCTTTAAGAGGCAGCCTGCATCTCTATCTTTGCCTGGGGCCCATAACTATCCTTGGCTAATCTGTCTCTGACATATAGAGAGCTGATATTGTGGTTCTGATAGATGCATGTTAAACTCTATTCAGAGAAGTGGGGAGAGGGAGCCCTGGGTGAGAATAAAGAATGAGTATTTGAGACTGGATAAGTGAAAGGGGAAGGTGGAATCACTGACTTGTAGAATAGATGCTAATAGAAGAAGAAAAAAGTAAGATCCGCAGCCCTCAGATTTGTTCATGGCTTCTTTAGACAAACCTCTGAGACTGGCGGTCCCATCCAGGCCAGTCATCTACAGAATTCCACATCCACCCCAGTCCTGCTTTATGTGAGCTGTACCATCTTGGATGGTTATACTGGGGTATAAATTGGTGATCAGCTGGCCCCTTCTTAATGAGCAGCAAACGTGGGGAGTTTTTCACTTGCTGTGGAAAGACAAAGGGGAGAAAGAAGAAGAAAGTGTCTGGGAGAACTGTGAGTCCTCACCAATGGTCCCCAAGGAAGGCCGTGAGATCTTTTATGTGAGAAATCTTTAAAAGAAAGAAAGAAATTTAGCAGCTCACGATGACTTCAGCTCTGTATTGGAGGTGGCACTTCCAAGGAGACCTGCAGTGCTGTTTTCGTGAAGCTGATATCTGTGTTTAATATGAACCTTGTTAGGCATTTTGGAGGATGTCTGCCCAGCTCACATAGACCCCTTTCTCTAGGGCCTGCTCTTTCCAGGTGGGTGGGCGGAGGCAATCATATTTATGCTATTTGGTCCTGTCCTCGTGACTACAGGTGATTGGACCCTTCACTCCAGGGATTTATTTATTTTTATTTTTTATTTTTGTTAATCCTCACCCAAGGATATCTCCCCATTGATTTTTAGAGAGAGTGGAAGGGATGGGGAGAGACACACAGAGAGAAATATCAACTGGACAGAGACACATCAATTGGTTGCCTCCTGTACGCGCCCTGACCAGGGCCAGGGATCAAATCTGCAGCCTACGTACATGCCCTTGACTAGAATCAAACCCGGGACCCTTCAGTCTGCAGGCCGACGCTCTGTCCACTAAGCCAAACCAGCTAAGGCACTCCCAGGGGATTAGAATTGAGACTTAGAGTGTCTCTTTAGTCTACTTGCTAGAAGTAATAGAAACTCAGAATCCATGGAAACATCATCCATCATCACATATATATGGAAAAGCAGAAACAGTGGTGTGTTCAGGGACACAGAACTGAGAGTAGTCTGGTTCCTGTCAGTTCTTTAGGCTCAGTTCTAGTCCTTTATAAAGGACTATGCTTGGTTTCTGTGAGCTGTCATAATCCTTTCGAGAAATCACTTTTACATCTTAACCAATCCAGAGTTGATTTCTATGTCATGCAACTAAAATATAATTGTATTTTCAGCTTAAACATAGGGTATGATATCATGTCTATACAGAAGATCACTAGACTGACACTGTGGAAGGATCATCTCTAAGTTTGCTATCTCGGGGCAGCTCCTATGCCATAGATGCCCATGGTAGAGATGCATCAATGATTCCACCTCCCATTGTCTTTAGATTCCATCTGGATGGGAAAATTACCGAAGGACACAAAACTAGGAGTTACCTTGATTATTATTTCCTCAGCCTCCCTCCCCTTCATCAATCCATCCATCTCAGATCTATTCACTCACCTCTGTGTGCAGACCTACCCTACTCTAAGCCATCAGTACCTTTGTCTGGGTTACTGTGATGGTCTCCTAGCTGGCCGCTGGTCTATGTCACTTTCCTGTTCCAAACATTCCATATTAGGAAGCAGCCTAAGCTGAAGTAGCAGAAATCCAAAATACAATGACTCAAGCAAAGGGAGGGAGCTGGTCATAGGCTGCATGCAGTCATGAAGGGCCCTACAGTTTCGCTTTCTTGTTGCGCACCATACCACAGGGTGTTGCCCTCATGTTCCAAAGCCAAGCTGGTTCTGCAGCCATATCCATGTCCCAGTCACCAGGATGGGGAAAAGAGAGAGGGACATGCCCAATCACTTAAGAGCAATGCCCAGAAGTTGTGCACATCACTTCTGCTTGTATCTCATTGACAAGAACTTAATCACATGACCACATATTTATGCAAAAACAGCAGAAAAATATACTTTCAACTAGGGTGGCATTTGCTGGCTACAACTCAAGGGTTCCAGGACTAAAAAGAAGGGGAGAATGGGTATGAGGGGGACAACTGGTAGTCTCTTCTCAACCTCTAATGGCTGCCTGTGCTTGCAGATTGAAACCCAGATCTTTGACCATAGTCTCCAAGGTGGTCTGGCATCCATCTCCCTCTCCTGCCACCCTTCCCCTTGCTCACTTGGCTATATCAGGACCTCACATCTTTCTGCTTGTGGAACATGTCAAGCATGCTTTTGCCCTTGCTGTTGCTTCGCCTAGAAAGCTTTAAGTAGGATCTTCCAATGTCTGTCTGCTGCTCATTCTTTGTGTCTCGGCTCAGATGCTACCTCTTTCCAGAAGCCTTCAGCGCCCACTTGATGAATCACCCAGGCTCCCAGTGGCCTGCCTTTCCCCAGTCACTTTCCATCACGGTTCTGTTTTGTTGATTATCATTGTTTACTTCTTGGAATGTATCGCTGTGTTGGCTTTCTTGTTTGCTTATTTATCATCTATCTCCACTAGAATTTGAGTTTTGGGGGAGCAGAGACCTTGCCTCTCCTCTTTACCACTCAGACCAGCACAGAGGATGGTTCCTGGCACATGGTACAGGCTCAGATATTTACTGAGTGAATCAATGGGCAGCCTAGGATCTGGTACCAACATTCCTAAGTAGAAGCATATCTTTTAACTTTGGGGAATAGGCTAATGTCCTCTCCTTTGCTCCTGAGGGTGTCCTGTCTGGTTAGAAGCATGGCCTTTCTGTGATGGGTCCTATTTTCTTACTCTGTGGCAGGTCAGTGTCATTTGTCCTATAACCTCATCTCCCCATCTTCACAATTACTGTGACATCCGAGGCTGGAGAAAATGATGAAAGTAAGTCTAATAAAAAAATACTTGTGGTTTTTCTAAGCCTCTCAGGAATTTTACTCATTCCAGAGCCATTCTGTGCTGGGCCTTGCAGGTGCAGAGGTGTGGGATGCTGTTAAGAATCTAGTGTAAGTGTTGTGCATTTCCAGTTGGTATACTATGTAAACATGACTTCTAGAGAAATAGAAAATCAATAAAATACATTCTGACACAATACCAGTAAGCTTAGTTTTTAAAAGCAAAACAGAAACATTAACGATACATCAGATGGAGAAAAAGTAAGATATTTTTTGGCCAAAACAAGACTTGGCATGTGTATGTATTCCAGTGGTTGTGTGGTATTTTGTTCTTCAATCTGTTTTCCATTTCTGAGATGGGTAAAAATCATGCCTATTATTTACATCCCCGGAGACTTTGAGAATGAATGAATGACCTGAAATAGGGAATCATTAGTTATGGCTTATTTAATCATGTGCAGGACAACTTTCAAACTGACTTCAATGCACAGATCTTCCAAATAACACCCTCTTCCAACCCCCACACAGCCCTTCAGCACCGTTAGCCCCTGTGTGCATGGAGGAAGGTGAAGGGTATGGTATTTATCACAAGCGAGTCCAAGCATTAGAATTCCCAGAGAGTTACACAGGATGAGAATCTAGCCCAATAATAATAATCTTTAATGTTATTTATATGTGATCTCCCTGCCTTTTGCCAAAAGTCTTAATAAGTAAGTTTCAGGAGGTTTTAATTAAAAAGAACTCATTTGGTGGCCTTTCTCCCGTCGGAATAAAGTCTGTTCCAGAGAAGTGTGCTGCAGCCGGCAACCCTGGGCCAGTATCATCTTCCCAGAGCATTCCCGGGGCCCATTTATCCGAGGAAGGCACACTCCTGTGTCCATCCTAAGATGTTTCTCTGCCCTGCATGGAACTCCATCACCAGGAGACGCCTTTGCTAAAACATTGCCAACTTCCATGGAGGCAGGGTAGCAAAGACCCTGAACACAGTGGTGGGCAGTGGGGGTGGGGTGGCGGGGGAGCCATGCAAAGGATGCTGCTTTTCACATAGCACTAATGCAGCATTAAGCAAAGAAGATTCCTCTGGATCCTGGAGAAGTGTGGCAGTCAGTAGACCTGTCACTACTGAATGAATTGGAACATCAGAAAGCGCATTTCTAAAACCCAGGAATCGTTTTTATCCATTACTTCACAAATACGTTTCTATTTACTGATTCCTATGGGAATAAAAATGCCATAAAAGGGATGGTGAGGGGGAGCTCTTCTTTCAAGTCATACTGGAGCGTGAGCCCGGACGCTCAGGAGAGAGATTCGAGTTTCCAGCTCCTTCTAAGGTTTCAGTCTGATGTCTGGTGGGGCCCAGTCTCATCAGCAAGACATGGCAGGTATTCTCAGTGGGTCCCTGAAGGGCAGCCAGGGCACGGAGTCGGAAGAGGAGGCTTCAGTGTCGCCTGCTGGGTCTGCTGGACCAGATCACTGGCGTTTGCGGATCCTGCATGTTAAGCTGTTGACCTGGCGACCTGCAGAGCTCCGGGGAGTGCATTTCTGCTCTGAGAAAACAGCTCTGATTGGCAATAGCAGCTAATGAATTCTTACTTGGAGGCAAACATTGACTTCACCTTCGAGCCCCAAGGAGCCTTGGGAAAGCTCAGGCTACTCAGAGCTTTTTGAAGAATTTCATCTTAGAGCTGAGGATTTGGGCAGGATCTTGTCCATGGGAGGTGAGAGGTCAGCATCCTACAGGGCCTTGCCAGTGGTGGGGTCCAGCCACCTGCCCTTCAAGCAGGTCAGTGCTTAATCCAGCTGCTAATCTGTCTAAAGGAATTTCTAGCATCAAGAGTTCATGTGACCTTACAGGGGCACTTAATGTTAGAGTCAGGGAGAGGGAGGGCTTGTGACCATCTCCCCTCCTTTTACAGAGATGAAGGTCAAGGATCAGTCTGGGTCCAAGGTCATTGAGCTAGTTAACGGCATAGCTCAAATGTTTCCTGGACAAACATTTCAAGGGCCAGCTTCGGTGATATGACAGATAAATACAGCCTAACAATTTGTCATGAAAGTGATCAGGAGATCTGGAAACTAGGAGCAGATGCAGCTCCATAAGAAGCATGCTAAGAATGTCCCGCACACCTGCCAGGGATTGAAGGGGCAGAAGCATCCCTCAGCTCCCATCGGAGCACCTACCTTGGGACCAATGCCCTTCTGGCCACTGGGTCTTGGCATGAACTCCCAAGCGCTGAAGGGAATGAATGAAAAGGGATGCCAGCTGTAGACTTCAGGTTGATCAATGAGGACAGAGCTGACACTATTTGAGTGCCACTTTACCCAGACATTGAGAAATAGAAGAGGAAAATAAAGAGGCAGAGGTGAGGATATGGAAATCTGCCTCAGTCTTAGCAATGGGGCAAAGTCCAGAGAGGCTTGCTCAGAACTCTAGCAAAAAAATGTTATCTAACATCAGAGTATACTCTGCCCCAAATGTAAAACAATACAAATTGGGGCTACATTAAAGATTTTGAAAATATCAACAATGACAACATCAAAACACATTCATTTCAAGATACACGAAGCTGGTTTTTTGAGGTTCGTGGATATAAGCCATAGTGAAATCTAGTATCACTTTATTGTAGCACATCTCCACCCCCACCCCTCAGGTATTCCAGGCATTGGGACATGATGTTTCCACAGGCCCTCTGCTCAGCATCATCTCTGGTTCTGCTCTTTCTTTAGGGAGTTATTTCTTCTCTGAAGTTATAGACATAAATTTGGTTTTCTGTAGTTTTTTTCCACTAAAGCTCCTTTTCATACTCATTCATTCATTCATTAAATATTTATTGAGCACTTACTATATTTTAGATGCTTGCTATGCAATAGTAAACAAAACAGAAAAAAATCATGGGAAATTATATCCTAGTAAGGACATAGACACCAAACAAAATAAATCAGTAAATATATAATGATAAGTGCTGAGATGAAAAATAAAGAAGGGAAGGGAATAAGAAGGTGTGTGTGTGTGTGTGTGTGTGTGTGTTGGCAGAGGGCTTACAATTTAGAACATGAGTTTCACAGAACACAGTGCTTAAAAATTAAAGCTTCTGTGCTTTTACTGAATTGGTGAGAAAATTCTAGGGAAGCAAGAGCAAGGGACAGGAGTAGTGAGGCAGGAAAGGCGTGAGAATCAATGCAAGGTTGTGTTTCACAGAAGCCACTGCTTGGTGTCAAGTGCAACTCATTGCTGCCTCTCACAGGACTCACTTCCCAGAAGTCACAAGAACCATATGTCTCAAGGCATCTGTCTGAAGGGAGGAAGGGAGAAGAATTTGAGCACCTGAATCCCTTTGGGGCATTAACTTTGCATGTATGGTGGCCATAAGCAGATCTTATGACATCTGCTACTGTTACCTTTGGCAAAGGTAGGGAAGCCCTGAGGTGGGGTCATATGGTATGTGTATGACAGGAGGTGTTGCTGGGTTGTGCCCACATGGGAGCCCCCACAGGATAGGAGCTGCAAGAACTCTGGAGACAGGAGAAACCAGAAGGATCTGAGGGATCCCATATGAGGTATCTGATGCAGAAAGAGCGGCCAGGAGCTGGAGGTCCATCAAGAAGATGAAATTTTAGTAAAGTCTTGAAGCTATATAACTATATGGGAGAAGAGCATTTTGGGCAAGAGTATTCATGCAAAGGTAGTCAGTAGGGAGTGCCGGTGGCATATTCACAGAACCAGAGAGGCCAGGGCAGCTGCAGTGGAATGAAGGGGAAGGAGATGGTAGGAAAGGAGGTTGGAAAGGTAGCTGGTGGTTAGCTCATGCAAGGTTATGGGTCTTAGAAGGATTTGGGTTTTACTCAAAATATGATGGAAAACCTTGGGTGAGGGAGGTTCCTGGAGAATTCTGGCATGATCTGACTCACATTTTAAAAGGCTCAGACTCTGGGGCTGATAGATGTGGAAAGTAGAGTTAGGAGCTCAGGCTAGAAGCAGGGCAACTGGTCAGGAGGCTACTACTGCAGTGTCCAGGCGAGGTGGTGATACTTACACAAGGATGTAGCAGTGTGGGTGGTGAGAGGGGGGCTGGATTCTGGATATACTTTGAAGAATTTCCTGGTGGATTGGATATATGTAAGACTTGAGAGAAAGAGAGGAAGGAATCAGAGGTGCTCTCAAGGTTTCTGTTCTAAGCAACTAGAAAAATGGACTTGCCATCTACAGAAATGAAGAAGACAGTGAAAACCAGTAGGTTCAGGGCAGAATAGCAGGAGCTCAGCTTTCGACATCTAATATTTGAGAGCTGAGTTATGGGGCTGGACAGTGGAGAGATTTTGACTAGAGATGTGACTTTTGGGAGCCACTAGCAGATAGGTCACCTTGAAATCCATCAGAAGGTGAGTGGAGGTAAGACAGCAGTGAAGTCTAATGCCTGAGCTTAGATGTGTTTAGAGGTTGAAAGGATGAGAGAAAAATCAATTTTATGGAGAAAGAGTGGCCAGAGAGACAGAGGGAGAACCAGGGTTGCAGGATCTCAGAAGCCAAGCAAAGGCAAGGCCTTGGGTGTTTGTGAATTGCATAATGATAGCCATTTGGTAGAAGGCTGCCCCTTCACCTGTGGGCACCTCTGAAAGTCACAGCTACTCTGGGGTTCCTCTTCATTTCCTTATCTGTGAAACAGTAACAGCATCTTTCTTAAAAAGTTGTTGTTAGGAGATTCCACAAAAAGCTTCATAAACTATTATGTATTACACACAAAGAGGGCTTCATATCACATATTAGTTATATCAGTGATGTCAGTGCTTAATCCGAATCTGGTTCTCTTTGTCCCTTTTTTTAATTCTTTTTCATTCTCTCTCTCTCTCTCTCTCTCTCTCTCTCTCTCTCTCTCTCTCTCTCCTTTGTGTCTCTCCCTCCCTCTTCCCTCTCATCCTTTCTTCTTTTATTCTCTCCCCACCACCAGATGTGGAAGAAGAAGAACCTGGGCGTCAGAGTGATGCTTCAGAGAGTATTGCCTCTAGCATGGGTCATTGGATGTTGGATGTAGCTTTTTATGCTCTTTCTGAGTGTCAGTTTTGGCAAAGATCCCAAAAGACTAAGAACAGTAGATGTCAGAGCACCCATAGAAGAAATGATAAGAGATTATGAAGTAAATTTTGTGATCCTTTGCTCATAGCCCACCTTGGGGTATATTACAAAGCTTGGAAGAGGCAAAAATCAGAGGGAGAAAATTTCTTTGGAGAGAATTAGCAGGGTGCTGGGAGTTTCGCTTACATGAAGCCAAGTGAGCCAGGGCTACCTTTCAGGGGGCTTGTCCTCTGTCTCTGGGCATTTGGAGACTCCAGAGTCTGGATCCTCTTGAATGTCTAAAACTCTACAGGCAGTGACTGGCTGAGCAGCTGACCACAGCAGTGTAGAAAGACAAGACTGTTCGGTGAAGAGTCGAATGCCCAGAGCTGTGCTCCCCTGTCCACCAGTTACAACTACACTGAAGAAATCCATCTGAAAATCATCTTAAAAGGGTCCTGGCAAAGAGGAACACTGGGCCAGCAGGGATGAGGGTGGGAGACTGCCTGATGCTGGGGATGTCCTAAGGCTCCTCTGATCTTTAGACAACAGAGCTGGATTTCCCAGGTTCAAAATCATGCTCTGGGAGAAACCAAGATGGTGGCATAGGTAAACACCAGAAATTGCTGCCTCGCACAACACTTCAAAAATACAACTAAAAGACAAAACGGACATCATCTAGAACCACAGGAAGGCTGGCTGAGTGGAAATTCTCCAACTAGAAGGAAAGAGAAAAGCACACTGAGACTCAGAAGAGGTGCAGAAGTAAAGTGCAGAGGTACAGAGGCTCGTGCGTGGAAAGGGTTGGCAACGGAGAATGCCAGTGTCTTTTTCAATCGGGAGGGAGTCTCAAGCTCCTGACTGCTCTGAACTCCAGTTCCGGGTGAGTCTCTGGGAACCCAGACTCATACGGGGAGAAACTGGACAGTCTGGCATCAGGCGGAACTCAAGAGCGGCTTTCTCTCAGAGAGG
>NW_006295491.1:2246839-2251431 GCF_000327345.1 Myotis davidii | reverse complement strand
AGAAAGAAGAAGAAAAGGTAAAGATAAAAATTATGAACAAAGTGATAACAAATACATATCTATCAACAAGTGAATCTAAAAATCAAGTGAATGAAAAACCTGAAGAACAGAATGAACTGTTGATTATAATAGAATCAGGGACATAGAAAGGGAATGGACTGACTATTCTTGGGGGGGTAGGGGGGAAGGAGTGTGGGGGATGCGGGAAGAGACTACACAAAAATCGTACACCTATGAATGAGGACAGTGGGGGGAGGTAAGGGCAGAGGATGGGGTGGGAACCGGGTGGAGGGGAGCTATGGGGGAAAAAAGAGGAACAAATGTAAGAATCTGAACAATAAAGATTTATTTTAAAAAAAGTCATGCTCTGCCATTTTCTAACTGTAGGCAAGTGATGGCTCATCTCTGTGCTCTAATTTCCCCACTGTGCCATAATAAATCCAATCCCAGGGGGCACAGGAAGTACCAACACTAGATTACATCTGTGCAGGTCTTTCAAACTCTTTCATCTAATTCTCTGCCCTGAGCTCCAGCCTCAGGGTCTTGAACCAGACACAGTGAGTTAGAGGAAAAGTTAAAAAGAGCGTGAGGGCTTCCTCCCTTCTGACTGAGATGTTCAAGGCTCCCTCTCTCACCAACTCCAATAAATTTGCCAACCTAAGGTGGGCCCAAGTGGGGTAAAAGTGAGGAACTCTAAATGAACACATGGAAAATAAAAAATAGAAATATGGGTAAGAGATTGCATTGGTCTGGTCTGGAGCTGTTAGTATCTGGGTGGGGAAGGCCAAGGCCACAGGGACTCGGAGGGTGCCCCTGTAGGAAGGACCTCATGACTTTCTGCTTGTAGCCAGTGATGTCCAATAAACTCACTCAATAAATACCAGTTTAGGGATTGTTTTGTAAGTGGTGTTTCCAGCAATTGCTTCCAATTCTGCCCAATGGCCTTTGGAGCAAAGAAATGTCTTTCAATCCTCTCCCTCCAGGAACTGGGTAGGCAGTGGTATTATTTTTTTCCATGACCTCCAACTATTGTTTGAAATACTGGCATTTCATATTTTTCTAGGAGGGACCTGGGCATATTCTGAGATGAGAAGAGTTGGGACTTGTTGGCCTCAATGCAAATCATCCATGAAGATTTCAAGCACCTTTTCAGGAGTTTTTATTTTTTGACAAACCCTTGGTGGAGTTATTCCCCAAGGTATAGGGATCTTTCTGGCTGTTTATAAGTGTCTTGGAAATTCT
Source organism: Myotis davidii (assembly GCF_000327345.1). Classification (NCBI taxonomy): domain Eukaryota; kingdom Metazoa; phylum Chordata; class Mammalia; order Chiroptera; family Vespertilionidae; genus Myotis; species Myotis davidii. The sequence goes on along the minus strand of NW_006295491.1, from coordinate 2,250,189 downwards.
TTATTCTTAGCAGTTTTCTAATTTTACGTATTATTATTTTGTTGTTGCCATTTGTATTTTTCCAGGAGATTCATTCCCCTGTGGCTTGAAATTTCTGGTTAATATTTAAAGTTGCCCCTGACTCATGTGCCTCCCTTGACTTACTGTTCAGGTATCTTTCATTATTTGGCAAATAATAGTTACCAGCTGTGATTAAAATATGGTGCCAATGTTTTAGGACTGACACAGAAGATGGCAGATGGCACCTCCGGCATTACTCAGACCGGCCATCTAAGCCCCATGTGGCTTTGGATCTGTGCCTGAGGTCAAGGGTCAAACCAACTTGTGAGTGGGCCCCAGGCCAACTTAACAGATGGGAGAGGATGGAGAAGGCCGGCAGACCACATGAGCCCTAAAGAGAGTCTGTGCACCCAGAGAGACTGTAGCATTTCACGATCTCCCCAAAGAGGCCCTGGTGCTTAAGCACAAAAATTATGGTTGACCACGGGACTAAAGCATTTAAGGAGAGATTTCTGCACATCCCCAGCCAAAAGCCTTCAGGCATGTAAACAGAGTGAGGGAACTCTGAATCTCAGCCTTTATGTGTATTGACCAAAACAGCTCCTCGGGGCAGAAAAATGGGGCTTTCCGTAGTCTGAAGATTTCCTCTCATTCTGAGAGTGGAGTCAGCTACCTTGGCCTGCGTGGTCCTGAGTGATGTGGACACTGGAGTGTGGCCCCTGAGGGTTATGGGGCAGAACTGGGGATGGTGCGGCAGCTCAGGCCCAGAGAAGTGGGTTTTCAGGACTTGCCCTCTTCCTCTTTTACTATCTTAAATTTTTTAAATTAAATGTATTAGGATGGCACTAATTAATAAGATTTTACAGGTTTCAAGTCTATATTTCTATAGTACATGATTTGTATATTGTATTGTGTGCCCACCACCCAAGATCAAATCATCTTCAATCACCAGGTATTTGGCCCCCATTAGCCTTTACTACCCGTCCACCCACTTCTGTCTGGTAACCACCGTACTGTTGTCTGTGTCTATGAGTGTCAGTCTTATATCTTACATATGAGATATATGAAATCACATGGTTCTTAGCTTTTTCTGACTGATTTTGCTGTGCATGATATTCTCAAGCTCCATCCATTTTTCCCCTTCTCTTTCTCCTGCAAAGTATTTTGTGCCATAACTTCACTGCCTGCTGTATAGGTGACAATCTGGTGTTGTCTCTATCTGTGGCGGTTGGCTGGCTCTGAGTTTTTCCAGCCAAGTGTATGGGTGCCCTTTCAGGGGACAGGGCTAGGACAATAAAGAACATCCTGTGATGGCCTGTGGATCTAAACTTATTTTTGTTCAACAGGCAACATGCATACCTGACCAGGAAGGCTGGAAATGGCTTCCAGTGTGTGCCTTTGGGGACACATGAGGGAATGTCTAGGGTAAGCTGGGAGCAGTCTAGCCAGGTAGTACAGCTAAAGGTTTTGCAGATAGAGGAGGATGGGAAACGGATCCATGCAGACAGGTGAGCTGGAACTATGTGGATGGCAAAGGAAATGCACTGTAATTGGCATGTGCTCTTCCTCATTCCAGGTGATGAGAAGTTAACACAAGGGATTGCTGAGTGCACTGATGGCCAAGCTTTTCAGGCTCAGTTCCACCTTGGGCTGGGGATCTGAGTTTAAAAGACACCACTTCCTTTGCCCAGAGAAGGTGTCTTACGACAGTGTGCAACGTTCAGTAGGATTGTCAAGGAACCACCTAATGGGATAGTTGAGAAGTGGTCGGGAGCCAGCACCGCAGGTGTGCCCTAGCTGGCTGTCACCTTTATAAAGGTGTCTGTGTATCAAAAGGCACACCCATCTTATGGTTTTGTAGACATTATCCTCAGCACTTTACAACCAGCATACATTCAGTTCTCATAGCAACCTATGATACAGTACTCTCATCATTTGTGTTTTTACAGAGGAGAGGTTAAGTAACTTCTGTGAGGTCACAGTTAGTGTGATACAGACCCAAATTCCAGCCCTGGCTCTAGAGTCCACACTCTCAACTACAGGGCTTTGTTTTAGATCTACAAAGCAAGCTAATCAGCAATGCACATGACGTTGGGCCTTTCTGCTCCTGAGATAGGGAGCTTCATATGGACAGGGATCGTGTCTGGTTCACTTTTGGTTTTTCCTCAGCAAGTAACTCAGTGCCTGGTACTGAGTTGGCACTCAGTGAATGTATCTTTCAACCACAACTCTCGGTGCCAACGGCTATGCCATTATCTCCTCCAGGGCACAACACTGTAGAATAAACAGCTTTCATTTTTAGTTTGCACTCAGATTGTTTGCCACACTCCTCCTGGGCACTGTGCCCTAGACTCTTCCTGAGTGTTTCCTGCTACAGGAAGCAGCTCAGGGTGAACAGCCGGCTGCCAACTAGGTGTGACCAACCTCTCAGGTCTGTTTGTTCCGGCCACAGAGAGCCACCCACGGCACCAAGCAGCACTTCTGAAAGCGCTCCTCCCTCCAGATTTCTCCCCTCTGCCCTCCAAAGTTACTGAACAACCTCCCTTTTCCACTCCCCACTCAGGGGGAAGCCATTCTTATTTTCATCACGCCATCATCAAGCCCCAAACTCTCTTCTGTGCTGTTAAGCCTTCACATCTCTCCACCTCGTTCTCCCATCATCAGACCTTGCACAGACACCATTTTCAAAAACAATCTCCAACTGACTCAACAGCACCTGTCAGTCTCTTGTCTGTCACCTCTTTATAGAAGTCTCTATACCATCATTTTAGCATGAACCTCAAGATCAAACTACCAAAGAAAGAGGCAGAAAACCCAAACCACAATGAGAAAACCTACAGATTGAAATTTCCCAAGAGGTTTATTTAAGCTTCAAATGACCCTTTTTTTTTCTACTTAAAAAATCAGATCATACCAGCCCTGGTTAGAGCAGCCCAGTTGGTTAGAGCATCGTCTCTATACACCAAGGTTGCAGGTTCAGTCTCTGATCAGGCCACATACAAGAATCAACCAATAAATGCATGAATTAGTGGAACAACAAATCAATGTTTGTCTCTCCCTCTTTTCTTTCCTCTATCTCTAAAATCAATAATTAAAAAAAAAATCTGATCTTTATCCATTTTGAGTTTATTTTTGTGTAGAGTGTAAGTTGGTGGTCTAGTTTCATTATTTTGCATGTATCTGTCCAGTTTTCCCAACACCATTTATTGTAAGATGGGAAACCATAAAAATACTAGAGAAATCCAAAGGCAACAAAATCTCAGACATATGCCAAAGCAGTTTCTTCACTGATACTGCTCCTAGGTCAATGGAAATAAAGAGAAAATAAACAAATGGTACTATATCAAAAT
>NW_006295491.1:2245194-2246306 GCF_000327345.1 Myotis davidii | reverse complement strand
GATGGCCCTGGTGAGGACAAAACGGCTCCAGTGAGGTTGGGACAGATAATGGGGACCAGTATAGACTGATGAACAGGGGTAGATGCAGAGGCAGAGCAGCATTGAACAGACTGTCAAACTACAGCAGGAAGGCCAGGGAGGGTTGCGGGGGGTGGGAAAGAGATCAACTGAAGGACTTGTATGCATGCATATAAGCATAACAAATGGACACAAGCCACTAGGGGGTAGGGGAGGTAGGGGGAAGGTCAAGGAGGGGGTGGGGGAAGAGATATATCTAATACTCTTTGTAATACTTTAAGCAATAAAACAATTTTTAAAAAAATCAGATCACATCATATGCTTACTAAACCTGATACCATCACATCTACACTAATAAAAGACAAACATGCAAACTGACCATACCTTTGCTACACCTTAAGCCATGCCCACGAGCCAATTAGAGTGAGCATATGCAAATTAACCCAACTAAGATGGCGGCCGGCAGCCACAGAGCTGGAGTGAGCAGGAGGCTTGGTTGCTCCAGTGATGGAGGAAGCCAAGCTTCCCGGCTGGCTCTGAGCTCCACTGAAGGTAATAAAGTTTCAATTATAGAAGATAAATAAACCCCAGATACCTGCTTTCAGTTGGCCATGGCCACGGAGCTGGAGTGAGCAGGAAGCCAAGCTTCCTGCCTGCTGTGGGGCTCTGAGCTGCACTGAAGGCAACAAAGTTTCAATTAAAGAAGGTAAATAAATCCCAAAATTAAAAAAAAAGAAAGAAAAAAAGGAGAGGCTGGGAGCTTTCATCGCTGGGGAGCTTGGCCAGCCTGAATATGGCCATCAGCCCCTCACCTAGACTGGCCAGGCACTCAGGTGGGGACCCCCACCCTAAAGAGGGTGCAGGCAGCCTGAAAACAGCCATCAGGCCTCATCCCTGCTGGCCAGGCACCCCAGTGGGGACCCTCACCCTGAAGGGGGTGTGACCAGCTGCAAACAGCCATCAGCCCCTCACCCAGGTTGGCCAGGAACCCAAGTGGGACCCCCACCCTGATCCAGGACACCCTTCAGGGCAAACCAGCTGGCCCCCACCCGTGCACCAGGCCTCTATCCTATATAGTAAAAGGGTAATATGCA
>NW_006295491.1:2143127-2244920 GCF_000327345.1 Myotis davidii | reverse complement strand
GGTCATCCCCCGAGGGGTCCCAGACTGCGAGAGGGCACAGGCCCGGCTGAGGGACACCCTCCCCCCTCCTCCCCGAGTGCACCAGGCCTCTAGTAATATAATGATAGCATTACCAACATTGCAGGTTCTTTGATCATATTAAGAATACACATATATGACAGAAAAGCATCAAGATATGAAATGAAATAAAAACAATCTGTAATCCCTCCACCATGCACAAATAAAAAAATATACATATTTTCATGCACGTGTGTGTGTGTGTGTGTGTGTGTGTGTGTGTGAGGATATCTATCTATCATTTATCTTTCAACCTGGCCTATGTTAGGCACTTGAGCAATTAAAACTGTTAATTATAAACTAGAAGAGTACAAGTAGAAACCAAGATTCTTGGTGGGCAGCATGGTCAAGAAATTGGTCAAGAAACTCAATATTTCCCTAACCGGTTTGGCTCAGTGGATAGAGCATCAGCCTTCGGACTGAAAGGTTCCAGGTTCAATTCTGGTCAAGGGTATGTACTTTGGTTGCGGGCACATCCCCAGTAGGAGGTGTGCAGGAGGCAGCTGATCAATGTTTCTCTCTCATCGATGTTTATAACTCTCTATCCCTCTCCCTTCCTCTCTGTAAAAAATCAATAAAATGTATATATTTTTTAAAAAGGAACTCAATATTGATTAAAGTTACCTATGATCAATACCCAGAACATTAAATACCAACACTAAAGGTTTTAAAGAATTCATTGTTTGCTATGATGAAATCATGTTGGGTTGCAAGAAGAAAATGAATGGAATATGGTAGGATTCTGAACTGGTATCAATATTCACTTATCCTTTCTTTGGCCAATTGCTTACTCTGTGGTGAGCACTGGCATAAAAGCAGTGGAAGCTGAAGAGAAGGTGTTAGAGTAGGTTAGGCTATGGTAACAATAGACCTGAATAGAAAACAGCCAAGGCCATAGAAGATTGTGTCTTTCTCACATAAGTGTTCTGAGAGTGTGCTCTGAGTGAGGGAGCAGCTTTCCTCCCATCTATGAGTTCTTTTTAATATGTGGATTCTTCATGTCTGAAGACCTCATTATCATCTACAACTAGCCAAATTAAGGGGAAAGAGCACAGATGGGCACATGTGGAGACTTTTCAGGGCCAAGGCAGAAGTGGCCCACGTCATTTCTGCTAACATTCAACTGGAGAAAACTGAACCATGTGGCCACTCCTAGCCATAAGGCAGGCTTGGAAATAGGACTTCTCTCTGTGCCCATAAGGAAAGAACACATATTGCTGAACAGTTAGTGATGACCTTCCCAGGAGGACAGTCCCAGGTGGTGGGGCCATGTCATTTGATGACTGAGAATTGCTGGATGTGGAAAAAGAACCTCTGAACAAACTATGATTAGAAAAGGGCACGGGGGACAGTGCTTTGTTCTGAACAGAGTCATTGGGAAGACTGCAAAGTGAAGAAGCAAGGGATGCCAGCTTCCACAAAGGGAGTCGCAGCCACAAATAGGCCTATCTTTATCCATGGATAGGGTGAAAAGATCCTTGTCAACCACCCAGGGAGAAAGTCACTATCAGGGGTACTGTTTTCTGGCACTCAGGATACCTTCCTGACCTACATCAGACTGGTTGGTCCCAACCAATGTCAAGTTGTCTAACTTCAGTCTTGCTGAATATGTCCACCATGTGCTCTATAGGGGGGGAGGGGACTCATGACTTTGAAGAGGACCTCTACAAGGGAAATGGACCTGATTGCCGGAAGCCGGTCCATCCTTGCTGGGGTTGGACCCCCGCACCTGATAAAGGATGAATGCATAGGAGCTTAAGGTCGCTGATAACCCATCTCTTCAGTTCACATGGAAAACTCTTGGATCACCTAGATCTGAATTCTGATCCTTATAACAGACTGTGGGTGTATGGAGGGCAGAACTCTAAGGTAGCCCCCAAGACTCCCACCTCTGGTGTCCAAACACTCAAGGGACCTGTGAATGTGGTGATGGAATAGTGGTTCCCTTGAAAAGTTTATATTAAATGGCAAGGGTGCTGGGATAACCATCTCGTTACATTGTATTATATTATATAAGACTTCATCACATCCAACAGGAGAGAGATTCTCCTGCTGGGTATGAAGAAGTAAGCTGCCATATTGTGAGAGGGCCATGTGACTAGAACTGAGGGAAGGCTTCTAAGAGCTGAGACTGACTCTGATTACTAGCCAGCAAGAAAACAGGACCCTCAGCCCTACAATGACAAGGAACTGAATTCTTCTAGCAACCATGTGAGCTTAGTAGAGAACCCTGAGCCTTACATGAGATTGCAGCTTTTGCCAACACCTTGATTTAGAGCAGAGAACCCAGCCAACTTGTGCCTGGACTCCTGGTACACAGACAACTTTGATATAATAAATGTGTGCTCTTTTAAGCTGCTAAGTTTGTGGTGGTTTGTTACATAGGTCATGAAAACGAATAGAAGGTTCATGGGTAAGTCACTGAACTTTCCTGAGTATCCAGTTATTTTTTGTCAGTCTCTAAAATGGGTATTCCTTTTAGATATATCATGAGAGTCACATGAGATTGTGTATCTAAAAGTGTTTTATAAATTACCAAGTTACCAACACCTGTAGGAAGACTAATAAAAGGCAGTAATGTCATAAATTAACATTGAAAGGAAAAACAAGGAACTAAGCATTTGTTTTTAAAAAGTGGATCTAATTAGTGTCTATTTTTAGAAGTCATTCTGGCCTTCCCTGCTATTTAATGATCTATTTTTTCCTCCTTAGCAATCAGAGTTAGCAAGGCCTTCTGGCATGAGATTCAGTGTGATTCTGGGGATGCAAACAAGAATGTCTTCAAGATGGATTGGACTGTGCAGGTTATTCCTATTTGAGAAGTAGCTGCAAGGAGTTCTGAACATATTCTGCCCTCCAGTCAATTCAAGTTCCGAATCTTGGAGTTTCCTTCAGAGTAAAAAGACTTAGGACAAAACAAAATCAACAGAAACTATCAGTGTCATTGACACATATTATTTAGTGACCGCTTAATTTGTAAAATTCCTCCCCCCACCCAAGGTCATGTCTATTTGACTGGTCTTGGGGATGCTCACTTATGTGATGGTTTGAGTTGCAGCTAATTAGCCACTCCCCCCACCTCCACCCCCATGGATCATCATTTTTATTTGAAAGAAGAGATAACTAACTAGGGCTATGCAGACTTGGGTATTAGGCAGATATTTTCTCAAAAATGAACTAAGTGAGCCTGTCAGTTCAAGGAAAACAACTGATAGTATTTGCTGCCAAAGAGAACATTTGCAAAGTTAGAATTTTGGAAAGTTTGTTGACAGCTTCCCATAAGATTTTCCTCATAAATTTCATGATGATATTAATGACTATGATTTTAAAATATCATATCATGAAATTGGTCAATCTGAGAAAGATCTGCATAATGTAGTAAACCAATATTTTCCAATGACCAGTATTATAATACAATATTATAACATATGCATGGGTAAAAGAGCTACTCAAAGTGGATTCAAAGTAGACCATGTTTTTACTAGAATAAAGTATGAAAAGTTAATGGATATGTTTTCTGATTCCACAATGCAACTAACCTTAAGTTTTAGTGTAGTATCAAAGAATAATATTCACAATTATATGAAAGAGCTATTAAAATATACATTCCTTTTCAACTACATATCTGTGTGAGGCTAGATATTTATATTTTCAGGTGAGGATTAACAAAAAATAATAACCATAAAATATACTTCAACCAAAAAATATCATTCTCATATCTGATATGAGAACAGATATCAGAATCCAGCTGTCTTTTATTAATCTGGATATTAGAGAGACTTTTTAAATGTGGTATATAATGAAACTCTTCTTACTTACTGCCTTTTTTTTTGTTTTGCTTGGAAAAATAAAATTATTTTTCTTTAAAGTATGTATATATGTTAACCTGTAATGAGTTGTTATTTTTAGTGAGTTAATAAATAAATACTGTTTAAATCTCTCAATTTTAATTTCCATATTTCTAACAGGGGGGACATTGATAGATAGAATCCACATAAACAAAACCTCATGGAGATCTATGATAGGCTCCCTAAAGTTATCTACATCCTAATCCTCAGAACCTGTGAATCCCTTTATGTGGCAAAGGGATTTTATGGATGTGACTGAGTTAAGGATCTTGAGATGGGAGAGTATCCTGGATTATCTGGATGGGGCTGATGTAATAACACGTGTCCTTAGAAGAGGAAGGCAGGTGATCAGAGGCAACAATAGGAGATGTGATGATGGAAGCAGAGACCAGAGTGATGGGAGGAAGGGACATGAGTCAGGGAATATAGGTGCCTCAAGAAGCTCCAAAAAACAAGGAAACAGACTCTCCTCCGAGCCTCCAGAAGGAACCAGCTCTGTTGACACCTTGAATTTGGACTTCAGACCTTCAAAACTGTAAGGTAATAACATTTCATTGTTTTACACCACAAAGTTTGTGGCTATTTTTATAGCAGAAACAAGAAAACAAATACATGTCCTCAAGAATTTGTAAGAGTAGAAAGGGGTCCTAAAACCAAAAAGTTTGAGAACCACTAATTTATGGTAATCCAAGGGCAGCTTCAAAGGAATCAGATCCCTGGAAGAATGGAATGGCCCAAATCCTTCCCCTTGGTCTAGAGCAGGAGTGGGGAACCTTTTTTTCTGATAAGGGCCATTTGGTTATTTATAACAATCATTTGAGGGTCATACAACTTAAAAATTAGCCTGCTGTATTTGGTCAAACATTGAATTAACTCACTCCTAATGCCTTGGCAGGGCCAGACCAAATGATTTCACGGGCCTTACATGGCCCTTAGGTCAGGCACTCCCTACCTCTGGCTTAGAGGGATCATCAGCAACCCCGGAGGCCCAGGAACTGGAACATGCAATGTGCTCCATATTTATGTATTAAATAAAGGAACTAATGAATAAATGGGCCTCCTGTTCTTTGTAACTTCAACAGGACACTCAAGACAATAATATGATTTATGGAGCTCCTACTAATGCCAGACACTGTTAGGCCATTTAATGCCATCACCTCATTCCACACAACACTGGTCCAGAGGGGCCAAGGCACTTGCCTGAGCTGCATAGCTAGTGAGGGGCAGAGCCAGGTGTGGAATCGTTGTCAATCTGGCCCTCAAACCTATGTTCTTGGCTCCACAGTCTCTGTGGATTTCAATGAATATGCTCAATGTTGAATAGGCAGTAAGCTATAGGTGGTATCACATTATTTTATTGTCAGAAAATAAGGATGCATCTAATCATAAGCACAGGCCAAGGTGGGGACGGGTAGATAGGAAGGGTGAATGGGGAATTAACGTTTCTTGAGTGCCTGCTATTATCATCAGCTACTTATCTTTCACCAAACACCACGTCTTCTGTGTTGGCAAAAACTCTTAGGCAATTTATCCAAGAAGCGACTTATTTTCACGTGGATGAGTTTCTTCCCCTCAGATTTTAAATGAAAGGACTAGATAAATTCATAGGGAGGAAACAATGGCTCAGTGCTTGTATCGCTATGACAAGCATTATCTCATGCAATTTACTGAAATTGTTATCATTATCACTTGTCTTCTGGCCACGGCAGAGCACTCAGAACGGGCGTTACCATCGGGCCTCTGATCTTGAGTCATTTTCCCTTTTGTTCTCTTTCATTGGTAAATATTGTCTTGCTTTGCCCTTATCCTAAGATAAAACAGCAGAGGACTGACCAGTCCCTGGGTGACCTTTAGCAGTTTCTCTACTCTTGGATGGCTAAATTAGTTAATTAAGCTTACTGTTAATTACTTTAATCATTAGGGTTGATATGGTCCTACCAAATGGTTATCAACTTGGCTACAGACCGTTAACTCAGCCTGTCAATCAGAAAGTGCTCATATTGCCAAGGGGCAACCTGACCCTGTGGGGCAAGAAATAGAGAACTTCGCCAGATGTCTCTGTCTTTGGAAGATCAACGCTCCAGAAATGGAAGAATAATTTGTATCTAACCTCTTAACATCCAAACTTCTGACCTTCTTAAGGTATCTTTATTTTAGTGAGGTGCTGCAGAGTGAGTCATCTTGTCTGTATTTACATCGAATTCCCAAAGACTGATCTGGTTAAAAATAAAAAGTTGACAGGTTCTGGAGGGTTTTTTTTGTTTTGTTTTGAAGGGACCTATCCTCTTCTAGAAAGACTGACTTACAAGAATAAGCCATCAATGGTAAATCAGTGTCTATGCTGGCATTGCCTTTCCGGTATTTCCCAGCCCCACGTTCACTTGGCTCGTTCAGGCCTAGAGACTCTAACTGCCCAGCAAGGGCACGGGCAGACCAGACGAATAACGAACGTGGCCGCGGGAGCAGCACGGAGCTCCCTGACCACAAGGCCTTGCTAATGACTTTCAGAACTGCTTGCTGTCAGCTGCACGTGGAGTGGAGATGATCCTTGTCAGCTAATTTGGCTTTTAATACTCCCAACATCCTGACTGCTCCGAGGTTCTCCCGAAGCCAAGTTGCCTTGCCTGCTACATTTGTAATATATTTAGGGAATTTCATTTCACATGTTTAGAAAAATGGCCTTGGAGACTTGTGGGTGCTTTGGCAGGAGAGCTCGGGGCTCCTGGAGCGGGTGCTGACACCAAGGCAAAGTGCCGGTGATGGGGTGGGCGCTGGGCTGCCTCCCTGAAGCACTTGCTTGTTTCTGTTCAGGGCTTCAGAAGAAAAAATTTCAAAACGCTGGTATTTTTAGTTCCCACTCACTCCTTGACTATGAATAGGAATATGATTGAAATTTCCACCAGGCTTCAAAGCAGACTTACCTTTAAAGCAAATGCCAAGGGTTTGAAAACTCATTCTAGGTGGAATAATGTTTGCAAAACTAGAGAAGGCCTTAAGTAAAGAACCAAAGGACACAAACGCCCTGGAACTTCCAGCAGAGGTGAGTTAAGGTCCTGTCCCCGACCTGTGCCACTGCACACCGGACAGCAGTGGCTTCCTACCCAAGAGGGAATGCATACACCTCGTAAGTAAGGGTAGAGAGGACCAGCCTGGAGACTGGCTTGCCCCAGCTCCCTTCAGCGTCACTGCAGTCCTTGCAAACCCAGCGTGGCATTCAAGGGAATAACCTACAGGGACATGCTGGGGTGGACTCAAATATTTCCTCGTCACCTGGAGAGAGTCAGGGATGGAGAAGAGTAGGAGAAGAGGAAGAGAGAGGGGAGAAACTCAGGAAATAAAAAATAAAGCACAGCTGTTGAGCAAGCACACGCTAATAGAGTCTTGAGTAGGGAAGTGACTGCTGAAAGCTCTTTGGCTTTTATAGATCCCTCACTCCCGGGACAGCTAAGTGCCAACAGTGGGAAGCCCAATCAGGATATGCCTTGTAAACTTTCATTACCTCTGCCCTTCTGAGGAAGTCACCCAGGAACTCATTTCAGCTGCCTTTGATGCCTGCTAGGAACTTCTGGGCAATGCCATTTAAAAAAAATGTTTTGGGGCCATAAATACTCAATAGCATCAACATCAGGATACATTACTTTTCTTTTTCAGGAGTGATCATCATGTTACATGTATTCATTTAAGAATCTGGGGCATATGAAAAGATTCCAAAGATCATCCAGAGCCCATCATAAAATGTAATATATGGTCTAGTGTTTTTCATGCTCTCAGCATGTCTCCAATTCTTTTGTTCCCTTGTCCTTCTAGATCCACCCGTTAAATCCCAGGCTAGGATCAGATCAGTTGTCAACATTACTTGCTCCCATATCCACTCTGCAGAAACTGTCAATGACATGCAGCTCAGGTCTACTATAAAATATAATTCACTCACTTCAGCTCGGCCCTCTTTGGCACTTTTCCTTTCCTAAACTTTGGTCTCCAACTGCTTCCAATTTCCTCCATGTCTTTTGCAACAATCCCCTCCATGGCTATTGCAATCCCCACCAGGCATCTCAATTCCCGTCCTCCTCCTCCACCACCACTGCTCCTATTTTAACCTCTGCCCGGGGAGCCAGGTCAGAACCCAGGGAGGCATCCTGTCTTGTTACCCTTGTCTCTCTTCACCACATCTACTGTCCAAGTTCTACCAGTACTGTCTCCCGAGTGGCTGTCAGCTCTCTTTTCTCTGTTCCACACACATGGTATATATTCATGATCCTATCACCTTTAGCTAGATTACTGCAATGGCTTCTGAACTGTCATCCCTTCCTCCTGTGTGGTCATTCTCTGACCACCTCTTGTACCTTGCCTCACATCCTTGGTCCACCTGTTGAACAGGCCACTGCTATAACAATCAGCTTCTCACCTCAGCTGCATGAAGGCTTCTCTCAGGCAGTGTGTTTGGTGCCCACCAGAGAGCCCTGCACAGATGTACATCCCATGAGACCTGGAAGGGTGAGGAATTTATTGCAACTCTTGACAGTGAGGGGGGAGCTCATGAATGCATGCTCCCCTTACCAGGTGGTGACTGGCTAAAGAACACACCACATATTGGTTTCCCCTCCTTTCCTATTTCTCCCATCCCATGCCCACCCTATGCTTGGGATCCCACCCCAAAGTAAAGCACTTCCATGGGCACCCATCTCAGGCTCAGCACAAATGCAAATAAGCCTCAATCCCTTCCCTTTGGGGCTCACAACTGAAGTAGAAGCCAAACCTTTGCCAGACAAACATAAACACAACATGGTCTGAGAGGCGTTATTATGCACAGGGTTCCTGTGGACGCCTTGGGGAGAGCACAGAACTCAGCCTCAGGGGCTCAGGGAAGTGTCCTCTGCTCGGTCAGAGGGTGGTCATGGTCAGATGGAGGGTGGGCTAGGGGGTGGGGATGATGTGCAGCTAAATGCTATTGAATGAACAAATTTAATGTCTTAAGGCACCTGGATTTCTTAATAAAGGAAAAAAAGCTCTAAGCTGCATGCTTTATTCCATAATATACTATCTGGCTTGCCCATATTTTACGCTAGTTAATTCCCACATGACAAGAATGTTACACAGCTCACAGAGCTGGTTACTTAGCTGGTGTGTATTGGAGTATTTTATGGCAATTTTGTAAGAGCGAAGATGAATCTAAGGAAAAGAAAAACCTAGCTATCTCGTGAATCAACCATCATACTAGGGCAGTGGTTCTCAACCTTCCTAATGCCGCGACCCTTTAAAACAGTTCCTCATGTTGTGGTGACCCCGAACCATAAAATCATTTTCATTGCTACTTCATAACTATAATTTTGCTACTGTTATGAATCGTCATGTAAATATCTGATATGCAGGATGTATTTTCATTGTTACAAATTGAACATAATTAAAGCATAGTGATTAATCACAAAAACAATATGTAATTATATATGTGTTTTCCGATGGTCTTAGGCGACCCCTGTGAAAGGCTTGTTCGACCCCCAAAGGGGTCATGACCCACAGGTTGAGAACCGCTTTACTAGGGTGTTCACTATCAACGGTAAGCATGCTAAGCTGAATCAGAAAGCTTCTGTGTCCCCACTGCCTCTTTCACTATGAGGAGCCAATGTTTAGATTAAAGAGAAGCCAAGTATCTTTGCTCCCCCTGCTCCCATCCCAGGCCTACTGGGGTTACTAGACTCCTGGTGACATCCATCCACGTCAGTTCAGGCTGTGGTGCACACCTCCCCGCTCCCACTCACCAGCGCCCCACATTACCTCCAGAGATGAATTCAGCTCTTCTCTCCAAACTTGCTTTCTGAGTCAACACTCCTTTTTCTCACCTGGGGTCTAACTAAAAGGCTTGACCAAAGATCAGAGTAATATGTAGCTACATTAGACCTTGCCACCTTGGTTTTAGTCTTTCATTCTGGTCTCAAGTGGGGCTGACTTTGAACGTCGGCTAGGAGCATAATCCTTCTTTTCTTTTGAAATGTTTATCCTTCCCTCTCTCATTCCCACTCTCTTTGGGGTTCTGTTCTCTCTCCCGCACAGGCCTGTGTTTGAACTCCATGAAGCCATGCAGCTGCCAGTGGCTTGCCTGCAGCTATCAGTTGAGGAAAAGCATTTTCTTTCTCATCTTTTTTTTCTGTCCCAGTTTGCATCTAGGTAAAGGCATGTTGATAAGCATACTGTACCTCGGCTATATGAACTTAAAACTTATTTTGATATCCCTCCCGTCAAAAGGTGGCGTTCATTTCTCCTCCCCTTGACTGTGGTCTGTACTTGGTGACTCACTTCTAATGAATAAGTCAATGTGGTGGAAGCGATGCTGTGTGGCTCCTGAGACTAGATCATAGAAGCCACTGTGGCTTAGCCCTCGCTCTCTCTGTGATCACTTACTGGTGCTGGGGTTCAGGGCGTGGGGAAGCCCCCATAGAAGCCGACCCTCTGGCCCCACTCAAGCCTTCAGATGATTGCAGCCCGGGCAACATCTTGGCAGAACTCTCATAAGAGACTCTAACCCAAAGCCTCCAGTTGCCCCCACATTCCGGATTCACAGAAACTGTGAGATAACACATTTGCTGTTTTAGTGGTCAAGCATTTTTGAATGTAGCAATAGTGGAATAATACACTATGCACTCAATTCATTTCCTGTGGAGGCTAGAGGTGCTAAGGCAATGTCTCTCTGTCGTGTCAGCGAGGCCAAGGCTGTTAAAGCAATGACCAAGGACAGGGCTATTGAGTAATATTTAGTTCGAGAAGCTCGGTCCAAAGACAGATAATAGAACTGGTTTGGGTTTTTTTTGTACTCTCTTTTCCCAAAACATGCACAACAATTTACAGCAAAAGTATGTGCAAAGAAGTCATATGTACAAATAGAAAATAGAAAAGCAGGATCAAACAAAGGGAATGGTAATTACAAGAATAAGGGCCAAATAGTTGCATCAGTTGAACCTTAACCATGACTGAAGTTTCCTAGTCGCCATGGTAAAAGGGGAAACTTAGTAAGTTTATAACTTTCATTACTGAAAAGGAAATAAAACTCTCTAGCACAGAATTTTAAAACAAACTTCTCTTGTGGACTTTAATGCAGCTGCTTCGGTAAAAGATAAGGCTCTCAGTCATACTTTCAGAGATATGATGTTAGCAAAATTCATTTAGTTGTTACTTGTGTTTATTAGTAAAGAAGGAAGGAAAGTGATAGGGCTAAGCACAATGGTGAATTATAGCAAATAAATAAAAGGAATTTCTTTGACTTAAGTGCTACTAAGTCTTTTGACATTGGCATGTAAATATAGTTAAAATGTTTTTTTATCTGAGCTGGGGCACTTGCTTTCCTTTCTCTTTTTCTGTTGGTATCTATGCATAGCACCTCTTGGGCAGCAATTTAAAACAGCCCTGTTTCCCTCTCTGCTTATATTCCGGGTCTTGGTCTATAAATGCTTTCTGCTACCTTGGACTTGGCCGGAGAATGTGAATCCTTCAGCACATCCCATCACATCCCACCAATTCCTGACCTCCTGCTATCCTCAGCAGCCCTCTGGGCTCTGTGCGCAGTCCTGCAGGGAGGCCGCATGGCCGAGGGCAGGCACAGCCTGCAGCTGCGGTGGCTGGGCCGCACAGACTGCCCAGGGGCCTAATTGGCTGTGACAAGTCTTCTGTGATGGTGGCTCAGGGCTGTTCTCTGAGAGAACTTGCCGCAGCACAGGGCGGGTGGTCCCGCACCGCTGGCTCAGCCAGAGATAAGAAAACAAATGACAAGTGATGGTGGGGGCTGCAGGGCCTGAGCTGGCATAAGGCACCTGTGGGGTAAAATCAAAGGAGGCTCACTCTTAAGGTTGGGCAGGAGCGCTTCTCCTCCCTCCTCCCCTGGTCCTGTATAGTTGTATCTGTTAGGCTTCAAAGTATGTGCTGAATGATCTGAAGATGCTTAGCACATTGTCCACACCCCCCACATACCCCCTACCCCCACCCGTCCACCCCCGTCTCCTTCTTCCATTCTGCAAGCATTGGCGGAGCAGGGTTGCTGTTTCCTGCACCTGGAATCCCACTCTTTCTCCTCTTTGCTGAGTTAAATCCATTCTATCCATCTTATAAGGCTCAAGCCTTTGCTGACATATTTACTAGGTTAGCTTCTCCTGTTCACTGTTTCCAGTATGCTTACATGATTTAAATAGATTTTATATTTATTGGTACGCTGACTTCTCGGAGACTGTAACATGATTCTGGTCACCTTTCTAGTCCCAGGACTCAGAACAGTGCCTGGGACATAGCAGGCAAGAATAGTTATTGGTGGAATGAATGTGTTGGAGAGTGAAAGGTCTAGTTCCATGAGCTGTGCCAGGTGTTGGCCAGTGAATCACAGTTTCCGTGTGATGAGGATGAATATTTCTATCTACTAGGGCCTGCTCAGCACTGAGGAGACCAGAGGGAACTCGAGCTGCTGGACACCAGGTGCCCAGGGCACCAGAGATGCCATCTCCACATGCTGAACACAGGAGAGCAGGCAGGACCAGATTGGGTGGCCTCATTAATGACGCAGTCTCCAGATCTTTCTTCAGCACTCACCATGTACCTGCACTAGTCAGTGTGGGCTGCATAACAAAGTACCACAGAGTAATAGGTTTAAACAGCAAAAATATATTTTTTCACCGTCCCAAATGCCAAAAGTCTATCAGGGTGTTGGCAGAGTTGCTTTCTTCGGAGGCCTCTCTCCTTGGCTTGGAGATGGCCACCCTCTCTGTGTTTCTTTGCATGGACTTTTTTTAACATGTCTATGTCCACATTTCCTCATCTTGTAAGGACATCCATCATATTGCATTTCGACCCACCCTAATGACTCATTTCCCTCATTGAGTTAAATGACTCATTTAACTCAATTCCCTCTTTAATGACCTTGTCTCCAATAGAGTCCTTTTCTGAGGTACTGGGGATTAAGAATTCAACAAATTAATTGGAGGGGGGGCATAATTCAGCCCATAGCAGTACAGTGGGGCCTTGACTTACGAGTTTAATTCGTTCTATGACGGAGCTCGTAACTCAAATTACTCGTATGTCAAATCAATTTTCACCATTACAATGACATGTGATACTGGGGTGATGTTGTGGTGTTCACTGTGATGTTCGCTGCACCAACTAGCGGTGGGGTATCTGAAGCTGGCTTGTAACCCGAATTTTAGCTCACAACTCAAAGCAAAAAATCGGCCAAGAGATGGCTCGTATCTCAAAAAACTTGTTAGTTGGGACACTCGTAAGTCAAGGCCCCACTGTACTTCTGAAGTTAAACTGCTCCTGACTGAGTGACCACAGGCAAAACATTAACCTCTCTGTCCTTCCACTTCCTCATCTCATGGTAATAAAAGTTCCATCTCATTATGTGGAGTGGTGATGGTTAAATGAAGGTTTGGGACAAGGGTGTGTGGTGAGTGCTCAGTAAGCATTAGCTATTATTATTATTATTAATTAGCCCTAAGAAAATTATTGTTGTCTATTCAAGTATAAGAATTGATCTCTGCCCTCAACATGCTTACAGGTCCCTTAGATTGAAGATAAAACTAACAAATGAAAATTGCATCAGTAATGCTTTCTGGGCCACCACTAGGGAAGGAAAAGTTAAGGGAAGGCTGGGACCATGGCAACCAGACATTGGTGTCAGCTGATCCCCTGCAACCAGCTGTCCAGCTCCTCGACTTCCCAGCAGGGTGCTGGCTGAGAGGGCCTAGTCCTCAAAGATATTCAGCGCTCGCAGACCTTGTAGTCCTCACCCACAGCTTTCCACCCCCAGCTTTCCAGGGAGGGGTGGATGCCCCCTCCCAAGGGTCTTTGGGCTCTCCCCAGGTCTGCCCTCCTGTGCCTCTGGCATACCATGTATTTCACTTATTTGTCTGTTGTCTGTTTTCTCTGTTGGAATGTAAGCTCCATGGGGGAAGGGGTTTTCTTCAGTTCTGTTCACTGCTCTAGGTCCAGTTCCTAGATTGGCACTCAGTACTTACTAGGCATTCACTAAATATTTGTTCAATGAATGAAAGAAAGAGTGAGTGAGCTCTTGGCATCCAGAAACAGAGTGAGGGTCAATGAGAGTGAGTCTTCCTGCCCGTTATTCATGCTTTTACTGGTGGCAACAGCCAACTGTCAGTGGACCACCAAGTGTATCTCAGTGTGGTTCCATCAGTCAGGAAGTAAGCAGTCCTCCCTAAGATCATGGCAGTAGTCATCCAGCCAGCTGCAAGGGTAGTAGTAGTAATAACTAACATTTATGCCACTTAGAGTGTTTATCATTACAATTAACTCATCTCCCAAACCCAATAAGGTAGGGTAGTATTATTATTCCCAAAAATGAAGTACAAAGAGATTAACCACACCCCAAAGGGCACAGCTAGTAAGCAGCAGGTGGAGAGATGGAATTCAGATCTGACCAAGTCCTTGCTTCTACTGTGAGCTCCCACCTCTTTTGTTTTTGTAGGTATTTTAAGCTGCGTCAGGGGCTGCTCACCAGGTAGCTTTTT
Source organism: Myotis davidii (assembly GCF_000327345.1). NCBI lineage: Eukaryota > Metazoa > Chordata > Mammalia > Chiroptera > Vespertilionidae > Myotis > Myotis davidii. The sequence goes on along the minus strand of NW_006295491.1, from coordinate 2,230,513 downwards.
AACCTCTCTCCTGTTGCTACATTATTCATCTCTAAATGGTGTAGTAGCAAGAAAAACTGGTACAGAAGGAAGGCATCTACATGGGACAGGCTTTCTGGTAGAGCCGCTGACATTTCATGTGGAGGGTGGGCCAGGACTGGGTCTGGGAAGGAGACAGAAGCACACGACAGCTGGGGGAACAACACTGGGACCATCAGCACTGCAGCTGCCCTTATGGGGATCCAACAGACACACCCCATGTCACTAGCAAAACCAAGCTGTGAACCTGATTTAGTCAACTATTTAGCTGGTGGCTGCTTCTTGCGTTTGTCTGCTCAGAAACAGATAAAGAATTTCTTGCAATCTTCCATTTTCTGAAAACCCACACTGCACTTTGGTAGTCTTTCTGGAAAATGGTTGATGCTTCAGGCAGAGTTCTGCATGTAGCCAAGGCCCACAGCCTGGAAGCTTTCCCTGGACACGCTTTCTCCTTCGAATGTGTCATGCTAAGCCGGGGACAGACAGCTGCCACATGCCCTTTGAATAGGCTGTGTAGGAGGTGGATGGAGCTTGATGTGGCTCCTGTGGTCCTTGCATCTCCCCAGGATGAGGGGAAGGTGTCCTCAGATGAGTAAAGTAGGTGGAGGCTGAAATCTGCAAAGCTCATTTATTCTGCCAAGCATAAAGCATTTTGAACTTGCTCCCCCCTTTCTATTTTCCATCTGTCTCATTATTCATCCCAGTAATATTTGGGCACTTTGAAAATAGTGATATTTTAACATGAAGCTATTCCAAGGAGAAGGAAAAATATTCTCATTTGGCATAAACCACTCATGCAAATTAGCCTAAATAAAAATAAGATTAACGGCAGCATAGAATATTATTTTACTTTTCCAGGCTCCAGCCAGTCACTGCTGCCAGTTTAACATCTTTCCACCCTGGTTACTATTGAGAAGTTGGGGTTACATATCTGGTTGATGCTCAAGAGTCCACTCAAAGAGACTGGACATCAAAGATTCAACATTTGGGCAGTGTTCAAACCAGCCCTTGAAGGGGGACCTATGGTGCGGCTTCCCAGAAGACCCATGAGATTTTACCTTTGGCTCATCAAAGACGGGCCCATCAAGAATTCTGAAATGTACTGTTTAGTCCCTGGGAGATATTTAAGTGGCGTGTGTGTGTGTGTGTGTGTGTGTTAAGGACCAATGCTATGTAAGCTGACATTTAGAAGAGACAGTTTTTTCTTCTGGAGGAGAAGAGAATGCAATATTTCCGATCCCTGGAACAGGAAGGCTTTAGAACACGGCTAACAAGTCATTATTTTCATGCCACTGTTGGCAATGAAACAGTTTCTCAACTTTGCATTCACACCTTTCTTTTCTTCCCTTCTCCAACTCTTCATCTCCATCTTAACTCCTCTCTTTCTTTCTTTTCCAGGTGTGCCTTATGTGTGCTTTGGGCTCCAGGGTATCCTAGCTTGAAGGAAATTGCAAGTTCAGAATTGGGGGCACAATCCATGGCCACAAAAGGCAACAGATGGTCATTTTTACTATTAATTTTCTCAAGTCATGGTTGAAATGGCATCATTAGATACATCCTCAAAACCCTTCCCTAAGCCTCACTGCGTTTGTGAACCGTTCTGAAAGCAGGATCTCAGCCTGCTCTATTCACCCAAAGGTTCTATTTCAACTGGACATCAGGACAACTGAGTCAACACCCTTACCAGTCTGTCGCAAAGGAGAAAAACATGTCACTTCTGTCATTTCTACATCTCTAATTTCAAAGGTCACCAGGATGGGGGTTGTCATATACTCGACTGGCAGCTTTGATTTGTTGGGGGTAGTTTGCAACCCTACATGAAATCAACAATGCTGACTTTTGAACTCCTCCCCCCTCCAAAAAAAAAATCTTCTCTTTAAAAAACTGTTGAGAAAATGATCTTGCAATCTGTTTTCTGGTCTAAGAAATATTTTATTGAGGAAACATGCCAAGAGACACTTGGAGAAGTGTTGAGGTGTCCAATCTATAAAGTTAGTTTTCTGGCTAAGTCAGGGAGGAGACAAACACGATTTCTGAGGTATCATATGGACTCCATTTCTATTTACCAGTGAAGCTTCCAATCTCTTTTTGCTTTGCCTGAGTGTTCTCACTAATGATGTTGTTCACATTCTTCTCAAACGGCTCCATTTTCTCCTTACCTTTCCTCTCACCTCAAGTTCTCAATCTTTCCAGCAGATCAGATTCCAGATCGGAGCCATGTGGCCAACTTGTAACGAAATCCTCAACGTTTTGCATGCTCTTTGATCTAGTAAGTCCTCTCAGAGTTATTGCTTTCTATTGCCATGTGCAAATATTTAGGCATAAACATGACCATTGGAGCATCAGTAATGAGATGAAAATTAGAAACAAAGACAGTTGCTGAATAAATTATGAACATAGATGAAATGGAATATTATGCAGTCACTTCAAATGATGTAAAAGATTAATGATATCCTAACATCCCTAATGTATTCTTTAGCAGAGATAAAAAGAGAATTATACATGGTATCATCCCATTTTATTAAAAATATGTACATATGATATTTCCCCCCAAGACTATGAATATATACATCAAAATGTAAATAATGGTTGTCTCTAAATATAGGATTAGAGGTGATTTTTGTATTTTTCATATTTATCTTCTCTATTTTATGATTTCTATTTTTTTGCTTGTGTCTTCTCATATAAATATATGCATAGAGTATAATTTAAATTTTATTTTAAAAATAAGCCATATTCTTAATAAAGTATCATTAGAAGGGCTAAATTAAAGAAAGAATGGGAGAACTTGCAGAGAGTTCAAAGGTCAGCTACAAAAATGGTCTGGGTAGGATGGGTGAGTAGAAGTGGGGCTGGGAAGAAGTCAAGGAAAGAAGGCAGATGAGCTAAAAGGGCTGTGCCAGTCAGCGGAACCAAGAAGGCTGGGGGAGACTCGGTCAGCCCCTGGATCTATGAGGGCTCTCTCACAGAGCAGGGAGATTTGTGGTGCTCCAGTGACCCAAGAAAGAGATGACTTCAAAGTCCAGTGTAAGAAATGGGGAGGGTTTCCTTTAGGAAGCACTGGGAGAGGATACTAAAGAGTCCTATAAGACGAGTTCCATGTGTCTGTGACGGCTTGTTCCCTTGAAAACAGAAGTGAACCTATGTTAAGAGCCTGAATTCTGAAGGGACAAGAGGTCTAAACAATAGGAAATTAGGAACGTTACCAGGAAAAATCCACTTGAACTGAGTGACGACCCTCTTTAGGCTGTGGAAGTCAGTGTACTGACCAACCTGTACCCATGGCAGACCTGGGACCGGACTTCCCCCAGGACACTAAGGTGGGCAGATCAATGGGCCTCACTCCCCCCACCCTAAGATTATGAGATATTTGGAGGAGTTTGTCAAAAAGAAGTCAAACTGATAACATTACTAGGGAACTTAGATTATACAGAAAGTTTAAGAGAGAATTGCAAATATTTCACCCAAAGAAATGGTATTTAAGAGAAGAACTAAGATAACATTACCTACCCCATACCAGTCTGATGTAAGAGAGTACAAACAATCTTTGGAATGGTAATAGAATGAAGAAAGTCTGGAAACTTAATTTAATAAAGATAGTTAAATCATTTGGGGGAATTGGAAAAGTACCAGAACAAAATATGACAGTGACAGGAAAAATTTTTTTAAATAAAGAAGTAAAAAAATCTCTACTCACTGGAACCTAACTAACCCACTTCTAAATTAACCAGAGGGTTTACATTTAAGGGAAAATGTAGAACATTTAGCCCTAGCAGAGAATACTTGGCAGGCTAAACCACCAGCTTGATCTGGTATGACAATTCCCACGAGTTTATTTGTGTTTAAAAACTTTGAGTGTTTTGAAAGTCAGCTCTGTTGCCCAGACCTAAAGTTTAGAATGACAGCCTCGAAAACTGCTAGATTCTCAGTCATCAAAGAAATATTCCTCCATGCTTAGTATAATCCTCTTAGAATGGTGGGAACAGCCAATGTTATACTTTAGGAAGAACTTTCAGTCATGGGGGTAGAAGATCAAAGAGGTTTTCTATAATTGTTTTTCTTTCAGGATAAAGCTTCCTTTGACAAGAAAATTATATAAACCAGAACATACTGAATTCATTAATTTATTCTTGCACTCAATCACTCAACAAATGGTGACTGAACACATAATAGGTGCCCGGAACAGTGCTAGTTGTTAAGGATAAAAAAGAAAAAAAAAACAGTTCCTGCCCCCAGGAAGATCACAGTCTAACCAAAGACTGAGAGTATTTATGCAATGTATCACCAATATTAAATACCCCACGGAGTCAAATGGAGATAATCTCATCAATTCCCCCAAGTAAATCTTTTTATTCCTTGTGCAACATCATTGAAGTATCATTAATATGAATTGATTTACCAATGATGGGGGGCTGGCTACCTTCTATTTGCCCCTCCATGTACTCTCTACCCTTCTCCATCCTACTCTGCCTTGGAAGTTGGCCTATGTGTCCTCTGGTTTTTGGTTGGGTTCAGCCAGTAAGAGGTGTGGCAGGAGATGAATGGGTGAGGGGAAGGTAAGGTAGGCTGCTTATTTCTCTAGCTCCCTCTCTGCTGCATCTTTCTACAAAGACCAGTAGGGAATCCTCTTCCAACACTGCCCTTCATGCCTGAGGGTGGAATAGCTCCCCCTCTTGGTAGTGTGGGGTACTGCACTATTCCTGTTGATCAAAATCCAGCCCACACTTTACCTAGCTTCAGGATGCCATCTGTTTCATGCCTCCCTTCTACAGAGGGGGAAAGGACTTCTTCATTAAAGGGAAAAACAAGATATCTAGTTTAGATTATTTCTGGGACTAGTATTAATGGAATGCATTGAGGAAGTTTTAATCCAAATAATCCTTTGCTCATAATTGTTCCTTTTTGGATATGTAAATTAGTAGCACTTTGTGAGATGTTAGTGGATCATAGATCTTAAAGCTTTCCTTTTTGTTTCTTTTACCACCCAAGAAGCTGTAAATATGCTAACTGCACAGCCTCACCAAGTTTTCAGCCTGTGTAACTCCTCATCCCATAGCTAGGTTCAACTTGCTATGAGTTCCCACAGCACATCCTGACCTCAAGCATCTGGTCTGGGCATCAACGTTTGCTGATTTCTAGTCTGGCTGTGACCTTGTGCTTCTCTCCTTACTCTAGCACCACTCTGTCTATTCTGGGCCTTGAAGTCCTACTTTAATCAATACCCCTCCCAGGAATCCCACAGCCCATAGGGTACAGTGACTGGGACCTGGCTCTCTGCTAACCAACCACCAGTGGGACTGGGTTTCTGAAGAGGGCCTGGTCTGTACTCTAGATCCTGCCTTCACAATGGACCACACCCACCCTGTGCACAAAGAGATAAAAACACTTCTGGAAATGCCCACTCAGTTATTAAGGGGCTACTCTGTGTGAGGTGCTTTCCTAGGTCCTGGAGAGACTGGCTTCATATTGCATTTAGAAAGTAAAAATAAATACATGAATTCTACCTTTGGTAGCTAAAGGTAGGGGGGGTGAGTTCTATTCTGAAACCTTGGGTTTAATTCATCCTGTTAGTTTATAATTGGTATAAATCAATCCTTTGAATGCATACCCACCATAAACCTTGTTTTCTTTTAAAGATAGTTCACTTTCCCTTCATAGATAAGTAACACAGTTATATATATATATTTTTTAATATATTTTATTGATTTTTTACAGAGAGGAAAGGAGAGAGATAGAGATAGAGAGTTAGAAACATCGATGAGAGAGAAACATCGATCAGCTGCCTCCTGCACATCCCCCACTGGGGAAGTGCGCGCAACCCAGGTACATGCCCTTGACCGGAATCGAACCTGGGACCTTTCAGTCCGCAGGCCGACGCTCTATCCACTGAGCCAAACCGGTTTCGGCAACACAGTTATATTTTTAAGTGATTGTATCCAAGGACCTGATCCTACTGTAATTCTAGAAATAGTGTTTACTTTCAAAGACCACAGGGCTACAACAATCAAAACTCTACTTTTCAAACTCTCGCGATGTCGATTGCAAATATATTCAGTATTGTGCCCATTTCTACATAACGAGATTATTTCTGTCTTTCCACTAACTACACAAACTAGCTCTGATTTGCCAAGATAGATTTAACAAATTCTTTTGAATAAAGTAGTCCATATAACAGCTTTAGTAACAGGTTGTTGTCCATTTAACAGATTTTAGAGTTTTATTTAATAAAGCTGTTTGAGAAAGTTTTTATGTACCATTTGGATGCATTTTTTTTTGTTCCTTAATTTCATAATTGAAAATTTAGCTTTTGTAAACACTTATTTTACTTTTTAAGGTAAATAAGTGGTGAGTAAAGAGGGTTTTCCAGCTATTGGCTCACAAACTGGGGATGGCAACACAGCCAGATCTTCATTCTGAAGAGTTCACAAGGCTATTGGAAACATTGATGAGGTTTTACTACATCCCGTAGGATGGAAACAATTGCTCTGTAAATGGGAAACTGGCCTGAGAGCAAACATGTCAAGACCATCTTACCCAGAAGCTAGAGAGTCAGAAGTAGAAAACATGCCTCCTGATTCATGTTCCATTACTTTAATCGCTAGCCGCTCAGTTTAAGCTAAAGAGATAGAAATGGTGCATTTGACATATGCTTTCACATCAAGATTAGATAGGAGCACTGAAAGTCTAAGGTTGACTTCTTACCTTCTGCCCAGGATGTCACTCAAAATCTATCCTCTCAGCTCCTCTTTAATCATGAAATTCAGAGCCATTTTTACTGCAGCCAAACACCCTCCCAGGTGAACTTTGCTTTACAGGAAACACCTGTGTGTAAATAAAATGGTAATAATTCACGTTGTAGTCTCAATGCACCCCAGGGATCTCACTATGGAAAAAAGAACAACGAAATAAATGCTTCTATAGGCAGATTACTGCCTTATAATGTAAACAATATAAACACCGATAAAGCTTCCAATGCACCTAAATTTAGATTTTTACATTTTGGGTTTCATTAAAGCAGAACATATCTGTAAGTGAAAATATTTTAAGCCTCAGCCCTTTGCCCATCATAATGGTTTTTTAAAATCTCATTACAATAAAACCCATTAGTTTGAATAATTAAATACAAAAAAAAATGCTTTCTGCAGGCATTGAAATTTCTGATTTTAATAGGAAAAGAACCCAACGGAATGCCTTGTTTTGAAACTTCTATTTCGATCTTGTTTTAAAGTGACAAACAGAATAATGACTAGCATGGTGCAGAAAGTACATTGCAGAGAGAGGAAGGGACTGAATAAGCACGGCAGCACCTAAGTTCAGGACAATAGAGGCAGGTAGGCACAACGGTTCGGGGTCTCAGAGCTCCATACCTTGGAGAACAGCTAAGTGGTCAGCATGTATTACCTTAGTTCAATCTTTACAACTATGCAGGTGTCATCCTCAATTCTACAAAGAAATTGAAGCTTGGAAACGTTCAGAAATTTGAACGCTGTCACACAGGTTCTAAGCAGAGGTCAGCATTCAAACTCACATCCCTGCACCTCCAATAAGTGCTCTTAACCCCTCTGCCTACTATGAAGGTGAAACTGAATTGTCAAAAGTTGTACTATATATATATACAGTAATCTGAGGCGGAAAAGGCAGCGATGACCCAGGTGGCCTGTGTTTTGTAGGACACAGATCACTGCTGTTTCTCACCTCCAGTCCTGCTGGGTTCATGCCCCTCCCACCCACATTTGGATATACTTTGTCCACCCCCCTTTTTCTTCAAGAATTTGTATAGGGCCTCATCTGCACACCAGGTCCTGTGTCAAGTGCTGGAGATATCAACCTGAGTACCAGCTTGTCCTTGACCTTGAGAAGTACGCAGCCTTACTCTTAAGGGAACTAACCAAGAGTCTATAAATTGCCTGAGCAGAAGATCGTTTCAGGGATGGATCAGGCTGCACACGTGGGAATGCTCATGCTGACCCAACACCCCCTCGAAGAGGAGGCGGGCAGCGGAGCCCGCCCTGCATCTTCTCTAGGACCTTCTGATTTTCAGTGTCTCCACCCTCACGGTGAAACAGTACGGAGTGACATGTGGAGAAAAGAATCAAAAGCCTAGCATGCAAAACGGCATGCACGTTGCTCATTCCTCATCTCATCTGTCACTCTTAAAGACCCAACCAATCACGGCTCGATAGAGGGGACAGTGAAGCCACGGTTTATTTCCTTGGAGGTGAAAGCCCCACAATCTGGCTTCTACCCCATGGACTGTATTTGATTTTTGTAAAATCCCAGCAAATCAAATAACTTGCAAACAGCTGAAAGTTAGTGACATTTAGCTTACACATCCATATACTCATGCGTTCACTATGGAGAGTTTACTAAAGTGAGTTGATAGTTCATGTTACTTAAAAACAAACTAACTAGCAAACTAGCCTCCTAACTCAGTTATTTCTTCTAGAACATTGCCTCCCAGAACAGAGCTGGCATGTTCCTGCCCAGTGCACAAGGGTTCACACATGCCTCATATGGCCTTGAAATGCTTTTCTTCAGAACATGGCCCTTTCAGATGTTTTAAGCAGACATTCAATTTAGTCAGTTATTGTGTTTAGTGCAGTGCAGAAAACAAGCTCACCTTGAACATTCTGGGGGACTTTTTTGTTTAATGGAGACAAATCCTTCACATATGGCTGGCCCTTAGTAACAATAAACAAACTCTCATTTACCCTGAACGTTGAGGTGGCATGTCATGGGGTTAGTAATTATTAATGACAACTAATGGCTAGTAGTTACTGGTGACATTTGTGAGAGCAGGATTAAAATAATAATTATAATAATGTGGAGTGTGATGAACAAACAGTAATTGCCATAATGATCACCATTATAGTAATGAGTGAGAAAATGATTTTAGGTTATTAAATCAATAAGGATAACAGAAGTCTGCATGTATCTATACGGGGGGAGGGGGAGGCAAAAGTAGGTTTCTAGTTGTGAGTATGCAAAACACAGAATTTATTCTTGTATTGTTATTTATTCATTATTGTGTTATTTTTTCATATGAACAATTGTAAACCTGCTTTTGCCCCACCCTGTATATCTTACTGTGTGCCAGGCACTGGGCCCAAGACATAGCATACATCGTCTCCTTTAATTCACGGTGGCTCTGGGAGTAGATATTATTGGTAGCACGATCATCACTGCTGTGCTGAGAAGACATTAGTTTGGAGCAGTTACCCATTTTAACAACAGTAAATGGAATAAAAGAAATCTAAATCTGGTCTAGCTAACACCAAAGTCCATGTTCCTAACCAGTGTTCTCTAGGGTTACTGAAAATCAACAGATACATTGTTATTGAGGACAACCCTGACATCTGCTTAACTGCCAGGTCCCCCAAGCGGGCCCTAAGACCTGTCCACAGAACAATGAGACCCCATAGAGACCGGCCTTCAGAACTGCCCAATAAAGAAACAGCATTTCTATAAAGAGGAGGGACTTGGTTTACTCCCCGAGGCTGAGGATAAAGCCTCATAAAAATGTTCCTCCTTGTCCTGGCCGCTGTGGCTCGGTTTGTTGGGTATCAGCCCCTGAACCAAAGGTTGCCGATTTGATTCCCGGTCAGAATGCATGCCCAGGTTGCAGGCTCAATCCCTAGTGTTTCTCTCTCTCTAAAAATCAATTAAAATTTTAAAAATAAAAGTGCCTCCTTGGTTTTTTTTTTATTAGATTTGTGACCTAAGCCACCTCTCGACTCCCCTTCGGGGCCAGTGGCAAGTTCACTGCCATCCAGCGACCATGAATTGTACACTCAGAAAAGGTTGTTTGTTTGTTCACATCTGTGTGGCCTTAAGAATGTCAGTGGGGCTGCAACTTTACCATGAATATATCCATTAAAAACCAACATGCTGAATCCTTCGGTGATTCATTTTAATAGTTGTTCTCCCAGCTTCTATATTTGAAAGATACCCAGTAATCTTTTTTTCTTTATTTGACAGTCGGATAATCGGATTGTTGGTTAATGTTTTCTCTAACCCAGAGTTGCTTATACATCAACCTAGGTTACCCAATGAATTTTGCAATGAATTACAACAGAATCACAAACCCTACCGGATGCCTGCGGTGAGCATGATTTAGTCCCTGATGGTTCCACAGCCACCGGATCCTGTGTGGTGCTGGAATCATCGTTAAGAGCACCACTTGTCACCGTGCGGGGAAATAAGGCCATCTGAGCACTGTGCATGGGCTTGTGGATAAATGGGCACTCGCTACTGACTTTGAAAAATGACACATGGGAACTAATAAGAGCTTGAAATGGTTGAGCGTTCATTTTAATGCAGATAAAATAGAAACCTTTCTACTAACAGCACAATTGTGCACCTGTCCCCCTCATGAATATATGATTATATTCCACAGCAAGTGGGCCTCAGCAGGCATGAGAGAGACTTCAGGGTCCGTCCATGAGTGGCCATGAAGCATATCTGGTCCAGGGTAGTCACACACTGCAGGGTGGAGGTGGAGTCCTTTCCCTTAGACTGTATTTCCAAACCAAAGCAATCTGTGGTGAATCAAGAAAAAAAAGGTGGTTTCTCTAGGACTAGGACACACTACTTTGCAGAGTACATTAACTCAGGGAGCCACATGGGAGCACGTACCTCCCTCCCCCGAGTACAGATGCTCCCAGCTCTAGGGAAGCACAGGTACAGACTGTGAGCGGCCGTGGGATGCTTGAGTTCACTTGCTGAATGGCAGGCCAGCATGCTCTGGTTGCAAATGTACAGCTTACATAAAAAATTAAACAGTCATGAAAGACGCTGAATGATCAACATTATGCAATTTGCAATTTTCCCACCTCTCTGCATCCTTGGTTAAATTTGGTAGGTTAATATTTCATGAGTGTTATTTCGGTCAGCTTCGTGAACATGTTTAAATAAAACAGTGCCTGTGTAGAAGCACATCATGATGCTGGCACCCAGGGCCGTGGAAAGGACTCAGGCTGTGGAGTGGGTGCACATGACCATGAGAGCTCCTTGCAGATCTGTAGGGTTTTCTGGCAAAATCCCTTGTGTTATTCGCTCCTCACTATCATTTCTGAGGTGGGCAGAGATTATGTTTATGGTAAGAGCGATGAGATAAAAAGAAAGAGAACACCCCAGCCACTGTGGCTCAGTTGGTTGTGCACCAGGGGGTCATTGGTTCAATTCCCAATCAGGGCTCATGCCCGGGTTGCAGGCTTGATCCCCAGTAGGGGGTGTGCAGGAGGCAACCAATCGATGTTGATGTTTCTCTTTCTATCCCTCTCCCTCTCTTTGAAATAAATATAAACATATTTTTTTAATAAAAGGAACAAAGCATTTCATAAAGCCATTAAAGCTCAGTTATATCAGAGTGCCCCAGTCTACAGGGCAGAAATACATTGCAATGCTCAGTTGACAAAATGATAAGCTGCATTTGGATAAAGTCATCATTAACAAGTTCCCCACTTACAACAACATCAGAGATTTTACTTCTGTTATTCCTCTTCAGCAGAAACATTTTCATCAAAACGGGGTCTTTGGTGCTTGAGAGTTCTCCTGACACTGCTTCGTACTCACCAAATAGAGTCATAATCCTTAGTATGTTACTGCAAAATCCTTTACACAATAACCAATTGCTTCCCCAAAGAGGATTGCGACTTCAGAGGGAGAATAAGCTGCTGAAGGAAATTAACTCTCAAGAAATGAAAGTCCTGTTTCTGTGCACTTGGAGGCAGGAAAGGAAAAACCCAGAGGCTGTCACACAAATGCCGAGCATCCCTTATTCTGTCTATAGACTGTCAGGCCCAGACAAGCTACTTGCAAGGTTACTCTACCCTCTTATTCTAAGTTCACAGGGGGAGCTCGGGGGCGACGCTGGAATCATTCAACAAACTTGAGAGAGGCCACGCCCCAGCTTTAAGACCTCCTAAACTCCCTAACTGAAATGATACCCAAACTGCTTCATTTACTTCCCCCTTTAGACTTTTATGCACCAGCTGAATCCTAAAAGATTGAAGAAGGTGGTGGTGGGCGGCGGGGCACGCCTGAGGGTGGGGGTGGGGGGGGGGGCGGGGGGTGGGGGGGGGCGATACATTTCACAGATAAAAGGAAGCCAGCGCATATCATTTAGTTTGGAGAAAAAGAAAACACAGATACATGTTATGAAAAGTGGCTTGGGCATTCCCATGATCAACATGCTGCCTCAAGGTCAAATTAGCAATGATCATGAGAGCAAATTCACAAGAGCATAAAAATGCCACACCGAGTCAGGTAAACCCTCCATCTCATCCTGGGCTCTGTCTTTCTGGGGCACCAATTAGCAGAGGGTGGGCGGCTGTGTGGCAGTGAAAGAGCTTGGCGGCCAGGGTCACCACTCTGAGTCCTGATGACACTGATGGATAAGCGGGTCACATCACCTCTTCGAGTCTAGCCTTCTCGTCTGGACCATGAAGCCTGAGAGGATATCTCCTCCTTCCGACTAAAGAGCTGTTCTGAGAGCCAGAGCAGACAACAGATATTTGTACACAGTACGGTTGACATCCTGGCACAAAATGAGGTACCCGGGTATCTGAACGAGGGGAGACATGAAGGAGCTCCCCAGTGTGCCCCATGTGAGCTCCCTGGACTTCCAGCCCAGGGCTCCTCCACTCCCAGCCATCAATGTTGGGTTCAAGTCCTTTACATCCATCATTTCATTTGCGGTAACCGTCCTGGGTGGCTTCCCAGGAGCAGAGCCTGAGCTGGAGATTCTTGCATAAGCGACTGTGGAGAGAGTACTCTTGGGAGAGGAACCCACGAGGAAGTGGGGGCCACAGCATGAGGCAGGAGAGGAAGTGAACCCCAGATTCAGCCAGATCCACAGGCCCTGGAGCATGACAGCCAGCATCAGGGAAGGGGCTGGCCTTTCATAAGCTGTTAGTCAGTCCTTGGCTGTGGGCTGCACACCCCTTCCTCTGCAGAGTAGGGTAGAATGGGGGTATCAGGACCTTCTAGGCATTTCCAAGGGATGTGGCTCTGTCGGCAGAGGGCAAATTCTCCAAAGGGGCAGCTCTGAACTACTGGCAGCTAAACCCTCACAGCAGGTGGAGAAGGTGTGCAGTGGCCTGGTGTGGGCCACCACCAGCATCTACTACAGATAAGGAAACCAAGGATCAGAGGGGTAAGGACCGTGCTGGCCTCAGTGCCTTCACTTCTGCCTATAATTCCCCTCTCCCCCTCTTCACTTGATAATTCTTATTGATCATGTAAATTTCAAATGTCACTCCTTCGAGGAAACCATTCTTCCCCACCCAGGATTAATCTGGTCCTTCCAGACTCTCTCACAGCACCTGTGCTTGTCCTTGGAAGCACTTATCAAAGTTATAATTTAAATAATTATTTCTGCAATCATTTATTTGATATCTGCCTTCCCCACTAGACTGTAAACTCTTTGAGAGCAGGGACCATGCTGTTTCATTTGCTACTGGAACCTGTGCTGTAGCTCAGGCCTGGCACATAGCAAGTGTTCAATAAATAGTTGTTGAATGAAAAATAGAACACAGATGGTAAGAGAGAACCACGTCTCTCTGTATCTCAAAACACATTATTTTGCCACATGCCTTCGACCATGCAAAATCCTTGTTGATTTATATTTTATGTCTGTAAAATCCCGTCCCAGAAGTCAGTTTCCTGCTCTATTTATATTTACCTTTATGCCACACCTACGCCAATAATGAACCTGCTACAGATAGTAGTACTTTGGTTCTTTATCTTTAAACCAACTCTTCAGGATGCAGGGTGTGCTCCTTTGCAGGGCTTTGTGAGATTCAGAGAGGCAGACCCGCTCCTGTCCCTCCGTCTCCTTCATCACAGAAACCCTTGATCACATTGTGCTCAGCCTTTGTGTTCAGGACTGAAGAGTCCCCATCATTTTAGCTTCCCCTCCTACCAAAACCACATCACCTTGATCATTTCAGTTCTTCTCCCCTGGATATTTTCCAGCTCTTTATAGCATTCCTGGGGAGAAATCCAACTTCAGTGAGGCTCTAGGTAAGCAATGCCTGCTCATTGCTTCTCTAGTTAACACTGGGAGGATGGCAAGGGTTTCCGACCCCATGGTCTCTCCTCCAGGTCCACGTCCACCCCTACCCAGGGAGCTCAGTAGTGAATCCCTCATCTTCCTCTTGCCAGGAAGACTGGACCATAACATTGGAGCCCTCACCCTCGACTCTGTCCTCTCAGTCTTCCTTCCACTCCAAGGGAAGAACTGCTCTCCTTTCAAAATCCCATTCTCTCTCTTATCCTATATAATAAAAGCCTAATATGCTAAGTGTCCAGTTGTCCAGTCTTCCATTCAACCAATCAAAGTGTTAATATGCTAATGATAAGCTAAGGCTGCTCAACCGCTCACTATGATGTGCACTGACCACCAGGGGGCAGAGCTCTGAACGGTAAGTTAGCTTGCTGCTGGGGTCCGGCTGATCGGGACTGAGTGAGACAGGCTGGACATGCCCTGGAGCCCTCCCGTGGTCCCTCCCTGGTTGGCCAACCTCCCGCATTCCTCCCCAAACCCGATCGTGCACTGATGGCCTGTGCCCTCTCACAATCCAGGATCCCTTGGGGGATGTCAGAGAGCCGGTTTCAGTCCGATCCTGCTCAACACAGGAGCTGCCTCCTGGCGGTCAGTGGGTTCACAGCTGGTGAGCACAGTGGCGGTGGCAGGAGCCTCTCCTGCCTCCATGGCAGTGCTAAGGATGTCTGATTGCTGGCTAAACCTTCAGTCGGACATCCCCAAGGACTCCTAGACTGCAAGAGGGTGCAGGCTGGGCTGAGGGAACCCCCTGGCCCCTCCGCCCCCCAGTGCATGAATTTCGTGCACTGGGCCTCTAGTAATGAGATAAACGCAGGCCAACAATAAGAAAACAGTGGAACTGACACTTTTACTCCAAATACAAACTTTTCATCAGCCACATTCAAGGTTTAAAAAACAAAATCATAATATAATAAGGTCTGTCAAAAGGCTAACCAAAGTGTTTAAAATTATTTAAAAGGACTTCTTCATGTTAGCAAAATATTTAAAAATGCTATCATTTTTATCTTTATCATCTCTATTTTTAATTTCAATTTTTATGTATAGTTTGTAATGTATCAAACAAATAGCATACTATTATATAGACATAATGTTATAATAAATAATAATAAATAGTGGCAAAAAACTTTTGCTGATGAGGGTGTGATGAAAAATGTTTGAAGACCACTGTTCTAGTGCCATTGAAACCAAACTAGGTGCTGGCCCATGGCCCAGTGTTTTAGTCTCAATGTCTCAATGTCACTCTAAACCGAATGAGTTCAAAATGGAATGCATCCTTCCCCCACCAAGAGAAATCACTTTTGACGGCCCATTTTGCCTCATTGATACCCTTGGATTTCCAGGTTCAAGGCTTTTAAGAGAACTTGGACTTTGTCTTCTAGACCATTCCCCTCAATAGCCACTTATTCTTCAGGCGTCTTCCTCCTTCACCTCTTTCCATTCCTTTCCTTTTCCCCTGCCACTCCTTGCCTCCATCCTCTCACCGCATCATCTCTCCATTATTTTAATCACTAGAGGCCTGATGCACGAAATTCGTGCAAGGGGCTCGGCCCTCACAGCTGTGGTGGATGCCTTGGCCCTTGCAGCCCCGGCTGCATCCATAATGATGTCTGGAAGGTCGTTCAGCTGTCCGTTCTAATTAGCATATTACACTTTTATTATTATAGATTTGCTAACAGCTGTCTTCCCTCCAAGTTCCCCTCTCCTATCCTTAGGCACTCTGCTACCACACTCACCTTTCCAGACCTCTAGTCTCATTCTGTCCCTCCCCCTGCCCTAACTCAAAAGCACAATAGTAAGTCTCTCATTACCCTTAATTTGGAGATTCTTGTATGTCTTGAAGAATGCAAGACTTTCTATAATCTGACCCCACCCTTTAATTGGTTTACCTAGTCAAAAAATATAGCATGAGCATTTTCTTTATTCCAGGCACTGTGTGGGTGAGTGGATTATCCCCGCCCCTCTCTACCCCGACACTGAGATAGCAGCCTCACCTCTACCGTGGCTGTCCATTTGGCACGCTGCTACTCATTTCCGGTGACTTTAGTGGAGCTCTCCCTGACCACTAACCCGTATTCATTTCTTTCCTCTAAAGTCCTATCCAAGTCATTTGGACCCTATCTCACACTGTCCTAGTGTCCTAGTGTATTACCTGAGTAAATGTGCATTCAGAGCCCTCCCATCTAGCCTGCAAGCATCTGACTGGATGCTTTTGTTGCTGTAGTTGTTTGTCCCACCACACAGTATTACCACTGTAGATGCTCCCTAAATATTATTCAGTTACATGAAGATAGATACGGTAGTTTTGTTAGGGCAGGGGACTATGGGAGTCATTTTTTTCAATATATTTTTCATATTCTCTATAATGCGGCTATATCACTTTTATAATGAAAAAAATTGCAAATAAAAACAAATAAAATACTTCTTCAACTTGATTTAATTGAAATCCAGAAATAATTGTTCTCATTAGGTAGCTAGACCTTGGCAGTACTAGGGCTAATTTAGACCAGATTGGAAAAATTCGAAAGCGGTTATTAGCATACACCAGTTTTTTCCAAATATAAATGGCTCCTTCTCAATGACAGGCGGGTTTTCTGGGGCACAGCTAATGTTGCCCTCGTTTTGGGTTTCCTAGAACACCCTCCGGGGTCAGGCCAGGAGCGGCTGTCAGAAATGTCTCATATCAGAACTTGCTTATAGACGGTTAAGGCAGTAGAAACATGTATTCATTCACGTTTCTAGCAGTTGCAAAATGAATCTTGAAAGATTTTTGCTTTCTGGGTATCCTATAAATGGTAGATTGGAAAAATGGAAAGACCCAAACTACTCGCAATAGTGGGAGTGGGTATAATGCTGTTTTCCCCCCCTATTACCATGAAAACTGAGGCATGACTTGCATAGGATGGTGGAAATCCTTCGTTTAACTGGGCAAAGCTTTAAAATAACAGAAGGGGTGGGGAATGAGGTAGGTGGACCTCCTATAAAATAAACAACCAGCCTGAATCCTGCAGCTGAGCCAAGCAGGTTAGGGTGACGCTGAAATAAATAGGATTCCTGCAGAGCAAATATACACTTTTCCTCAACCACCAATTCCCTTCCCCTCCTGCCTCGCCGAGTGACTAATTGAGCAGTGAGTTTTATTGCTCTGATCATTTATGTCATATCTTTTCATCTCTCCCCCACTTAACTCTCCCTGGTCCGTGAAGGGCAGTTTTGATATGCAGTCCTGTTGAAATTTACTGGACTGGTTCAATGGACCACGTATCTGGAGTGTTAAACTGCCAGGGCCTCTCCCCACCTTGGTTTTGCTGAAAAGAAAAACACATTTTTGCCCCACTTTTCCTATAAAGAAAGCCCCGAGCATCTAGCTGTCTTCGATGTTGATAATAAATAGGGTGGACAGAGAAGCTTTGAGGACTGAGGTACAGGCCATGTTTCTAGCTCAGATGTTTTTCGCTTTAAGACATATTGTGGGGGTGGTAAGGGTTAGGAATAGAAAACTTGTGGTTCATACAAAATCAGCACCCCAAATGCTCTGTTTCTCAGAAGAGGTATAACCATCGTATTTGAGAGGGCAGGTGTCCGCGATGATAAATGCTCCTTCTATTCTAGCTCCCACCTCCTCTTCCTCCCACGGAAGAGGAAATGTTAGCAGTGCTCCAGAGTGCAGCACTGTAAACACCTCTCTGCAGTTAGTTCCAATTGCAAAAGGAACTATGGTGCTGGCAAGATAATACGGGGCAATTGGGTGTCCAGGGACTGCAGATTTCAGCATTTTCCTCAGTTCTATCTGAGCAAAAGGGCTTCCACGGAGCGGAGAGGCCTCCAAGCATGAATCCGATTCAGGGTAAACAAGGCAAGCTGCCAGGGGCCTTCCCTTTCCCCAGCATAGTTACATAAGCATCTCCCCACTTTTTCAAAAATTAGAAACTCTATTGATTCGGTGCTCGCCATGCCTCTGGGTGATTTATGACCCAGAAGATGTCTGACAGCTTTCAGGCTGCTTTGTGAGGTGCCAGGCCAAAAGCACAACAAAGAAACATAGGAGGAACTTCTCGCTTGCAGAGAAGCCTTGAAAAATCTCATCCCTGTCTTTAAATTCACCTCTGCTCTGCTTACGGCCTCCTTTATGAAAATCATTGGAGAAACCATACTTCAAATTTGACCATTTTCTCTACGGATGTTTATCTTTTTGTAACTGAAACACCACGACAGCTGCCTTGTTCTGTTTTCTGATGGTGGCTTCAACTCTTTCCATCCTTCTGGTTGAGATATTTAAGTTTTTTGATGTACTGCTACTTATTTCAACCAGCATTTATTGGACATCTGTTTGATGCCAGCACCATAATATATGTATGAAACCAACCAAGATGAATGCGTGAAAACATACAATCCTTCCTTCAAAGAGCTGGTAGTATAGTAGGTGGATAGCAGAAATGGGTGGCTGTCCGACAGAATTCATACAACCCTTATATAGTGTAGGATGTCCTTGGGAGGTAGCTGCATACCCAGGGACGGCATTTTCTAACTTCCCTGCACCTAGGTAGAGCCAGGTGACTATTTCTAGTTCTCAATGTGAGAAGTCTTGGGTGTCTTCCAGCCCTGGCCCATAAATCCCCCTCCCCACCATACACATGTATGCATATGTTCACATATTCATACTCTCTTCCTCTCCTGTCTGGACAGAACAAAGATGAGTTTCAGGGCAACCTGGAAAACCAAGTATTGAAAATGGCAATGCTCCCATCAGCCTGGGTTCCTGAATGACTGTGTGGAGGAAGGATACTGCTGACTTACTCACCTGCCCTATACGAATGCCACATCAACAGGAAATATATTTCTTTGGTATTTGAGCCAGTATACATTTTCTAGGTCTATTCATTGTAGCAGCTAACTTACTCTAACTAATATAAGAGAAGAAATAATGTATTCAAATAACAATAATACAACCTTGTGAGCAGAAGAGGGGCGAGGAGAGACATGGAAGAGGCCAATGTTCAAAACTGGAACAGTTCTGCAGTGAACGCTCTGTACCAGGAGCAACTTCATGTGAGAGGGGCATAATGAGCAAGAACATCAATATGAGGCAAAGGAATCCTCTTAAGTTCAAAATTATATTTCCCAAAGTGTTAATAGGTATTAAAAGTCAAAGAAGTTGGAATAACTGGGTTAAACAAAGTTTTACATATTTCTTCCTCTGAAAAGTTCCCAGAGATTTTATTATTCCTCTATGCATTAAATAAAAGCTGCTTAAAATCTCCTAATCAGGATAAAAGCCAAAGTCCTCTCCATGGCCTACAAGGCCTTACATGACTCACCTCTGCCCTTTCTTTGACCTTACCTTACGCCATGATCAATGCAAGTTCAGGCCCTGAATGACTCATTCATCACAGTACCCCTCCACTGCCCCCCACGCACTCAGGAAATCATTTTTAAAAGCCTTTACTAAATTCCTTGATCAAGGAATTCTAATTTGAAGAGCATCTAGGGAGCTAGTATTCTGTGAAACACATTTCAGAAAATGCTGCTTTAGAGTACGTCCTAGATCTTTCCCCGTAATTTCATAGGGATTCAGATATATATGCAAATACAAAGGAGACTTGTAGTTCATTCTATAAAGCATTGGGGGTAAAGTAATGTTCTTTGGGAGCAACCTGACAAACAGATCCATAAAGTGAATAGAAAACAGAGGACGAGACTCTCCATGACTTCACTGCTCCCTTCCTCAACTGTCAAGATATTGATGATGAGTGTTTTCACCAGGTTAAAGAATACCCATTGAGCTTGATGGCCAAGTGTTGACAGCATTTAGCAGATTTAATCTCTAGTAATTCATCCAAGATCTGACCTGCCATTTGGTTTTGAACCAATATAGTTATTTACAGTGGCTTTGTTTGTGGTAAAGTAGGGTATGTTCTGCTTTGGTAAACCCTCACTTTCTTCTTCCACTTTACACAGCTTCCTCCAGCACTCCACACTGGATGTGGCCCACCTTCCACATGTGTCATCCTGCAGGGAGTGTGGCATTTGCTGAGAAGTCAAGTGCGTTTCCTTGTCATCATTATCTGCATTGAGCATGTGACTGCTCACCTCCTCTGGGGCTCTGCATGCTACATATCTCTGCATAGCAACCCCTCACGAGGCAGGCACCTTAAGGTCAAAGAAATGAGGGAACAAAGCAGTTAATCATTTGCAACTCCCATCTGTTAATAAACAGTGTAAATGGGATAGAATTCATCATTTGCTTTTGGAGACACAAAGGTTAAGTGCTTTGTCCCACCCTACTGATCAAGACTGTCAGAGCCCAGAATGGAACCAGGAGAATTGGCATGGCTCTTTTCAGTTCACTGATTCCTTCTCTCCACAGAAGCGTTAGTTGACTTGCTCCATGGTGGGAGTCAGCAATGGCAGCTAAAGGAAAACTGGAAGCTCCCAGAGCAACTGGTGAATGCTTGAGGTCAAACTATGGGATTCCAAGTAGTAATGTTCACTCAGCAGATTCCAATCTTCTCCACATTGAAAGGCAAGTTTGATTTCCTAAATTTCATCCCATCCAGATGATAAAATAAATGAATGTCAATGAAAGAAAGGGTTTTGAAATTCTCCAATCGTATCGACTCATTTACTCCTCATTTCCAGGCTTATTAAATAAGGCAGGATGCCATTTCATCACATCTGAAAGTAGTTTGGGCAAGATCTAAAGAAAAATGTTTCCTGGACATTATTCTTCATGTGACTTTTTCTTAAAGTGCCAAAGGGCAGAGAGGAATATAAAAACAGAGTGTATTAGTTGGCAGGCAGCCCCCTTTCTCATCCCTAGCTTTTATCTTGTGAGGTTAATATTGCATGGTTTAGGGACTTTCCTAAGAGATATAGTCTGAGTCAACAGGCCATATATGCAGGAACTTCAGGGCCCTGAGATCAGAGATACTGACCTTACCCTTCCCAGACTTTAACTTGGGACCAATGTCTCATTGGACACCTTTTACCCAATAAAGCCCCTTCTTTCTTAGATCACTAGGAACGTCAAAGCAATTGCTAATGGCATGGACCCAGGAAGCTGGGGACAGGCTTGACCCTCAGATGGATCCATCACCTTTCCTCTGTGTCATGGCACAGAGTGCACTGCCTTGGAATCCCATTATTTCAGAGAGGATGAAGTGAGCAAATGTATGTGAATCAGAAGTTAACTTTCCTCCAAAGGCTACTTGTTATCTTTAAGATCAAGTCCAAATCCCGTAGTACAGTTGAAAAGACACACCATGAGCTATCCTTAGGTCAATATTTCTAACTTCACTGTTCACCACTTTCTCATATAAATGAAGCGGTAGGCTCCAGCCTTGCTGAAGTGCCTGCTGTTGCCAGAATGTTCCAAGCACTTTCCTTCCTTTCTTACTTTTAAACATGATGCTTGTAGTTGCTGGGAATTACTTGAGGAAGTACAATCATTCTTTCCTATGGGAAGCACATGCAGGGCAGAGTTAAGGGATTCTACCTTGGTCCATCCATAATATCTTAAAATATAGTTCTTTTCTGTTGTTAATCCTCACCTGATGATATTTTTTCCATTGATTTTTAGAGAGAGTGGATGGAGTGGGAATGTGGGTGGGGGAGAGAGGGGGAAGGGAGAGAGAGAGAGAGAGAGAGAGAGAGAGAGAGAGAGAGAGAGAGAGAGAGAAACCTCAATGTGAGGGAGACACGTCGATTGGTTGCCTCCCACACAGGGATCGAACCGGCCATCCAGGTAATTGTCCTTGACCGAAAGCCGAACCCATGACCCTTCGGTCTGTGGGCTGGCACTCTAATCACTGAGCAACATTGACCAGGGCTGAAATATACTTCGTTATAGCATATCTTATTTTATGGAATTTCTGTGTTCACATGTTTCTCCTTCACCAAATTTGGAGCTCCTGGAGGGAAATTGGGCTTGGTACAATATAGGTACTCAACAAACATTTGCTAAGTGAAGAATTTGATTATTAGAAATACAACTTTAAGTGCATTTCCTGATGACAGTGGGATGGAAGTCTTGTCTTCCCTGCATAATTTTACCTATGAGCCTCAGATGTTCATGCTGTAGATCCTTCAACTTTGAGCCCGAGAATCTGCTAATGACTCTTGGGAATGACATAGACACAGTCTTATACATTTAATAAAAAAAATACTATTAAAAATTCATGTGGAAAAGGATTCCAAATTACTTTATATTTGCATACAGTGTAAAATTGTGCATCATATAGGTGAAATTACATTTTGTTTCTGTCCATCAATGAGAAGTTCTGGGCGAAGAATTCACCAACAAAAGGATGGTAAAGTAATATGATGCTCCTACGTCTGATTTTTTTAAAGCTGCAAATATGGAGGAAAGACTGTTCCTAGATGTGTTATTGCATGATTTATAATCCTCTCAGTCCTAAGAAGCAAATTAAACTCTGGCAGATGGTTTTCTGAAGCCCTGTAATGCAGCTTGTCTGAAGCTCTTGTTACATGTTTTAAGACTCAGAAACTTCTTAGTGAACTGCTGTTGAATTGTAGAGCTTCTCCAAGATTCGAAAAGGCTTGTCTTCCCAGAAGCATTGGCCCAAGGAGGATGTGTGACTGTGAGGCAGCTAACCCCTCTAGCTCATTTCCTGGCAGTATTTTCCCACCTGCCTGAGGCTACTCTTCCCAGGTAGCTTTTGTCTCAAGTAACAAACCACATAAGTAGCCTTGGTCTGGATTTGATGGATGAGGCTTGACGTGGAGTAACTGGTCCCCCTAGAATGTGTAAGTTTTTGGAGGAGATAGCTTTTTGGAGATTTTGTTTGCAAGTGCCCCAGGCCCTGGACTAGTGCTGGCACACAGTAGGCATTCAATAACTGTTGATTGAATGAATAAATGCATAAAAGATTCTGTTAGCCTGACTTCTTAGGGTGTTTCTGTATGCTCCCCAAGCACTGAGAAGTTCTTGCTGGGAGGGAATGGATCACTGAATTCCTGAGTTCTAAGGAGTGGGGGGTCTGTTTTTCTCTCCCCACCCATTGTTCAACCTGGTTCTTGCCCAGATTCTCATTCAAATTGCATTCCCATTATAGCCATCCATCCTTTTTTAGCCAACCTGAGAAAACTGTTTCTCTATAGCTGGAGATAGTTGCTATTTGCTTTGCCTACCCTTGAACTTCAATATTACACAAACCATGCCCCCTCTATAGGTTGTAGTGATGGATTCTGGTGCTTCCTCCAAGCCTCACTTCCCTGTATGTAAATAGTCATCCTTGTCTACTGAGCCCTGAGAAGTCTTGAGAGAAATTATGAGCCCATTGATGCTCTGGCACTGCAGCAAAAGAGGTCATCTGAGAGAATTATGGATATGCCTCTAATTGGAGACTTGAGCTATATCTTTATATCCATTGGTATATTTTTCTGATTCAGGTCTCTTTGTTTGAAACATAAAATCCCAAACCCCAGAAAACTCAAATTCTCCCTTTCAGTGGTGCTTTTCAAACAAGACCCTTTAGAGATTATGAAGGGTCATTTTAATAAAAATGAAAGACATCTCTTATTATGATGGCTTTGCTGACAAATAATTAAGATGAATTACTAGCATATACTTGTCCCAGCTGCCTCATTGGTGTCCATTTGGACTAAGCATATGACGCTCATAGTTCATGCTTCAGCTCTTTAAACACAATTTATAACCTAACTTACCATCCTAACTACCTGAGAAGATTTTAATCCTAAACCTGTCACCACCCATTATGTTCATGGGGGCCTGACAGTTCTACATTAAAAGATTTTATAAGTAGAAGTTAACAAGGCCTAGAGAGAGTGATTTATGTTTCAGTGTATGAAACAGTCAACATGCTTTCCCTGGCCAAGGATAGCCCAGAGCTCTCTGTAGGCCGAAAGAAGAAAATTATCTCAGAAAGATGAATGGCCCGTGCCTTTGGGCAGGTGACTGGTGCGTGGTCCCAGGCTTGAGGCCTAGGTGTCAAGCAAAGCTTATGAATGTCAGGAAGCAAGTGCAGCCCTCCCCTAAACACTCCTTTCTGGCGTGGGTCTACGTCACTTCTCAGATATTTGGCAGTATGAAGGCAGCGTAAGCTCTTGTTCTTAGGTTGATGACTAAGAAATGATCCATGATTCATTAAGGCCAATAGTGAGATGTCACAAAACTGCTCTATTTGCTACTGACAAATATGGAGGGGTGAGTCAGAGAAGGCAGGAGGAGTGTTTATGAAATACACCCCCATCAATAAACCCACTTAGGGTATAGCTGCTGCTTTCTTCAACCCTGACTTTCTTCCCCAGTGTACTGATTAACACACCTCCTGAGAAGCTGTCCTTTTTGTAAAAGCACGCCCACGCCCACCCCAGTTGTACTAGTTTGCTAGGGCTGCCATAAACAAAATATCACAGCCTGGGTGTCTGACAAGCAGAAATTCATTTTCATGTAGTTTTAGAGGTTGGAAATCCAAGATCAAGAGGTTAGCAGGTTTGGTTCTTTCTGAGGCCTCTCTCCTTGGGTTGCAAATGACTACCTTCTCATTGTATATTCATCTGCCCTTCCTTCCATGCACAAATCGCTCCCGCTTCTGCCCCCCCATGACTCTCTTTCTCTCTCTCTCTCTCTCTCTCTCTCTCTCTCTCTCTCTCTCTCCATATAAGACCACCAGTCAGATTGGATTAGAGCCCATGCTAACAGCCTCATTTAACTTAATCATTTATTTAAAGGCCTTATCTCCAAATAGACATATTCTGAGGTCCTGGTGCCTAGGGCTTCAACATGTGAATTTTTTCTGAGGGGTGGGGCACAATTCAGCCCATAATTCCGCTGAACTGCAAAAGCACTCTGCAGCTGAACACACCTCCAGAGGAAGCATACTGAGGTTTCTCTAACTCTTGAGATGACCAAAATAATCCCATTTTGAATAATAAAGGACAACCCATCTCCCAAAAGGAAACAGAAGTGCCATTTTCAGGAAGCTATTGAAGTACTTGCAGACAGCGGGCAAAACAAACTCCTCCCAAAGACATTAATTGTGTTTCCTTCCTTTGATGCATCATTAATCACATCTCTGTCCTTCTCTTTTTAAAGAAGGAAGGGGCCTGCTCTTTCTTGTTTCATTTAAGTATACCATTAAGGCAACATCCTCTCTTCTCCACAGCTGTATTCCATTTTCGGCACCCAACTTTCTAATGGGAGCGGAGACTAATTTAGAGTGCTCAGCCTGAAGCTGGTATGGTAGGTATTTCTCCATCCATTATTTCAAGTTATAATAAGCGGGTGTGATGGGAGCTGCTCCCAAGATAAGCAGGCCATAATATTTTCACTGTCACCATGATCACAGACGGAGATAAGAGGCCAGCAGTGCTATTTTCACTCCCTATTTTTTACTCCTGGTGTTAAATACAAGGAGAACAAGTGAAAAACACACTGTCTCAGCCCCTGCAGCAGAATACAAAACGTCCAACCTCCTTCTGGTGTTCAGGCTGCCCGTGATGTTGCTCAAGGATGACATGGATACTCTGAGGTGGTTCGGTGCCAGGAGATGCCTCTTAATTGTGTTTGCAGCCCAGAGCAGAAAGCATGCCCATTCGAGGTACTTGTTGTATCATTTTTAAATCAAGGCCATCTTTTTCTCAGTGGTAAACGTGAAATGTTTTTAAAGGCCAGACTTAGCATAAAATCTATTGGTTGCCATGGATACCACTTACCACACAGGACTGCGCTCCGTGTTCAACTGTGTGATTTTCTCTATTCAAAGGTTCAGCATTGTCAAAAAAAATGACTTTTTCTGTTGTTTATCTCGAAGTTCATTATGGGGAAGGCAATAAATAAGATATTCACGTATGGAGGGGAGCGACGTGGGGAGTCACGTGGGCGCTATGCCTTAAAATTCCGTATTTTACAATAATTAGAGTCAAACTGGCTATTGTTAGGGAAAAAAATGCAGTTGATCTTTTCCTGTGTATGTGAATATAAAGTAAAGCAGGTACTTGGAAGTCGACTCCCAACAAAATTACATGGTAATAAGGCTTTCCACACCTACACAGCACTTAGCAAGGAAGCTCTGAAGAGAGAGATTTAGCTCTGAGAGGCTTGAAAGTTCCCGGCCTTCCGCTTTATGAGAGAAAATCTGGGTTCAGGACCTTGTGCCCACTGAATTATTCATGCCCTCTTCCCATCACATACCTTTAGGAATGAAACAGTTAGGCTGCTATTAACCAAGTGCACGTGTCCCCGGCTCCCATACAGCCTCGCCGCCCACACCACAGGCTGGCCCCCAGTCCTCTGCTAATTAGCTTGAATATTTGTAGCTAACATCTTCCAAGCCCCACCTCTTCTCCTGGCCCACCTCCAGTCCCCAAGGAAAAGTAGGAAGTTAAAAAACAACCCACAGAGAACTGACAGAAGTCGCAAGAGGGAGTTTCTCACATTACTGGAGGGTATTCAAAGGTAATTTGGTGTCAGCAAATTCCCATTGGCTGAAGCCTGTAATGTTTTGCTATAACTCCCAACTAATCAAGGGATGTCCTGAACATTGACTTGTCACTTATTTAAGTTGCTCCCCTGTCACCTCTCTAGCATTTTTAGATTCCTTGATTCGGGCTATTTGCATGACAATGAGGGAAAGGGGAGACCTTAATGAAGGCCTCAGTTTTGGAATGTGCTAGCCAGCTTTGGGTGTGCTCAATAATCGCCTGGAGGGAGATGGAATTCTCATTTGGGTTCAAGGCCAAGCAGTATACTGATGCCTGCTAATATGCAAATTCCAACTTGTCACCAAAATTACCTATAGCTGGTGGAGTTGTCTGAGCTGCAGAGTGATAGTCAAATCCCTGCCTGGGCATAACCTACTTGCAAGATGCACTGGCAACTAATTAACATAAAAACAAAGCAAAATAAAAATGAGAATGCCCAGGGAAAGCAAAAGTGGCATAGATCATCTCCTGACCACACATTCAGCCGTGGGGGAAATTGCCGGTCCGTCTGACCTGGAGTTTCAGTCAGATCCACACTAAAGAAACTGAGAGAAGGGAACCCTGCAAACCAGTTTTGCTGGCTGGAAATCAGAAGGGGTGGCTGTAAAGGACAGCTCGCTAAGGTATGGTTGTTGTCTGCTTGGTACATTGGTTTATCCTAGCGTCTAGATCAGCCGTGGGCAAACTACGGCCCGCGGGCCGGATCCGGCCCGTTTGAAATGAATAAAAATAAAAAATAAAAAAAAGACCGGACCCTTTTATGTAATGATGTTTACTTTGAATTTATATTAGTTCACACAAACACTCCATCCATGCTTTTGTTCCGGCCCCCCGGTCCAGTTTAAGAACCCATTGTAGCCCTTGAGTCAAAAAGTTTGCCCACCCCTGGTCTAGATTCTAGAACATTGTCTGGCACACGGTAGATATGCAATAATCTTAGTTAATTGAGATAAGCTGTAGGCAGTTACTAAAAGGTAACTATATTAGTTGGATCTTTCTTGAAAGTAATGAACACTAACTCTGGTTAGCTTAAGCAAAGATGGTATTTATAGCCATGCCATAGGGAATGGTGAAAAACCCAGGCAGGAATTAAGGAAGTTCCAGGAGTCTAAATGGCAGAAATCAATAGAAGATTTCTTTAGGAAGCTGCCACGGGATGAATCAGCGCCAACCATTTTCAGTCTTTTTGCCATTTGCTCAAGATTCAAATTTTTAGTGAGACTGAGGAAGAACGTCCTTAGCTTAGACCAGCGGTTGTCAACCTGTGGGTCGCGACCCCTTTGGCGGTCGAACGACCCTTTCACAGGGGTCGCCTAAGACCATCCTGCATATCAGATATTTACATTATGATTCATAACAGTAGCAACATTACAGTTATGAAATAGCAACGAAAATAATTTTATGGTTGGGTCACAACATGAGGAACTGTATTTAAAGGGCCAGAAGGTTGAGAACCACTGGCTTAGACTATCTGCTCACCTTGTCACTAGGGTATGGCTGGAACACATAGGACCTGGCTAGAAACTACAAGTCCCAGTCTCCCTTGCAGCCGATTATAATCAGGTGACCAAGTTTGCACCAAAGGAATATAACTCCAAGTGCTAAGTAGACACTTATAGGGCTGGCACTCCTCCATGCTTCCTTTCCTCCTGCTGGGTGGAAATGGCAAAGACTGGGGTAACCTTGGAAACCATGCATTGAAAATGGCAGAGCTGCCCCACTAGCCTAGGTCCCCTGATGACTGTGTGGAGCAGAGCCTATCTACTGGCTCTGGATTGTTATATGAGAGAGAAATACCTTCTATTCTCTTTGAGACAATACATTTTGGAGTCTCTTCGTTAGGGCTACTAAAGCCTTCACTTTAATACTGGATGTAAGAAGAGAAGCATCACCCCCTCCAAAGCAATCTGTACAGTCACTTTCAAACTGAAGGAGAAATGGACCCTTGAAAGCAAAAACAATAAATGCCCATTATGATAGCTGCTGTTATTGGCAATACGTATGTTCTATGATCACCATGCACCAGCTACATTCAGCACCATTGTTCATGGTTCCTGCTTCTAGACTAGACGGTGTGATTTGAAATTCCCAACCCTGAAGTGCCTTTTTCTTTGCCCCTTAAACACATGACTTGACCCAAGTGTTCCGCTTTCCTTAACTTACTGAAGTTCCAATCATAGAATTCTTTGCTGAAGGGGCTGATGAATTAAATCAAAACCCTCTTTAAATGAAAAGAATTGAAGTTCCGTGCCTGCTATCTTGTCTCCGTAGCTGCCACCACTTGAGCTACAGACTAATCTCTAACACTGATTAGCACATGCCCAGGCTCAAGAAAAACCGTTTTGTGCTAACAACCCCTAGGGAGCCATCACCAAGTAAACAACTCATTAGTCTGTGGAGAGAATAGGCAGCAGAGGCACAGACTCCTAATTTGTATTTTTACCTTGTGATTTATTTTCAATCAATCAACACGATTGCTTACTATGGACCCATCACTGCGTTCATTTTGAGTAGAACAATGTATTGTTTTCAACATGAGTATTATTGTTGGTGTTTAATAAAAGTTATTGGATATTTTTTCCTAGTTAAAATACACACATACACTTATGTATTTTAACTCTTGCTGTGTTGTTAAGGGTCACTTTCCAATTTCATGTTTACAGTCAAAAGGAAAGTGGGAGGTAAACGTTTGCTGAAATGTGCTTTCTTCATTGGTGTAGCCTTTAAGTTTTTTCTCTTTCTTCAATTTACTCATTTCCCATTTCTGGGTCGATCTCTTGCCCACATTCTGGCATTATACAGATTTGAGACTGTGTAACCAGTTCAGAGTTCTCTTCAAATGAGAAAGCTGGCGTCACCACCATCTCTGTTCATTTTGAACAGTCTGCCAATTCTCAGATACGGTCCTTCACACTTTGCCCAAGAACCTGGTTCTGACTAGCCCAGTCCTGATCATTGGGCTTCTACACTGCTCACCCAGTCAACCCTTCCATTCCTCCTTAGCCATTGGTTTGCTGCGCCCACCCCATCCCCCAAAGAAGAGGTACAAGAGGAAGATCTGAGGTCTTCAGAGAAAGGTCCTTTGAACCTTAGTATCCATAAGGGTAAGCAATTCAGAGGTCAGAGAAAGTTAGAAGTGGGTCCAATCAGGACTCTGAACATCTAATTACAGGCTAATATGGCAAAGCTAGGCATGAGTAATGAACCTGATTGTTAACGACGTTTGTAGGACAAAAACGCCACACTGCATTTCCACACTGAGCACTGTCAGATGTGGTGGGGAGAGGAGGACCTGCTGGACACCCATGGGGCAATGCAGCCCCCACCCCCCCCCGCCAGTGCCTACTTTGGGGCAGAAATACTACTCCCCTGAGTGGTAGAAGCTGGAAGTTCCCTGGCAGAGATGAGGAGGCCTTCCCTTCAGAAGCTGCCACGCTTTGCCATCATCCTGGAAGGTCCTCCCCTCAAGCACTCTAGTCTGCTGCATGTCCCC
The DNA here is from genome assembly GCF_000327345.1 of Myotis davidii. NCBI lineage: Eukaryota > Metazoa > Chordata > Mammalia > Chiroptera > Vespertilionidae > Myotis > Myotis davidii. The sequence continues at coordinate 2,200,472 of NW_006295491.1, read as the reverse complement.
TCCTCATCCTCCTCTTCCTTCCTTCTATTACATCCTGAATTATAACAGTTAAGAGAGGAAGTGAGCAGAATCACTTAACACCCACAGGCTGAACTGGCAGCTACAGTGGTTGTCTGATAAATTTGGAGGCAAATCTGTGAGCTTCCACTGATAAGGAACCTGAGGCCTGCAAGTAGCACAGAGCACCCTCAAGGTGCTCCAAATGGCGGGACAATGAAGACATAGACGACCCCTACCCACCCTTAGCAGGAGGTCAGGCCAAGACAAGGACTGGTCCCAAAGTGCTTGCACAGCTTCAGTTCCTTCTGGAACCCACTGATGACAAATAGAGGGCTCAGCTCTCCCAGGCTGCCAATTCTAACTCTCTCCTGAACACTTACAGTGGCTTAATTATTTTAATTGAAAAAAATAGGCTACTAATGATTGCAGCTCTCTCAGCCAATACACAATGGGATGGAGGTCCACTGTGCGTTTTTAAAGGCTTGCTGCCTCAGAGTGGCTCTCACACTTGGCTGGAAGCAGGGAGCTCCGGTCCTTTTGGGAAGGCTAGTTAATGAAGTCAATGTCAATTCATTCCTTCTGCCTTTTGTGGAAAACTCACCCCATAGCTCTGCCTGAGTCAAAAGGGTTCCACAGTGCCTGTGATTTCTTGCTCAAGAAAAAAGAATAGCTTTTTGCATAATTCTGAGAGCAAGCAACATGACTCTCCACTACATCCTGGAAAATTCTGAGATACACAATGCATAACATGAACAGAGACCCCAGCACACAAGCCGTGATAAGGAGGTGCGTGGCATTCCACAGCCAGTCACCTGCCTGTGAAGCGACATAAAAGCCCAGTTAGTGCTGAGTAACAGCTGTATTTTTCTTGTTTACAAATTCCAGTTGTATGAAAGTGGCACACAACAAGGAAACACCATGTCTGCCAATAATGGAAATTGTTTGAGATTGCTGAGGAATTGGTGAACCAGAGGGGGTTGCAGAGGTAGCTTTGGGAGTTCATGTCTCGGCTCAAGATTTTAGACACAGGCATGTTGATCTTAACTTAGCAGCTCAAACTAGGGGTGAGAGGAAAGTTGGTACATATGTGGAGGATGTTTGGGGCAGGGCATGGAATTTGAGGGTCTGTGGAGGCCAGAGCTGCAACACGAGGAGAGATGAAGGGAAAGAAGTGATATCCATCCAAGTACCAAGATCATCTTAGGTTCTCCCCACCTCTAGCCAACTTCTGCCACATCCCGCGTCCTTCTGCTCAGAGGGCCTTAGAAGGGCCAGAGCAGAAACGCGTAAGTAGGAAGAGGTTGGGGCTCAAGAGGTTTAAGTGCCTGTGTCCATGCAGGTAGCACAGAATCAGCAGAGTCAAAACTCACCTCAGGCCTTTTGAAGTCACTCTTTATTACCCATGCTGCCTCTTCTGGATGTGCTGGTTGCTCGCTATCAACCCACTCTTTTGGCTCCTACCTCACTTTGCACCTCAATGTGTCCATCTGGTTCCTAACAGCCTGCTTGCCTCAGCTCCAGTAGCCATACGTGCTCCTCCTGTTTCTGCTTACGGGGCTAGCTTTGGAGAGCTTGCTGGTAATTGCTAGTTTCCCAGGTTTGCACACTGACTATCCATCTGCCTGCTCTCTGACCCTGACTTCAGCCCACGCCAGGTCTAAAAGCCTGGAGTTTTGTCTGTCTCTGTGCTTCATTGGCCATGTTGACTAGAGGACTGCCCGTGATGCTGGGCCATGTTTTGGGGCAGGGGTGGGAGGAGAAGGTCATCAGCCAATGACCGCTCCACTGAGATGCTGAGCTAGGTGGGAGAGGCCAAGTCAGAGCTGGGGAATGGAGCCAGGGTGCAACAGGTGTGGGCACTGGGGGAAGAGGCACCAGAGTTTATGCAGAGGTTGGTAGTGTGGAAGCCAAGGAGAGATGCCAGGCAAAGGCAGGTAAAATCGGGGCAGCTCTGGGGTTAATGCTATCTCACTGGCCTCTACCCATGTGGTGTTCCTTACAAGCACAGCTAACATGTTTTACTAGTTTCAACTGTATTACCTTAGTGAGATATGGTGATGCCAGGGGCAGATAGAGAGGGAGAAGCTAGAAAGAGTTTTACAGTTAGTTGTACTCACAGTTTTCTGGGAAGAACACCATACAGAACTACTTGGACCAGCACCAGGGTCGGCCACAAGGCAGAGAGAAAGTAGAACAGTGAACACGAGCCTTTATTGTGTTTTCTGTGGGAAGGAATATGAGGCAGAATTGGTTAGTTTGTATAATTTCACCAGGCTCTGGGCCTAGGCCCTGGGGAGATTGGGGCAAGTGTATAGTAACTCGGAGTGTGAGAGGCCCAAAGAGGAGGTGGTTGGGGGGTGTAGAATTAATTGGCTAATACAGAAGGTGAACTCACCAGCCTTTAGCCAGGACCTCAAAACTGGGTAGAGACAGCATTTATCTGAACCATATTACAAGTGAGTTGGGATGGACACAATTCTTAGGAGAGTTTTTTTTTTTAATAATTATAAAAGTAGTATATCAAGGTTGAAAAATTCAACGACACACTGAAAACATTTTAAAAGTGACTCCCAACATCACAGGGAGATAAATGTAATAGATAAATTATGTAGATAAATGTAATAGATAAATACATATTTTTCCAGAATTTTGGCTATGTCTAGAGGAAATGTGTGTCCATGGGCACACATGCATATACTTAAGCATATACAGTGGGGTCTTGACTTACGAGTTTAATTTGTTCCATGATGGAGCTCATAACTCAAATTACTCGTATGTCAAATCATAAAGTGAACAAGTGAGACATGTGATGCTGGGCTGATGTTGTGGCGTTCACTGTGATGTTCGCTGTGCCAACTAGTGGTGGGGTATCTGAAGCTGGCTCGTAACCCGAATTTTAGCTCACAACTCAAAGCAAAAATCGGCCAACAGACAGCTCGTATCTCGAAAAGTCAAGGCCCCACTGTACTATTACACAGTGTTTTGTAGTTTATAATAAAGATAAAAATAGGATTACACTATGGCACACATTTCTTTTCTTTAAGCACAGAACCACCATATGGAACTTTTCCATGTTAATACATGGAGACATCATTCTTTATTAACGGCTGCATAGTATTCCACAGTATGGCTCAACCATTATATATTATGAATAATTTTTCTATTAATTTCTATTTATGTGCTATAAGATTTTTCTTATTGATTCAGTAAACACTATACACAAAAGACTTCTCTGGGAAATAAACTTCTCTGGGAAAGAAGTGAAATTTCTGGATCAAAGTGGGGATAAATAGTGATGGAAGGAGAACTGATTTTGGGTGGTGAACTCATGATGTAATATACTGATGATGTATTTACAGAGTTGTACACTTGAAACCTGTATTTTATTAACCAATACACTCCAAAAAATTTAATAAAATTTTTTAAAAATATATGCATTTTAAATGTAATTAGGAACTGTCCAGTTTTTCTTTGAAAATATTATACCAGTTTATATCCCCACAATAGTCTATGACTAGACATTATTGAACTTAATTTTCCCAGTCTAATGGGTAAAAATTCGTCTGTTTTAGACTGTATATATCTGATAACTAAGGAAGTTTGTTCTGCAATATATATTAGCTATTTGAATCGCCTCATCTAGAAATGAACTCTAAGTCTTTTCCTAATTTTTAAACTTTTTTGTATATGAAAATCTTAACTTTTTATTATGTCATTATATTTTTATGAATATAATTTGCTTTTAATTTTGTTTGCATTTTTCTGTATAAAAACCTTTCTGTTTTATATAAAAATCTGTCCATATTTTCTTTTATGGTCTCTGGGTTTTCTGTCTTGCTTAGGAAGGCTTTCCCATTGGGGGTAGACTTTTAATATACTAGTGCTGGGCAATAGTCCTAGCGCTGATATCACCCAGATGAGGAGCTATTTCTGCTTTCCCAGAAGTCTCCTGCTTGCTAGGGGGCTGGGTAGGCATGCCAACACTACAAGTCACTGATTAAGTGCTTCTTAACTTCTCCTGTGCCAAATACCTCTATGAGATTCTGATAAAACTTATAGACTCCACACAATTTTAACTATTACTTCAGAGGTTTTATAGACTACACAAACTCATTCTATCATGGACCCCTGTTGATTCTTCCTCAGGTTAAGAACACCCCCCGACTGAATTCAGAAGTATCTGATCTAGGTCCATGTTTCAAATGATTTCTGCCATCAAATGTATTGTCTCAGGTGTCTCCTCCTCTAAAATGTCACCTGGGAGGCTCTTTATGGAACCGCCTTGTCCACCCTGGATGTTCATGACATGCCACAGTCACAAAAATAAGGGCAAATGTCCCCCCAGCTCAGGCCTAGTGTCCCAGGCCCTTCCCACAAGAGCAGCTTCCTTCACAGCACCCATGTTTCCCTCAGACCACTGTGACTTCACACCGGGGCTTTTGCACACGACCTGAGGTGGCTGAGGGAGGAGGAGGATTTCCAAGGGCAGATGCCAAGGGCTGCACGACAGTCGTCATGGAGATTAGACTCTACCTATCCTCAGAAAGCCCATCATGAAGGACAGTGCATTAAGCAGCAGGACCTTACAAGGGCTCTGGAGGGAAAAAGCCAGGAACTTGGAGGTTCAAGGCCTCTTCTGAGAAAACCAATAGATTGTCATTGAGAGAAAAGGTTCAAGGACCTCTCCAGAGTGTTGGGCCTCCCCAAGTGCCAGGGAGCAAGGGAAATCAATTACGGGGACCTCAAGTCCCTGCACGTGGAACTCCAAAACAGATGCAAACATCCTCTGCAGTCACATCTCTCTGTGATAAAAAACTTCTGAGCGAATCTAAATACTTTAACAGGAGCTCCAAGGGGCTGATCCCAGCTTGGGAAAAGCCCGAATCTTTGTATGGTTCTGATTGCTTTCCCCGGGGCTCTGGTCACAAAAGTCAGCGTAGAGCATAGAAATTGGCATGCTCAGCACTTAAATTTAGGAATATCATCTAACACCACCCCCACCCCCACATCGAGGATTCAGATCCCATATGCGGCAGGCCTCAGCCCTCTATGGGTCTGTGTCTCCTGGCTTCCCTTTCCCTCAGATTCCCTCTGGGTGTCTATATGCAATGAACAAAATGTTCGTTTGGATGTTTGTGCCTCTAAATATAACTACTCTTTATTGACTTCAGAGAGGAAGTGAGAAGGAGAGAGAGATAAAAAACATCAATGATGAGAGAGAATCATCGATCAGCTGCCTCCTGTACTCCTCACACTCGGGACTGAGCCTGCATATACCTTGGGCATATACCTTGACTGGGAATCGAACCATGACCTCCAAGTTCATAGGTTGGTGCTTAACCATTGAACCACGCCGACCAGGCTAAACATAACTACTCTTGATCATAATCTTCCCAGAGCAATAATCAGCCAAGATTCAACTCTTATGGGATATGAAGAATAAGCTACCCAACACAAAGGAATGCAGGTCAATCCAATTTTCACCCTAGGCTTTTTTTCTCCCAATGGCTGTGTTTGTTTAATCTTCTACTTCTCATAAAACATTTCAAGCGAAGAGGAAGAAGATTACCACCCACAATGGAGATCTGGGTGAAGCAGAGAAGGGCTGCTTGAGCTCCAGGCATAAATCAGTGGCTGCTGATGAGATGACATTTTTCTAATCATGAGTACCATCCAGGTGATACACTGGACCAGAGAGAAGCCTGAGTTGGGCATAGTTCCTGTCTTCAAGGAATTTCCAGTTTAAGAAGATTCTCATGACAGAAACACATGGATAAACAGTGGCTACATGGCATTCAATGCACTTGATCAATTTTTAGATAAAACATTTGCTTCATGCACCTAACATGTAGCAGGCCCATATAGAACAAGCCCTGTTGGGAACACGGTCTGGAAGGGCTGCTGCTTTCCTACTTTCCCAACAGCTACAGTGAGGTAGATCCCTTAATCTGCATATTCATAATCAGTGCCCGAGGTGTGTGTGTGTGTGTGTGTGTGTGTGTGTTTTTAATTTTGAGATTTTATACAAAAACAATCACTGAGCTCACATTCTAGAAATAAATATTTTACTCAGTGTTTATTTTCATACAGCTATGTATACTATATCTTTCATATGCCCTATGACACTATTATCTCATAGAGATCAAAGTTGGAGTAGCTCTTTCTTGTTTCATTTGCACAAAATCTTTAGTTTCAACTTATACTCTGTCAGCTAATTTCTTCAAAAGTTGGTCTTTCTAAAAACCAACAAAATGCGGGTTGCCCACAGCTCAACTCGCTCCCTCGCTCTCCCTTGCTCTGTGTCTGTATTCTCTTTTTATTCCCTGCTGCAATCAGCATTCTTTACAGTGTGAAGATAAAAGGAGAATTTTACATTTCTTTTGGTGGAAAAGTCACTTCTTATTTGGGGTATAAAATCAGAAGTAATTTCCTCAACTTTCCCTTCTCTTGGAGCAGAAATCAAATGTCTGGTGATTCCTGTGTAACACAAACAACCCCTCCACCCCTCCTGCAACCAAAACATACACACACCATTGCATAAGACCACAGTACTCTAAGAAGGGTTCTTCCTTAATATTTTATACCACAGCGTATAAGCCAAAGGGCAAACCTGGCTAAAGTGGGCAATATTTTTAGCAATACAGATTCCCGAGCCTACCTGGACTTCTGAAGTTAGAATCTTTGGGGTAAACCTGGAAGAACTATGTCTAGCCAAACTTCTATGATTTGCTTGACAAAGGTGGGGGATTTACAACAGCAAAGAACAAATGCAATGAGGATGTTGCATTTACGCAAAGTAAGAGAAGCAGAGAAAGCCTCCCATTCTTGAAATTGGGGCATAATCCACGCAAGAGTAGATATTTCAGACCCACCCGAATGCAGAGAGCTCATGGAGGAGTGGGGTGTTCGGGGCCAAGAGGGAGCTGGGAGGGTTTAGAAGTGAGCATGGAATCAAGGGGTACTGAATCTCTGGCCAGGGAGGAAGGAAGAGCCCAGATTGACCAGCTCCAGGATTTGTGAGCCTTCACTCTCCTGGGACTCTCAACCTTTGAGGAGGAGCTGCTTTCATCCCCAAAGTCACAAACCCAGAGAAATCTGTGATGGAGATGCACATCCTGCCTAAGCAGTGGTCTCTTTTCACATTAGAATCACCTGGGAGCGTTTACCTATACCTGGGCCCCTTTCCCCCATCTTCTGATTTAACTGGTTTGGAGCTGGACCTCGGCACAGGTATGTGTAAGAGTTCCCGGGTTATTCTGATGTGCCGTCAGAGCTGAGCTCCACTGAACCGGCCAGTTGGAACCCACCGACTGGGAAATTCTTATTTGACCCTGTGCCTGAATGTCCTTATCTGTCCTGAAGGCTGTTGCTGAGGTACTGAGGCTCCTCAGTGCGGCTCCACACTCTGTCTACCATTCCTCTCCTCTTCACAGGCATTTCACTCTCTGCAAATCTCTGTGCCACTCCCTGGGGTGCCTCCCTCCCACTTTCCTCCTCATATCTTATCTGTGATGCTTTGGTTCCTCTGGGCCCTCAATCTCTGCTAAGTGACAAAGACTGCTAATTGCTTAATCACATGAACTAATTGCTGTTAACACTACCTGGCTAAAGTGCTCTCTGAGCCAGTTCAATTCTTCCCTGAGGAGCAGTCCCTACACAGGTACTTGCAGGCAGGGCCAGCAGGAGACAGAAGGGCTTCTCAGACCTCCCAGTCGGACCCTAGAGGGGCCACATCATGCAGAGAGCTAAGAACAGAGCGCTGTCCTTCCCAGGTGGGTGAAGCTGGGCCATTCCTTGGTCTCTCCACAATACAGGGGGTAGCAACGCTTACCTTCTTAGGAGCCATTAAAGGGTGTGGCACACTGTAGGTGTTCTATAAATAGTAGCTTCAGTTGCCTTCCAGTCAAGGGCCAGACCCAATTATATCTTTTAATAGCCACATCTCATTCTTACCATGCGGAGATTAAATCTGCAACGAAGCTAGCTCTCTTTCACCCTGCACTTGTGCAGTTTGTTTTTTTATATCTAATTATTGAGTTTTATAATTTTTTTCCTGTTAAATATTTTCTGGTTATTTCCTCCCAGACCCTTCGTCTTGTAAGAGTTTCTGGATCCCGATTCTATTCTCTGATGTAGCAGCTAACCTTTCTGGTTCGTGCTCTCAGCCGAGATAGAGGCACTCTCATGTTTTCACCAAATCACGGATAACATCGTGAAAGAGAATGGGGCAGAAGAGGAAGCCTATTTACACCCCATGATGTTGACATGTTAGCTAGATCTCTTTAGTGTTAATATCAATGTTATACCAACTATGCTGTCATTCAGTTTACACAACCACATTTCTCCACTGTTACTTTTGAGGCAGAAACTGGTTTCCTGCCCCAGTATCCATTCTTTTCTTCCTCTTAAGTAACAAAACCCTATATTTAGCTGTACTGATAACCCCTCTTTCTGCTAGAAATGGCCATACGAGTCTGGTCTGGCCAGTGAGATGTAAGTAGAATTGTTTTGTGGGACTACAGGCAAATTTCCTTAAAAGTAGCTGACTCAGTTGGGAGGAGCTAGCCCTTCCCCCCTCTGGTGCTGGAATATGATGCAATGGCTGAGTCTCCAGCAGCCATTTTGGATCATGAGGTGACCCTGAGGACGAAAGAAGCAGCCTGGTGTTTGCTGAACTTGGAAACACCAGAGCAGACCATGACTGCCGAAACATTTTCTTATAGGAGAGAGAAGTAAGTGTGTGCTTTTTAGACTTCTGATGGGAATCTGAGATTTCTCTAGTATCTGGAAGAGTTCTATATTTCCATAGCCCTTCTAACCTTTGAAAAATAGCTTGGGGGCAGGGGGTCCTTATAAAAAGGAGAAAAACAAAAAGAAAAATTTGTCAGCATGCATTTGAGTAGACTTCCTAATGTTAGACGCTAGAAAAGCCTTTCTTGGGAGACTTAGGCCATTTCTAACAGTTTCCTTTGAAATAGCTCATTATGTTCTAAAAGAGCCAGAACCAGCAGCCAATTACCCAATGGAAATCACTCACTGTGTGGGCTGCCTTCTCTCTCTGTGCGCATAATTTCAAAATGCAATTTCCAGAATCACGCTAAATACTTGTAAACAGAGATTGGTTTAATTGAAAGGAGGAACAATTTCAGGGGATAAAAATGAGAGTTGTTTCTCATTGGATCAATAACAGAGCAGTCCTTTTGGGGTCAGACTTGCGGTTTCCATCCGTCTTCCCACCCAACTCAGGTCCATCACTCCAGTGAGAGGTACTGACCTTAGCAGAGGAAGGCAGAGGTTTCTATGGAATAGTAGAAAGAGCATTGCATTTGCATTCAGAAGATATGAGTTCAAGTCCCAGCTCTGGCACTTACTAGATTGTTGTCATTAGCAAACTACTTAGCCTTCTTGAGCCTCAGTTTCCTCATCTCAAAAATGGGACTGATGTACAGGGTTAGGAGGATTGAGTGGGTGACATATGTGTGTAAACTGCCAAGTGCTCTTTTGAAATGTGAGCTCCATGAGAGCTGTGGCTCAGTTGTATTCCCTGCTGCCTTCTTCAATGTTCTGTACTATTTGTGGAAGATCATACGGGGCTATATCAGTTACTATTGCCATAAAACTTGGCCTAACAAAAATTATAAAATGGCAATGGCCTACCACCATCAACATTTAGTTTTCATCGGTCTGCAAGATCTAGCTGACCTGGCTGGGCCTGACGGTTCTCCACTGGGCTGGCTCTGCCTCGGCATTTTGGCTGGGACAACTGAGCTGGGATAGCTCTGCTCCATGGATTTCTCCTACATCTCTGGTCTCATCTTTCTCATGGCGAGGGCAGAAGCACAAGAGGAAGCAAGACCAGCATACCTGCACTTTGTCTATTAATATCCCATTGGTCAATAGAGAAAGACACAGGGCTAAGCCCGGGGATGCGGATTTCACTTCTCTCACAGAAGGATACTGCCAAGTTACACGTCAAAGGGAATACGTAGAAGAAGGGGTGAAAAATTGGGCCATTGATGCAATCTACTGCGAGATGCAACGAACTACTAGTATTTATTATAGGCATGAATGTCTTTTGAATGAATGAAGACAAATGTGAGATATCTGAGCCTCTTAAAGCCAGCCCTCCCCTTGCATATCAAGGCTCTGCTCTTCCCATGCCTATAAACCTGGGGGTGGGACAGGGGGAGCAGCTACATGACCTGACAAAGCCATGCAGCTCCTTCCCTCGTCCCTCTTGGAGTTCCCCCTTCCTCTCTAGCCTTCCCTGCTAGCACTCCCAGCACCTAGCCTAAGTGGTTTAGCTCACTCTTAACCAATTGTTAAGATAGTCACTGATGTCTAAGGGTATTAACTAACGATGTTGAGGCAATTTAAGAAGTGCAGGCACAACCAAGGTGGGACATTTCTGTCTCCTTTCATTTACAATGATAATAACTACCAAAAGCACTAAAAACAGAAACTGTTCAGGTGGCTCCTTTTGAGGAGTTAGACCAGGGTTAAGGTAGATGAAGAAGACATTTCCTTTATATTTTATGCCTGTGCTATTGTGAAAAAATGTTGAACCATATCCCCATGCTATTTTTAGAATGTATTTTTTTTTTGAAGGTTTAAAGATTCAGTCTATGAATACTCTTATATGTATGCTTTCCAGCCCTGGAGAGATGAAGCTGTAAGGGTGAGAAGGCAAGCATTGTTGTAGGAAGCAAATTTTACCCTGTGGACAGTGGCTTGCCTACCCTAATCAGAAGGCCTCTGTTTTAAAAAAGAAAAAGAAAGCAATTCACCCTTCTTCATAATAATACATAGAAGCCTAGGTGAAATTAACATTCTTGTCTGCTCACCTAGAATGAAATGTCACTGAGTGAGAAAGCGGTTACTTCCAAGCCTGAATGAGCAAACTATTTAGGCAGATGGGAAAGTCTTGTTGTACTACTGATTTGGGGCTTATTTTCCTTGTCTTTCCATTTCTTCCTGCCTCCTCCAGGCTTCCTGTGGGCCTGGGTTTGCATGAAGAGTGTGTTTGGGGGAGCATATCCTGGGAAGGCAGTAGCCTCATTTTAGAACTTGCAATTTTGTTTTAAAGGGGTGCCGTACCGCAGGAAGGCACAGTAGGAAAAGGCATATGAGATGATAAATTTTGGGGGAATGCTGTTCCCAGCCCTCATATGGGTAAGGCTTGGATGGATCTGTTCTCAAGGTTTATTTCCGCTGCAGAATAACACAGGTGGAAAGCAACTTGCCCAGACTTTTACTTTGCATAAGGGCTGGACAGGGCCCTAGAGCGACTGAGTTCATCTCTGGCATCACAGCTGATCAGAAATCTGCTCGCTTTCTCCTGGGGAGATGCTCAGCCCAGCCTCCCCTGAAATGACAAGAGAACAGACCTTGGAACCGTATTTATTCCTGGAGTTCCTTATTTATGGCTGTTGGTGTGTTTGGTAGAGAACAGACCTTGGAACCGTATTTATTCCTGAAGTTCCTTATTTATGGCTGTTGGTGTGTGTGGATGCACCTGTGTGTGTGTGTGTGTATGTGTGTGTGTGCGCCCTGGGGTGGAGGCACTTGGGAGAAAATCTTGGAGCAAAATGACATTTCCAAAAAAGAGTATTATTTACCCTGTGCTTCTGTCATTCTGGCCACGAAGAAGAAAGCATGCCATAAAAACTAATGCTCCAGCCTCTGATAAACTAAGACAAATGACCACATGCCTCAAAGTCGCTCCAACCTTGAGGCCAGTAAGATGGGCCTGAAGTGCCAGGTGACCTTGAAATGCACAGCTTGGCAATCATCTTTCAGTAACAGGCAGCTACAAGTCATCTGGGCCCCGGGTGGGTTTCAAGCCAGTGAGGACTTGCCCTCCCTGATTCTTTAAAGGAATAGGAGGGCTTGCTTCAGCCCAGGTCACAGCCCAGCGGTCCTCTCTCCCTCTCCCCATCTCCCCCTGCCTTCCCTTCGCTCTCTCTGCAGAGATTTTCAGCCTATTGCAGCATCTCCCCATTAATGTAAATAGTGCCTTCCCCAGAGCACGTCTTTGATATTTCTGCAATTGCGCCAAAGCCTGCTAATGTGTAATGCTGTAGTTTAACAGTCTATTAAAACGCAGCACTGCACATTAAAATCTCCACTGTATCACTGCGGATCCACTTAACAAAGGCGAGGTCCCCAGGAAGCACTAAGTGCTTGCTGAGAGTTGCTGCAACAGAACAAGGGAAGTCTCTTACTGCAGAAAATTGTAAAGGGGAACCTGAAGGGCTCAGGGGTCAGTGTGAACACCTCCTCTTGAGCCTCTCCCACCACGGCCCAGTCCCTTGGCCCCTCAGGAAGGAGCTGAATCAGCTGGTGCAATGGGTTGTGTCTGGAAATTCTTGGAGTTCCATCCCAATCCTTCAGATCACATCTCACTACTTGGATCTCTATTTGGAAACACTTCAGTTTCCCTTCTCTCCCCAGACAGAAACGGGGTTCAGGTGAGCTACCCCCCACCTCCTCTGCAGGGAAATGCACCTGGGCCTTCTCCCTGCAGAACAGGGAGGGATTCTTCAAGCAGCTGTAAATCCTCCCCCATCATCTCCCTCTTTAGAAATGATGACCTATCCCCCCCACAAAGCCTCCTGCCAGCTGCCAAGAGAAAGAATCAATAGTTTAATAGAAAGGAAACAACACGAATGCTGTGTGTGTGGTGTATTGCAAAACACCTGTATTGCAAATAACCCAACTATCCAGAATCACCTTAGAAACAGGGGCGAAGCCAAGTCCTGTGGCCTCGGAAGGGTCCCAGGGTGGTTCCCCCAAGTGGATGCTTCAAATACAGCAGCAGCTTTGCAGAGGAGTCGGGAGAAGGAAAAAGGAGGATGGGAATTTGAGGGTGAGGTGGGCAGAGCCCCAGCCTGAGTGGAGAAACCAGGTAGAGAAATGTGGACGACACACATGCTCTGAACTGAGCATCAGGAGCCCTGCCGGTCTCCACTCCCCGACTGGTCATTGTGATGGCTCAAGTCGGTGACACTGGGGCCTTTATCCATATTGGGACAGTGAAGGAAATCAGAATATGTCACCCCAAACTATGCCTCTCTGACATAAAAATTATTTTGAGTGGAAGGCAATGTAGAAGTAGTAAATGTAGGGGGAAACCTCCCCCTTTTCTTCTTCTAGGCAGGAATAAATTCTCCTTTTATTGGAGACAGACTCTCATCAGCTCAGAGAGGGCACCAGAGGAGCCTGCACACACACCTTGTCACACAAACTCTTACCTTCCCAGGTAAGGAAAAGGAGGGTGCCCTGGCCCTAGCTGGACAACCCCCAGCCCAAATCCTTGACTTGTCAACTCTTGGCGAATTTTTTCTTGGTCAAAATGGTAGAACGTTTCCTGCTCTAACCACTTCTTCAGGCCTTCATTCTCTTGTGCAGGCTCCCATGGACATGGACAAATTCAATCAAGTGCATATGCTTTGTCCTGTTATTCTGTCTCTGCGAGTTTAATTTTTAGACCCAGCCAGAGACCCCAGGAGGGTGGAGGGAAACCTTCATCCCCTTCAACAGATGCTCTCTCCAAGTTTCCCTCCAGCTCTACAAGTCCATGGGCTCCAGGTAAACCCACAGTGTGTGTGGGGGGGGGGGGGGGGGGGGGGGGCGCAGGGGGGGGGGGGGAGGGAGAGGGGGCGCAGAAATGAGGTGAACTTTTTACTTGGAGTTTAAATGAGATGAGTAACAGTGAAAGGAGTGTGTCACAAAAGGTAATATTACCTTCTTTTTTATGATCCCACAGCTTTTTTATCCATGCATCTACTGATAGGCACCTGGGCTGTTTCCAGATCTCAGCTATTGTAAATAATGCTGTGGTGAATAGGGGTGCATATATTCTGTCTGATTGGTGTTTCGGGATTCTTAGGATATATTCCCAGAAGTGAAATCGCTGCTGGGTCATAAGGCAGTTCCATTTTTAATTTTTTGAAATAAAATAAAATTCACTAACTTATTTGTTACTTTGATCCACTAGGATCAAAGATAAATATTCAGAAAAATAAGAACTATTCAAAGAAAATTCAAATTGATGTTACATGGCTCCACCTTTGGAGAGAGGGCAGGTGTATTCTGCCTTGAGCATCACTGAGATGCCTATATTCTCAGTTGGCTTTAAGAGAAGCAAATGGGAGGAGCAAAAGTGTGAGAGTCCAAAATCCACAAATGAATTGGTATGTTATATATTTATTACCTATTTGAGACAAAATAAACATACTTCAAACAATTTTTAAAAAGTCTGCAGTGATATGGCAGTGTGTTTGAAGGGGAGAAATAAAGAACCCCAAGGGCAACATGATTTCTGCAGCGAGGGGTACTGTTTTTCTTTGGTTTTCAGTTCAGTGCAAAGGCACTAAATAAAGTGCATATGCTCGGGAGGCCCCTGTGTCGGGGCCTCAGTGGGCCAGTGGCTTTCCCATGCATTAGGCCATTGGGTCCTACAAGGAATTTTCCAGATGGGAACTGTTCACATTTTATAAATGGAGAAACTGAGAGCGAAAGGAGTTAAGTAATGGGCCCAAGGCCACATACCAGCAAGGGGCAAAAATCAGTACTTCCAAGCAGCAACTCTGATCATCTCCTTATACTACATCGTGGGGCCACTTAGCCCATTAAAAACGTTCAGCTTTAAAATAATTGAATGAGCCAGTATTCTTCCCTCAAGCCATGTACAATCTGGGAGATGGAGGCATAAAATCCAGGCATGCCTATTGTATAAATAGAAGGGACAAGAAAGGACAAAGCCAGTGTTTTCAGGAAGATGGCAATGCCTCTACTTGGTCTAAAGGACCCCTGAGGACAGAAGGAGGGTCAGGAAGCAGGCCTTGTTCACCACTCTCTGCCCCATCACAGCCTGGGAATGGCCCAGATCCTCAAACAGGTTTTCCCTCCCTAGACCCAGGGATTCCCCAGGGTTCCCCACTGGCCATAGTCCTCACCCTCAGCTCAACCAGGTCAGGAGTGGGAGGCAGCCTGGAGAGCAGAGGGCACAGAGGAAAGGCAGGGGTGTGGGGGTGTGGGGGTGTGAAGAGATTCTCCTGATATGGAGATACTCGCTGGGCTGGGAGCTAGAGCTGACTTCTCCTGCCTCCTCTCCACACTAGAGTCTGATGATGTACACCATTGTCTTTGTGTGAAGAGCTCCCAAACTGAGTGAGATTTACACCCCCAAACCCTGGGAAAGGGCTTTAAAGGATGAACTACTACACCCTTATCTCTGCCCCCAGCTGTGTGAGGTTGATTGATGCTATTAAAATTCCCAGGGAGCCTCTGCTTGCAGAGTGTGTGTGTGTGTGTGTGTGTGTGTGTGTGTGTGTGTGTGTGTGTGTGTGAGAGAGAGAGAGAGAGAGAGAGAGAGAGAGAGAGAAGCAGCTTGAGAAATGTTTGTTGATTTCCTTCTCCAAATAGCCCAGGTGGGAGGGGTGATAACTGAGGAATGGAAATGCAGAATGTGAAGGATTTCATGGCTGTTGCCCACGATAACACGGGGTAGGTGCCATCCAAGGACCACGGCCTGAAAGACTCTAAGTTGCTACTTTAGATGCAAGAATTTGGAACTATGTCTCTAAATTAGAATAATCAAATTAATGCAAAAGTCTCATCCCTCAGGCTCCTCTTTGGGTTTCCAGCACAGAGTTGGAGGAATATTTAGGAATACAGATCTGGGCTCCAGGCCTCATCCGCTATGTGACCTTGAGGGTGTCTGTAATAACCTCCTTAGTCCAGGTTATTCATCACCAACTTCACAGTATTGTTATTTTTTAAAAAGACAAGGGATAGTGAAGGTGAAGGCATGCTGTATGCAGTGCAGTGCTTTTTATGAAAATGAAGATTTAGCATTGAGAGGTCCAAAGCACGGCGACCTCGCCCGGTCCGCTCCGACTCCCTTCCACCTGCCTCACAGGGGTCCGGCTGAGTCCAGGGGCCCTCAGATGCCCTCAGCTGCTTGCAATGGGCTTTGGCAGGGGAAATCCAATAAACCTACTCCCAAGAGACTTCCATGTGGCCATGCAGGGACCCTAACAACCCTGCTGCACACTGAGTGTGTTGTCAACACGCCCCACTCGGGCAAGAGGCCTGGAGAAGGAATGCAGGACTGTGCCGTGTCTCTGGCCAGGCAAGGCGGGATGGATCATAGAACATCTTAAAGGGTAGCCTGGTTCCCTCTCTGTCAAGGAGAGGGGACTGGTCCTGCCTTGTCTCAGGAAATGGGGGTGCTTGGTTTGACATCTTCCATCCCTCACCCCAAAGATATACACAATCTATCCTTAAAACCAGCTGGAGAGAGTAAGCCATCTCTAGATCTCTTTGGGCCTTTTTTTATTTGTTGTTCATTAAGGAAGGGATGTGGAGGGAGGAGATGCTCTGAGGCAAGGGAGGAGGAGAGACAGAGGGTCCCTTCCTTGCTCCTAAAAGCCCACTCACAGGTTCTCTTTCATCCTGAGTGGGGTCTGCTATTCATCTATATACAAAGTTCCCAGCTTCTTAGACAGGCCTAGCACACAGAGATCTCCATGAGCTGGGGTTTAGAGAGAACAGTTTAGCAAGCCTTTTCCAGGCTGGGCGGAGCAGAGAAACGACTCCTTTCTGTCCAAGGCCTGCAAGCTTGCCCAGAAAGAAGAAGTTGTAGCAGGCACAGTTCAGCTACTGGGAAGGACGTTTGTCCTCTCTCGCATTCTCCTAGTTCTCTCTTCCTCTGGCTCTCAAGACAATAGAGTCAAGGAAAGGACTTAGAAACATGACCCGTGGAGTGCTAGGGGAATCCTGGGTTGGACTTCATATCTGTATTGCTTCTTTCAGGGTGTTTACTTGTATCTGCCTTCTGAAAGGTGAGGCTGTGCCAGTGGCAGCCAATCATCTCATCAGACAAGCTGGCCAGCAGAGCTCCACAGACGGTGCATGAATGAGACGCCATTTTTCCTCTGCGGCTCTGGAATTCTACCTGGACCACTGGGAACAGAGCAGCTCTGCGGCCGTGTCTGGTGAGTAACATCTCTAATGTGCCAACTGCAGAAACTGGCTTCTCCCTCTGCTCTTCTGCCAGGAAGTGAAGACTGCACCGAGGACAACACTGACCGTATGAAGGATGTTTGTTCCTGTCTCTTGGTCTCTAGGCGTTGTGTTTTGTGGGTTCAGGGACGGCAGCAGGAGGAACCTGGGCTGGGTGTTGACTTGACCCAGCCACGTGGGGCAGGGAAGGCAATTTCAGCCACTACGAGGCAAAAATTGTCACCTGCACTCTCTGCATCTTCATGCCCAGGAGGACTTCAACTCTAACATGCCCCACACTGAGTTCACTGTCTCCTCTCCAAAGCCTCCTCTGGTGCGTCTTCTCTCAACCCGTGGCACAGCCATCTACCCCGTCTCAACTGAGCATGAAGAACTGGGGTCCTCCTGACTCCTCTCTTCTTTATCCCCATGTACGATCACCAATTCTCATCAATTTTATTTGATAGGATCATAAAATCTTCTAAAATTAATCTATCCTCCCATCTCTCCTATCTACTAGTGTATCTGATTTACAAATGGGGAATCTGAAGCACAAACTAATGGCTGTTCAAAGTCTCAGGGTTAACTGAAGTTTGAACTCAGGATATCTGAGGGTATCATCTACTCTCCCATCTCCCCCTCTCTCTCGTGGTTCAAGCGCCCATCACCTCTAACTTGCAGGACTGCAGTGGCCTCCTTGCTTTCTTCCTACCCATTCCTGGCCCTGCAGCAAAATAAAGTTTGTTAAAAATATCATACAAATCATAGTGTGATCCATCTTGCTGTAGAGTCCTTAAATATCTTTGCCTTTTAAGTGCCCTCTAAGTTTGAGTTCAAGTTCCAAAGTCTTCAACCAAAGTTTCCTGTACCTCTCTCAGTACCTGGCTGCCCACCTTACCTGCCCATCCCCACTCTCCGCTCCTGAGTTCTTTCAGCCTTTCACTCCCTCCACGGGTGCCTAGGAGGCTTTGAACGCATTGTTTCCTCTGCCCCATAAGGCCTTCCTCACCCGCTTGAGCTTGGTGTTACTGATTTATCTAGCTTTTGTCTTTCTTATTCGATTCTCAGCTCCCTAGAAGAAGGTGCTATGTCTGTTTTGATTACCATTATATCCTTAGCAGCCAATACATTGCCTGGCACCCAGTACACGTTCACAAAACTTATATATATATGTATGCAGTTGACCCTTAAACAATGCAGGGGCTAGGGGTGGCCCTTCCCCACGCAGTTGAAAATCCACCTAATAAATTACGTTAGCTCTCTCCATCAAGGATTCCCAAATGTGTGTGTATCAGAAACACAGTTGACCCTTGAACAACACCAGCTGCCTGAGAATCTGCCTATAAATGGACACGTGCAGTTCAAACTGGTGTTCAAGGGTCAACTGTATATTGAATTAAGGAAACTTTGGTAAAGCTGCTTTGGAACTGTAAGTATAATACTGGTGAGCGTTAGTTCTGCTTTCTAGCTCAGAACAAGTAGGATAGAATATTCTATTATCATTTGGACTTGAGTGGAACTTATTTATATCTCTGTGTTAAGGCTTCCAGGCATTTTAAGCTTTTTATTTATATCTTCAGAACGAAGGGGTTTGTGCTTCTTTAAAGACATTTCAGGCAATAGCCAGCAGGTAGGTTCATTAAGAAGGCAACAAAACACTCTCATTCCTATTTTTATTTCTTTTTTATAGATTGGAAACCGAAAAACAAAAAGACAAGTAGCTGAGGCCATAGCAAAAGGTGCAGAGCTGCACTCTGGCTGTGACCTCACCCCCTTTAAAGTGAGTAACCCCGGCTCCCCATGGAGGGGGGAGCTGTGGCTGCTGGTTTCCCAGGAAGACAGCTTTGTGGAGTAGGAAGTGCCAGGGCCACCCTCGGATATCCTGAGTTCAAAGCCTTTATTAACCCCGGGACTTTGAATAGCCACTTAGTCCGTGCCTCAGTTTCCCCATTTATAATCCAGAGATTAAATCCTTACTCTTAAAGGATTATTGTCAGTATGGAAGGAGATGATGTATCAGAAAACACGTTGTACTTTGTTAATGTAAATTAAAGGTGACATGATGATACCACTCAACTGGACTTCCCAAGTACAAAAATGAAGTCTGATATTTCTTTACCAGGAGCTGCCCCCTATGTAGCCCTGTGTATATGACCATGTTTCAGCAGCTTCAAGACCAATGCCGAGCATTTGTATCTCTCCCTACTCCAGCGGTCATCTTACCTCCCTAGTAACCGGCAGTCAGACACCCAGGACACTTGAAATAAATGTTTGTTGAATGAATATAGGGTGGGAAGCAAGGAGGACATAGGTCTGAAGGAAAAGGACAGTAGGGGAGGGGTGAGCTAGATCCCGAGAGAAATTTACATTTTCTTAGAAGTCAGGGAGAACTACTTAAGGCTCCAGATTAACTGGGTGCCTCCTCCTAACTCCTTTGCCTCAACCCCAACTCCTAGGACTCTCCTGGACTGGGGCACGTGCGTCAGGGATGGGAGGGAGCGAGATGCTCTGTCTAGGCTTCATTCTGCTGGGGTTGGGGGGCATGGGGCTCTCCTTGGGGGCCCTGCCTAGCTGCTGGGAGCAACAGTATAAGAAGAATATCCAGATTTCCAGAGTTGGGAGCCTTTGAGAAGATGCATGCCCTGGTATCACCCCCCAGCAAAGTTAATGGAGCCCAAATACAAAGTAATGTTCCTTCCCCATCCCCAAATCCAACTAGGCAACTAGCCATCCATTAAATGACTGTTAAGTCCCTGCTGTGTGCTGTGCTAGGTGCTGGCGTGAAGCAAGATGAATCACACTGTTGGCTGGTCTCAAACAAGGGGAGCGTGACTTCTCGTCCAAGGGGAAAACCCCTGAGGGGGGAGACAATGACACTGATACTGGCAGGGGAAGAACATAGCCCCTGCCACCCAGCAAGCATGGCACTGTCCCCCCTCTCTCCACTGCCCTAGCATTATCCTTAGCCCATCGATACCAAAGGTACATAGCGCCAGTGATGCAGGGGACTCCCTTAAATCTTCACATTGCTGGGAAATTGCAAATCACCAAATAGAATGTTGGCCATGCAGCAAACTGTTGGAACTACTCAATAGCTTTCTGCAGCAGTCTTCCCCGCCCCCTCCGCCACAATATTTTTATTGATTTCAGAGAGGAAGGGAGAGGAAGAGAGAGATAGAAACATCAATGATGAGAGAGACTCATTGATCGGCTGCCTGCACATCCTACAAGCCCACAACCTGGGCATGTGCCCTGACTGGGAATCAAACTGTGACCTCCTGGTTCATAGGTCAATGCTCAACCACTGAGCCACGCCAGCCAGGCTATAGCAATCCTTTCTGGAGCTGACAAATAAGGACATCATTCCTTCAAGATTAAAAAAATTATTTCTAAGGGAAATGGCTTTCTATTGTGAACTGGAACTAGGTCTCTCCCCAGCCGGAATGGAGCCCACCTGTCGGTGCTCCTTGAGGCCCGAGAGGTGATGATCTAGATATTTTTCTAGGGTCAGGGGAGGGTGGGCTGAGGACCCCTCTTCCCCACGGGCTGCCTCTCACATCTGTGGCATCCAAGTTTCAGGTGATGAGGCTGGACTGGAGGGCTGAGTGTCCTTCAGCTGATACGAGGCCACTTCAGAGCAGAGGGAGCAGCGCGGAAGAAGAAGATGGTAATTACTCAACTGGTCCCGTGCCCCATGTTGAATCTATCCTGCTCTTCAGTTTTTTCCACACACAAAGCAAGAGGCTCTTTGTCATTTGAAAAGCTTGCACCAGAGCGGCAGCGTGGACTGAGCCTTCCCTGTCGGAGCCACTTTCTCAGTACATTAACAAGCAGGGCTGCCGAGGGCCCCCAGCCAGCCCCACACAATTCTGGCCCAGGCCCTTTAAGCTCCATTTCTGGATGTGCTATAGCCAACTAGCTTTCCGCAAGACAACCCTCCACTTCCAAAGCTGGCCGGTCAGCCAGCTTGACTGCCAGGCCTTTCTTCCCAGGCCTCAAAGAAAGAACCAAAGGAAGCTGCCTCTGCTCATGCGTGCGGCATCTGTGAACAAAGGGACCTGTGTGAGCTGCGGCAGTGTGGCTCTGGATCCAGAACACGGGCACTGCCTGGCGAGTCAGGCTGGAGAGCCGGCAGCATGGCCGAGGGCGTGCGTTGGAATACAGATTGCTGCTGAGAGCTTTGGGGCAGTGCCCATCATGTGGCTGGTCCTGGCTCTGGCAGCCCGACATTCGGCTGTCAACAGCTTGCAGGCCTGTTTGCTGCGTGGCCAACATCCTGTGCGGTGATTTGACAAGAGTCCCAGGCTCTCTTTGCATATCAGAACTCTGATCTCTGTGCACCGAGCCTGGGACGGTGCATCTGGACCACTGAGACATTCCTTGCCATTGATCGGCCACTCAGTGAGCTCAGAAAGCGCCGCTGGACACTTCTTCAGAGCCTCCCACTTACTGCCCTGCATCCAGACTCTCCCTGCTTCATTATACGCGAATAGACATGTCTACATGTTAAAGGTACTGTCTTGAAAGAGGGCTGAAATAATTCATCAGGTTCTGAAAAGATAAGAAAAATCGATACCCACTTCCTTTATTTTCTAGACAACCGCCCCCCCCCCTTAATAATAATTAGTGATATCATTGTGGGGCCCAACCTATCTAAAGGGCACCATCCAAGTGAGCTGAGATGCATCTTATATCTTTTTCCCTTAAATCAGCTGCAATACTTTGGTGTAGGCAGTTTGTAAAAGAACACGGACTCGTCAGTGTTAAGGCTTCCTATTCACCTGTATCTCACACTCAGTGAAATCATAAGCAGGATAAGTATGTCCCTCTTTAACCACTTCTGTGACCTTCCAGCTTTCTCATGTCCTCGCCTCCCTGTGGCCTCCATCTTCTGCCCATATTTATCAGGCTTCTCCTGCCCTCTCTTCCTTCCCTCTCCTACCTTGACCTTGAGACTCATCAGGTCTCACCAGAACACTCAGCTCCCCTCAAGAGTCATCAAGTAAAATAACAGCTCGTATGCACGGAAGCCCGCACTACCTTGGCCTTTGCTGTAGCTTTGAGACAGAGCACTCCCGGGGAAATCCACCATCCTGCATGGGCTGAGCCACCATGAATTCATGGCCCCAACCTCCACTGGGCTCTCAGTGCTGCCGCCCATCTCACCTTTACCTGTTCTCGGAGATCTCCCTTCTCTATGTCCCTGGGTGACCATTCCAAGTACTCTAATACTCTTCTATTCCAACTTTCCTACCCAACATCTAATCCCTTATACTCAGCAGATAAATTCACCTCCAATGTCAAGGCCATCAGGCTCAGCCTCCAACTACTTCCCACCCCCTTCCTACAAACACCTCCTCATCCAGCTACACCCCCTCCTTCTGTCTCAGAGGTGTGCTACTCTCTCCCTTGATGCCCATGGACAAAGTTTGAGTTATCCCCTCTGTTTCATTTTTATAAAATGTCTTCCATCTCCCATTCAGCCTCTAAATACAGGGGGAGCCTGACATTGGCCTTGGTGATTACAGTGTGTGAAAGTGGAGAGGGGAAAGAGGGAGTGTTGGCATCATTCCTGTGGATTAGTTGAAACCCTAATCCCCAGTGGCTCAGAATATGATCTTATTTGGAAATAAGGTTATTAGAGATGTAATTAGTTAAGATGAGATCATACTGAAGTAAAGTGAGGCCCTAATCCAATATAAATTGTGTCCTTATAAAAAGGGGAAATTCATTCCTGACCAGTTTGTTCAGTGGTTAGAGTGTTGGCCTACAGACCAAAGGATTGGGATAAAAGACAACCAATATCTCTCTCTCTCTCTCTCTCTCTCCCCCCCCCCTTCCACCTTCCTCTCTCCTCCTCTCCCTTCCACTCTCCCTAAAAATTGATGGAAAAAAATATCTTTGGGTATTTGGGGAAAAAAAGGGGGAGGATTTACACACAGATACACACACACAGGGAGAATGCCATGTGAAGAGGAAGGCAGCGATTAGGATGATGTTTCTACCAGCCAAAAACACCAAAGATTGCCAGCAAACCACCAGAAGCTAAGGGAGCAACCTGGAATAGACTTTCTCTCATGGGCCTCAAAAGGGGTCAACCTGCCAACACCTGGATCTCAGACATCAAGCTCTGAAATGTGAGACAACAGATTTCTATTGTTCAAGACATCCAGCTGGCGGTTCTTTGGGAGGGCACGTTATGACAGCCCTAGGAAGCGAATGCACTCATGTTTGCATGATTATATTGTATTATCATTGCCTGCCTATGTCCCCCACTTCCCACTGTGAACTTCCTAAGGGCAGGAAATGTGTCTTACTCATTCTGATTCTCCAGTGCCAAAAACAGTGTCTACAACATAAAAGACTCAAGTACTTCATGAATGAACTAATGAAAGGACAGCATTCCCCAGAAGTCAGACATGCTGCAGACTAAAGAGTTTAAGTGATTTATTGCCCTTCAGCTCCTTAAATTTTTTTGTGTGTTTTTTTCTAAGGACTATTGCCGAATCTGTCCATAGCTTCCTGTTCTCCTAGGTGGGCATGCTGGCGATTCTCTGGTTGGCCTTCAGAGGAATGTTCTACCCTTCTCTGCCCATCTCATGCCTATGGCATCAGGTCCTGCTGTGCAGCCTTCTCTCAAGGTTCCAGCTCTCACTAGGGTCCAGCTACAATGCACTGTCCCCGGATCCCCTTAGGACTAGGAATGGGAAAGACATCTTACTCTAGCTAGTACCAGGGCATCATTCTTTGTGTCCCCTTAATTCTGTCCACTCCTCTGTAAATAGTTTCTTCATTCAATCTCTGGCAAGCCATATGCTTCCTGCTATGATCCTGAAGAGTCTAGTTAGTAGGCAGTTAGGTTGGGACTAAGATGATAACCATGGTGCAAAAACCATCACTTGGTTTTTATAAAAAATAACCTTTTTAATCCCTTTGTTCAATTCCTTCCTACTTCTGTTTTCAAAGCATCACATACCTAGTATTTTTACATAAAGCCTGTTATTTGACTAAATATAGAAAATGTTTAGTTTAACTTGACATTTTATTGAATACCTACAATTTGCCAGGCACAGTGATGGGCATTGGGAATCCAAAGAGAAAATGATTCTGTTTCTGCGCAAGAAGACCCAGAGTTTAGTGGGAGAGACAGAAACATTATCGGTGGAGCACTGGGTTGTGAGAGCACCAAGGAGGGCACCGTGCCTGGCCTTTGGTCAGGCCCCACGACTGCAGAGACAAAAATCTCCTCCCCAATCTAGACAACTTAGAGCCACACTAATCCTTCTCCTTCAACTGTTTTTCATAGAATCATTTCTGACTCTTTTCACCAGAGAGATGTCTTCTGACAGCTAAATACACAGATCATTTTAGCATGTTTTGGGGTCAAAGTTCAACCTTATATTTTCTCTTTTTCCTAACATTATAGGTCCCTTGAGTCGGCAA
Source organism: Myotis davidii (assembly GCF_000327345.1). Lineage (NCBI taxonomy): Eukaryota > Metazoa > Chordata > Mammalia > Chiroptera > Vespertilionidae > Myotis > Myotis davidii. Next base: position 2,176,019 of record NW_006295491.1, on the reverse strand, counting down.
AGACTTTAAATAATCAGCTACCCCAGCAATTCCCAATTCTGATTATTGTGAGAGGGTCTCTTTAAAACAGATGTTCCTGAGCCTTATAGCCAATCAAAACCTGAGGGGAAGGAAGGAGTGGGGCGAGGGGAGAGGGGAAGCTGGAGCATAATTTTTCTAGATTAGCTCTAGATTTACAGCAACTATATTTAGACCAAAGTTTTTCCAAATTGGGGTCCCTCACCATCTGAGTGTATGGTACTGGTGTAAGGATAGACATATAGATCAATGGGTATCTAGGCCATTCAATGGGTAAAACAATAACAAATGGTGCTGGGATAATTGGATATTCGCATACAAAATAAATGAGATTGCGCTCTTACATCACACCATATACCAAAGTTAATTCAAAATGGATCAATGACCTAAGGGTAAAAGCTCAAACTATAAAACTCTTAGAAAAAGATAGGTATAAATTTTCATGATCTTGATTTAGGCAATAGTTTCTTAGATATGACATCCGATGCTTAAGAAACAAAAGGAAAATAGATAAATTGGATTTTATAAAAATTAGTAACTCTTGTGCTCAAAAGACTATCAAGGAAATGAAAAGATAACCCACAGAATGGGAGGAAATATTTGCAAATCATATATTTGATCAGAGAGTCATAACCAGAATACTAGTATAGAAAGAACTCCTACTACTCAACAAGAAGAACAAAATGTCCACAGAGTACAATTAAAAATTGGGCAAGGCAGTTGACTAGAATTTCCTTCAAAGAAGAAATAAAAAGCACATGAAAAGATGTTCACCATCACTAGTTACTAGGGAAATTCAAATGCACAAAGAGCTATTCATTTCACACCCACTAGGATAGCTATAATAAAGAAGATGGGCAATAACAAGTGTTGGTGAGGCTAGGGGGAAATTGGAACCCTCCAACATTGCTGGTGGAAAGGTAAAATGGTTCGGCTGCTGTGGTAAATAGTTTTGGCAGTGCCTCATGACCTAGCAATTTCACTGTCTTGGATATACTAGTATACCCAGGAGAATTAGAAACATATGTCCATACCAAAACTTGTAACACATATGTAAATGTAGCATTATTCATAACAGCTAAGACATGGAAACAATTAAAATGTCCATCAACTGATTAATGGATGAACAAAATGTGATCTATCTAGATGATGAATATTATTCAACCATAAAAAGGCATGAAGTACCAAGACATGCTACAATATGGATGAACCTTGAAAACCTTATGCTAAATGAAAGAAGCCATCATAAAAGACCACATATTGTATGATTCTATTAATAGGAAATGTTCAACACAGGCAAATCCATGGAGACCAAAAAGTAGTCTAGTGCTCACCAGGGGGGTGGGAGAGGGGAAAGGGGAGTGACTGCTAATGAATATAGATTTCTTTGGGGAATGATACAAATGTTCTGAAATTAGTGGTGATGTTCACACACCTTTGTGAATATACTAAAAAAGAACATTGAATTGTACAGTTTAAAAAAGGTAAACTTTATGACACAAAAATATGTTTTAAAAATTAATTAATTTTAAAAATTACCTGGTCATTTCAAGCCTGGGAATTTGCATTTGAAACAAGTCCCCAAGATGATTCTTTGGCACACTGGCATTCAAAAAACCCAGTATCTCATTTGTATCACTTTATCTCCTGAAAATTTGAAGAATTTAAAACCTCTTAAAGAACAAAACAAACAAAAAGCAAAAATCAGACCACCTAGGCCTAGGGCATAGTAAGTGATAATTCACTGAACAAATATTTAGCTGCTGCCTGCTTTGTAGTAGGTAGCATGCTGAGCCCAATGAGCTAGTCACAGTCTCTGTGATATAAGAGTTTAGAGTTTGGAGGGATTGCAGGCATGCAAACAAATAGTTACCACACAAAAAGAGACAACTGTGACATCTGTTTTAAGGGAGGTTTGTTCAGAATACAGCAAGGTCAATATGCAGCCCTAGAGTCAGCCCAGAGGAGCAAAGCATGAGGCAGTATCTGAGTGAAGGCTCAAGATCTGGGCACCTAGAAAGATAGACAGGAGGGCCCTCCAGGCAGAAGAACAGAGTGTACAAAGGAACAGAGGTTTGGGAAAGCTTGATTTATTAAAGCAACTGAAGTTGGTTGAAACAAATGCCCACAGGAGAAGGGGCAGAAGAGGAAGCAGAGAGTTATAGCATATTGTGCAGAGAGGAGCCACCAGAGAATTTAGAAAAATGGGATACCCATCCTAATTTGGGAACATCAGTCTGATGGCAGGGTGGGAGGTTGGGAAGAGGGAATAGGGGGCTAGCAGGCTGGATGGAAGAAGGCTTTGTCTGAAATGATGAAGGTCCAAACTAGGGCAGTAGAAGGGAAAGGAGGAGAGAGATTGATTCTATACTTATTTAGGAAAGAGTACACTATGGAATGCACCGTGGATAGTTTAACAGCATCCCTGGCCTCTAGATTATAGTAGCATCTCCCTAGGAAAAAAAAAGGGGGAAAAAACTACAAATATTGCTTGGGGGGCAAAATATGCTCCAGTTGAAAACCACTGGTCTAGGTCAACTGAATCCTGCAATGGGATAGGGTCACATCTCCCTCAAGGAGAACCTTTCATGCAAAGTGCTTTTGTGTGTCTAGGTGATGCGAAGCTGGGCCCCACTGAACTTACAGATCTGACCATGTGACCATTTTTGTCCTTGTTTGCTAATAAATATCTGCATGTGAGGCAGAATGTAGTCTGAGACGTGCTCTGATTATGGGGTTATTGAGGAGGAGACCTGTAGCCCTTACCTTCCTCTAACTCAGGGGTCCTCAAACTACGGCCTGCGGGCCACATGCAAATACAAATATTGTATTTGTTCCATTTTGTTTTTTTACTTCAAAATAAGATATGTGCAGTGTGCATAGGAATTTGTTCATAGGTTTTTTTTTAAAACTATAGTCTGGCCCTCCAACAGTCTGAGGGATAGTGAACTGACCCCCTGTTTAAAAAGTTTGAGGACCCCTGCTCCAACAACTTGGAGATACCATTAGCTACCAAATAGATGGCAGTTATGAACAACCAACCTGACTTAGGTCAATTTGAAACTGTGAGTTGTCAAAGGTGATTTGCTGTGTGCTGGCTGGAAGAGTGATGCCATTCCCTAAAATAGAGGATCCTCTAGGACAGTGCATGGCCCAGGGCAAAAGGGAGATGCAATAGAGCTAGACTGGGAACTTTCAGAGGGCAAAGAATGGATTTCTTCTGAGTTTCTCAAATGATTGGTTTATAGGAACTCTCACCCCAAACTCATGGGCCAGTGATTATCACAGCATGCTGGGGCCAAGCAGATCTCCTCAAGAGAGAGCTCCACGTTCCTATCAGGCCAGGGCACCCAGATAACAGTCACAGAATGTCTGAGTAGGAAAATACCTTAGAGTATTTTGGACCCCCCTACCCATCACTCTGCCCCACAAAAGAGTGGAGATGTCCTTGTTTAATGCCAGATCGTAGGTCTTTCAGTTAGACTTCTCAAAAATTTTTGTCCTGTTACTGTGGTTCCCTTCTTTCCCTCCCTCTCTCCTCGCATCTTCTCTCTCTGGCTTGTTCCTGAAAAGTTGTGTGTTAATTGAATAACTGAATGTTGAATCCCTCTTCCTGTTAACTTACAGAGGAGCTTCAGAAGCCTGGTGATTCTGTTCTAAAGGCTCTGATGGGCTGCACATTAGCTTTTGGCCTCTTTGTAAAATGATTAATGATCTGTAAACAAACACTTACATAGAATGGTTAAAGTACCCGCTATTTAGAGGCCTCTTGTGGTGAATCCTTTTCCTAAATGGAAGAACTGTCCAGTTTATCTCCTCTGTAAATATGGATTTTCCTATTTTGGAAGCTGTGTTGGATATACCTGCCCCATTTATATGAATCCAAAACATGCTGCTACCATCTCTCTCTCCTTTCACCTGGTCATTCCATCTAGTCATTCAACACACCTTTATTGAGCATCCACCACATGCCACAGACATAAATAAGACAGGCCGTGTTCTCAGTGGTACTCCATCTGGCAGGGAAATGGACAAGATAATGATCACAATGTGATCTGATATGAGAATTGCTCATAACCGAGCCCCAGGAGATCAGGGGATACTTTCATGATTATCCTTGAGCTGTCTGAAAGAAAATGAGTGTCAGTTAGGCAAGCAGTTGGAAGGTGAAAGACCAGGAAGGGCAAAGAACTACCCCATTCAAAGGCACATTATGAGAGAGTGGTTTCTCAGAATGACTCCAACCTGTGTGGATGAGAAGCACTAAAGGGCTGAGACTGAAGCAGGACCACACAGCCATACAGAGAACTTGGGAGTTTATTCTTAAGGTGACAGGAAGCCATTGAGAGCTGATACAGGGGTCATATAGAAGGCCTAAGACAAACCTGTCTCTTAAAAATCATTTAGGCAGTTTTTGTGGGGAGTGGGTGGAAAGGGGTAGGCTCGGGAGCAGGGAGACCTGTAGAAGGACATTGTCTTAGTCTCTTTGGGCTGCTATAGCAGAATACCATAAATAGGTGGTTCATAAATAACGAACATTATTTCTCACAGTTCTGCGTGCTGGGATGTTCAGGATCAAGGTGATGGCAGCTTTGGGTCTGATGAGGACTCACTTCCTCACTGTTCTGTCTTCTCAATGTAAACTACCTGCAGGTTTCCAATCATTTTAGAGCCCCCCATCCAACCCTCTGCCTCACAAGGAGTCGAGATGCCTTGTTTAAAGGCAGATGTGGGGGTCTTTTAGCTAGACTTCTCAAATTGTTTCTCCTGTTACTGTGGTTCTCCTCTTCCCACATCCTCTCTTTCTCTCTCTCCGGCTCATTCCTGGAGTTATATGTGTCTCATGTAGAAAATGACAAACTAACTTCCCAGAGTCTCTTTTATAAGGGCACTAACCTCGTTCACGAGGGCCCTGCCTTCGTGACCTTGTCACCTCCCACAGACCCACCTCCTAATAACCATCATGCTAGGAGTTGGGATTTCAACATGTGCATTTTGGGGGACACAAACATTCAGACCATAGCAGACATCAAAGTCATCCAGGTGAGAAAGAAGGAGGCTTTGAGGCAGAGATTTTTAGCTTTTGATAAAGTAGCGCCTGGGGAGGGGCTCTCACTGGTCTTTGAAGAACCTAGAAATCCTTTTGTGTAAAATGTTGTGTTCATGCCCATTTTCTCAAGAATAGGACCTGGTGGGATTCCTGACATTGAGCCAAGGCCATGGCAGTGAGGATGGAGAAATTAAATGCCATAGGAGACACATTTAGAAAGATTCACTGAGAATTGTGACAGATGGAATGTGGGTGGAGGAAATAGAGAGGGAATGAGGCCAGAGGCCAAAGGCCAGGCTTCTGGCTTGGGCCATGATTAGAGAGATTGGGTACCTTTTATCTAGAATCCTGGTGAAAACACAGTGTGTAGGCCTGGGTAGAAAATAAATTATTCATTCATTTATCAATTATTTATTGAGTTCTTCCTCTGTATCAAGTACTGTTCTAGGTGCTGAAGATTCAGCTAAATAAAGAAACATTCTAGTGAGAGTAAACCGACAATAAGCACACTCATGTCAGGTTGTAGTGCTGCTGTGAAAAACACCAAGCAGGGTAAGGGGCTAGAGAGTGATGGGGTGCTATTTTTGACAGGCTGGTTAGAGAAGCATCTGTGAGCAGCTGGTATTTTAGCAGAAACATGAGAGAGGTGCAGGAGAGAGGTTCAGGGCTATCTGATCTCAGGCAATTGAATTTCAGGTAGAGGGAATTATCAGGACAAACTTCCCATAATAAGTGCATCCTTGGCTTATTGTAGGAATAGCACGGAGCTTGGCTTGAGCAGAGTGAGTCATGAGTAAAGTTTAGATGATGAGGTGGAGGAGGGAACTAGAGGTAAGACTGCTTAAACCCCAGGACCTGGAAGACCATAGCAATAATGACAGATTTCCCCTCAATGCAACGGGAAACTATTGGAGAGCACTAAGGAGGGAGAAGAAGCCAACTTCAGTTTGGGAGAGGTTGCATTTGAAAGGGTGTGTGAGACACACAGGTGGAGGGGTATAGCAGGCATTGGTTATGAACCCACAAGTGGCTGAGTATTTCAGATGTGTTTGTGAGAATCCTCGTCATATAGATGGGAGTGGAAATCCTGGGTGGAAATCCAGGTTTGCCTTGGAATGTTGTAGGGTCTGTTGAGAAGAGGAGGAAATTTAAGGGGTTAAGGGGTAGAGAGAAGAGAAGGAATTTATGAAGAAGTTTGAAAAAAAAGGGGGGGCAACATAGGGAACTAGAAAAGAGGGAGTCATCAAAGTAATGGGGAAGAAATTTGAAGGTCAAAAATCACAGATGCTGCAGAGAAAGTAAAATAAGGACCAAAGAATATGCTTTCCATTTCTCAGTCTATAAGATAGTGCAGAGGGATTGGGAGTGGGAAGATATGAGTGAGCTAAATAATAAATGAGCAGTGTGACTCAGTGTGGACATCATCCTACACTTATAGGCCTGGCCCAGACACGTTCATGTCTACACTTCGTGGGCCATGCCCATTGGGCTGATGGTTAAGCTGGTTATCAGGAGGACAGAACCCAAATACCTCATGCCAAGTGGTGGGCAGATCAGCAGGTGGTGTCACAGGGTCTGTGTGGATTGGGGAGGAAGTAAACCCGGAAAGATTCTGATATAGGGGAGCCAATGAAAGAGTAAGGGTCCAAAGTTCCTGATAAGCTTCAAGTGTAGATAAAGTGGGTATAATGGGATGCCAGGCTGGAAGAATAGAGGGCTGGGGTCCAGGGAGATACTGGGTAAAGTAGAGCAGAAGTGAAGTTCACTGGCCTCCAGGAGAGAAAAAATAATAATTCTGTTCATATAGGCTAGTGACTGGGGAGGCTAGTAGATTACCGCCATGACAACCTATGGAAGATGGCTTGCCTAAACAATTTAGTGAGTCCTAAGCAGCATTTTTTAAATAAGTGGAATAAAATAAAATTAAGCAGAAATATTAGAGTGCATTTTTTAATGGAAAAAAAAGGAATTAAAAAAATTTTGTTTTAAGTGTGTGGGTGTGTATGTGCGAGTGTGCCTGTGTGTACTGGGTGAAAATGTAAAATGTATTTATTAATGTGGGTCATGATAAAAGAAAGAAAAGGAAGCTGAGAAGAGCTGCAAAGCAGAGTTTTTGCAGGAATGTGGAAGGATGTGGAAGGTGAGACAGGAAGCGTCAGCCTGAGCCAGAGCCACATGAAGCCCAGCAGAATGGGCAGCATTCCTAGTGGTAGGCCAATCAGAGTCGTGGGTACTTCATTTAGACATGCCAGTAATAGGAGCCATTCCTTTAGGCCCAGAGCTATAAGAACTGAGCTCTCCCAAACAAGATCTGATTATTACCAATGGTATTACTTGCGGATATAGGATTGAGTCCCAATATCTGGGAATCATTACACCCTAACAATCAATCAAACACTTGTTTTGGGAAAGAAGCAAGGTCTAGCTTAAATTTAGTTTTGCTGAAACACAGCAAAATCCACTGATGCAGCGCTTGGTTTCTTAGAGGCTTCATCTAGACTCTTGTGTAAGTAGAGAGGGTGAATGTCCATTCTTCCTCGTAGGATAAATTTCATTTGACTTTTCCTTTCTAGAGTCCTTATTATCTTTCCTCCCCCATTTTTCCCTCTTGTCTATTTTATTATTGTGCTGTGTGGAAATTCACCTGTGATACCAAGAACCTTGGGACTAAATACCTGGGTTGAGTGGCAAGAATGAAGACAAGGAAGAACAGATCTTTGATTTTCCAGACACAGCAGGGAGAGTCCCTGGAGTCTGCACACGTCCTGTGCGCCAGAGACTGATAGCTGTTCTGAATCAGCAGAAACTTCCATTTCCTTCTGAGCAAACAGATATCTTTTTCCCAGTCTCCTTTGCAATTAGGTATGGCCATGTGACTAAATATTAGCCAATGGCTTGTGGCAACAGGACATCCATGTTCATTTATTTACAGTTTGTTTTTGGAGCCAAGAAGAATTTGGTGATTTCATTTTCCCTTTCCACGGAAGCTTGGACTTGTGTTTTGAAATAGGCTTTCTTGGTTGTTTCCATTTTCATTTGGGTCTTTATTTTCTCACCATCACTGGGAAAGCACTCAGTGGTGTGCCCCCTGCTCTCCCATCTCTATTAAAGTCCAGAGAAATGATAGCTATCCAGCAGAAACTCTGTAAGTGCTGCTCAGCTGATTGCTCATTTTCCTTTCAGAAATTATTTTCACTTACTTGGAAGTTCTCAACTTAATTTACAATTGAGACAAGCCAAGTGTTAGTGGAAATCCCCAGTGATTGTAAAAAAATAATGACAATTACCAAGCATTGGGCATTGTGAGATGCCAGGCACCAGGCTAGACTTTTTATGTACACTATCACTAGTCTAATAATCCCACAAAGTAGGTATTAGTGCATTATTTCAGTTATCTTGAAACAGAACCTGAGAATAGTTATGGGCCTTATCAAGGTCACATAGCTAGTGACTGATTGGAAGCAAGATTTGAAATCAGATGTCATTGGCTCTAAAGCCCTATTTTGATGCATTTGTTTCCCAAATGTGTGCTTTTCAGTCACTCACTTTACTTCTGCTAATTTCTTTCTTCTACTTTCCTTTGATACCAATTTTCCTGGCTCTGCTCATTGACTGGTTAATACAGTGTTTACCCTGAATCTAGCCAGGGTCACTTAATTTTAACAAAGGAAATAGAACTTAGGCCATTCAGTGCATGGAGCTTTAGGCCTGCCTTGGTGGTATTAGAATATATAAATATTTGCATAACCCTTCTAGCAAACAGGTGAGTATGCACTGCTCACTCTTAAGGGACAACAGCAGAAAGTATCACCTAGTGGGCTCCTTTCAATTATCTGGTTCAAAGTAAAAGATTCTGATGGACTTTAAAATTCTTGAGGTCAGAGACTAAATTGGAAAAGAACTGCACCCCCATTCTCATCTCATGCCTTACACAGGTCTGAAACTTAAAATGCATTTGTTGAATGAATGTTGAATGCATTTCCAAGTTTACAGTTTTTATTAAAGACATGGATTTGTGCACCAGTGGGGTCTTTCAGCCTGGCCTCCGGGGATCGGGCCAAAACCAGCTTTTGGACATCCCCCGAGGGGTCCCAGATGGTGAGAGGGTGCACATCCCCTAAGGGGCCCCAGATGGTGAGAGGGTGCACATCTCCCGAGGGGTCCCAGATGGTGAGAGGGTGCGGGCCAGGCTGAGGGACCCTATCGGTCCCTCAGCATCAAGCTAACCTACCGGTCGGAGCATCTGACCCCTCATGATCAGTGCATGTCATAGCAACTGGTCGAATGGTCGAATGGTTGGACACTTAGCATATTAGGCTTTTATTATATAGGCTGGGTGCCCATGGTAGGGAGGGCAAGGTGGCTAGGAGGCTGTGACCAGGAGACACCTGAGCAGGCTTGGGTCGGAGAGGAGGGAAGGACTGATTGATTGCGTTTACAGGTGCATTTTAAGGCGTCCTGGGCTGCTCCTAAATGGTCCTGGACATTCTTCATGACCAGAGACATTGGACACACAGTCTAGTTTCCCTTCTTACTTACCTCAGGCAAGTTTCAAAACTATCTGGAATAAAACCTTCCCAAGGGAACAAGTTGGCACTGAATCCCTTTCAATGCTAAGGCATGGGAGTTAAGAGGATTGTCTCTGAAATTGTACAGCTCAGCTTAAAGTCTTGGCCTGGTCACCAGCTAACTATGTGACTTTGGGCAAGTGGCTCAACCATCGAGAATCTCATTTTCCTCAGCACAGAAATAAGGTTAATGCTCTTACCTACAACACAGGATTATCTTAGTGGCTAATGGCCCATGTCACGCACGGAGTATAGTGCTTGGCACATAGAAAGTGCTGGGTGAATGTGAGCTACTGCTACTGCTGATGGTTACTGACCTGGGCTTTATATCCTGTCCCCTCTTGGAAGTTTTAACTACTCTAGTAAAGGAAGAATACTAAGATTGCCACTAACATAAAAGAGCTTTGCCCTTGGGGAGCTTAGAGGTTCTATTCAGGATTTAACTATGAACTGACAAGACCTTGAGCAAGGGACCTCACCTCTCTGTGCCTGACCTTCCACATGTGGAAGGAGAGAGTGGGCAGCAGGAACCTTCTAACCTGATGTGTCTGCAAGCCTTGATGTTGGCTGACACTCAATGACAGACACAGGAAAGAATGATTACTCACTACCCCAGGAAACAGAGGGAGGTTATCATCTCCTTTTATTAATAGACTGGCTACGTAAGCCGTAAAAATAGGGTAGGTTCAAAATTTCAGTCCTTTGATTTTTAGTTTTTGTTGCAGCTGATGAAATGTGAAAAGAGAATTGTATTATGTATGGACTTTGCATAACAGTCTTCTATCTCATGCTGCAAATCAATTACTTATTAGTTTTTATTGATAAGAAAAGGAAAATATATTACTATTCACTTTAGCCTTTTCCTTATCAATTCTAAGAGTATAATACTTGTTCTTTAAGATAAATGAGTCTATTCTTTCATTCTATCACATTACACAAAATTAAAAAGGGGAAAAACAGCCACTGTTTCTGTTTAAATGCTCTGCTTCCATTTTCCTTCTGCATATTTTTACAGCGAGGACTACAGTTTTCAATAAACACTACATAATAAGCATTTACCATGTTACTACACAGAGTTCATAATAATTTTTTAATTGTAAGATAACATCCCAGGAGGTAGATTCTGGTTTACCATTTCCCTATTCTTGTCAAAAGGCAGTAGAGAGGGGATTTGGTGCCAGGGCGGGAATGAGGTGTGGCTCTGCCCCTTCCTAGAGGAGGCACCTTGGTCAAGCCACCTAATCTCTCCAGGCCTCGATGTCCTCAGCTGTGAAAATACGGACTGTGCTGGTACCGGTCTCACTGGATTATTGGGAAGACCAAACAAGATCATGCTCACAGAAGGCTCAGCGGTATGTGGACCCCCGTGGGGTTCGCTGATGTCAGAGGCTGCCGCTGCTTTGTAGCCTTCATTCCAACCTGATGAGTGGTTTGGTGTTTATAAACACCCCACAAGAAAATGCTCATCAAACATCAGGCTATGTCACTCCCTCTCTCTCACTGGCCTGGTTCCTCATTTGCCCAGTGAGATGGTCAAATGACAGAATATGACCTTGAAGGCCCTTTCCCCCATGAAAGCCCCATAGTTTTGGTCATTATTCAGAGCAGCTGTAACCACTGCAGGGAAATGACCTACAGGAACTCCCAGCCTTGATCACGAAGAAAAAACCCTGCCAGGACCTGGGGGCTTGAGCACTTTTCTTTCCATCCACATGAGCAGTTCACATCTGTTCGTTGGCCTTCCTCCTAAGGTCTCCCCTGGTTCAGTGTGTGCTCCTCAATCTCCGTTTTCCAGACAGGTTCGGCAGCCAGTGTGCTCACCAGAGGTTTTATTTATCCATTTCTAATGTCGCTGCACTGCTGTGATCATTTTCCTATGTGGTCATTTAAGGAAAATAAATTGGACTGCAAATCTCAGTAGAAGACGCATTGCTCTTGGTCAGTCCCTAAGGGACAAAGAAGATTTTTTCCACTCTTAACACCACCTGCTTGTGCTCTCCCTGTAACCTCCCAAGGAGAGTTTTTAATTAAAAAACAAATAAACTCTGACACCAGGGTGGTTGGATGGGCCCCCTCCCCGGTACATGGTTACCCACCACATTCAGACTTCCCAGATTCCCAAAATCAAGTGCCAAAAGGAATGGAACCAATGATCACGTTAGGATCAGAGCTGCCACTGCATGGAAAGAGATGATGCCATTAGCATAGAGCTGCCACCTGCCACCTCTGACATCCTGTTCTCAGGGAATTTCAGTGCAGCCTTCCCACCCATTCACCCAGTGCCTCCCTGGTGTGCACACTTTTGCGTGAGGGACAGAGGAGAGGCCTGGCCCACATGGGCACCCACTGGGAGGAGGTATACAGTAAGAGGCCAAGCATGCAGGCTCTGGGCCCAGGCTGCCTGTCCTGACTATATGAGTTTAGGTACGTTACTCAACCTCTCTCTGCCTCAATCTCCAAAATGAGAAAAATAGGCGAGCCTCTCAGAAGGTGTGAGAGAACTAGCTGAGGTAATGCATGCAAGAAAATGCAGAATGTGCCAGTCACATGTTCATTAAAGAGCAGCCTAGAGCATGAACAACCAAGGACTGTGTGTTCAATGAATGACTCAATCGTCACTTTAAGGGAAGGTCAGCAGTAATGGAAGAAGCGGCAAGAGTTTGAGAGACAGACCTGAGTTTGAATCTCACCTCCAGTTTGTGTTTAACTTTCCATTAATGGCTGGTTTCTCATACCTTCAGTGGCCTCATCTGTTAAATGGGAACACTTTCTGTGTCTTAGAGGTAGTGAGGACTAAATGAGAGACCATATAATGTGTTAACACAGTGCTTGCCATGTAACTGCCTTTGAGAATGTGCACTCCCAAGCGGCCTAGCTCTCCGGGAGCTAGCTCTGGCCAGGGTTTTCAGAGGCAAGCACACCGTTTCACTTGCTCCTGGTGTTGGCTGCTGCCAGTCTAGTCTTGGCAGTTCCTGAGCCTTGGGTCATTCAAGCCATTCTGAAAGTCTCTATTTTCCTTCAGTATTTCTGTCCTGGTGGAGGGAGGCCTGCCACTAGCCAGTAGCCTCTGTGTTTTGGGTTGCACTGCAGCTTTCTGATGCCTTAGCTGCTTTGTCCTCTAACAAATAAAGAGCCCCCACCCCTGCCCCTTCAGCTCCCTTCCATCACCGAGACACAAAAGCCAGTAGGGTCCCATTCTTGTCCTCTTTCTGCCTGCCTTTGTGGAGGGCTGGGACCAGGGAGCAGCCAATCCTTCCTGGGACCATTTCTTCAGGCACTTCTCCCACTGCTACTCTGCTGCCTCCTCTTTTTCCTGAGCTGGAACAGTCTATCTCAAACTGGAACAGTCACCCTGCATACATCATCCCACTCCCACCTCCCCAGGTGAGCCTTCAAGGCCCATTTAAAGTCCCATCTCCCTCACAAAGACTTCCAGACCTTCCATCGTCCCAGAGAGCTCTGTCCTCTGAACTTACAAGAGACACAGCCTTCATATTGCCAATAAGCCCTTGGAAGGATGGATGCTGTGTGTCTTTTCCTGTGTGCTTCTCTATTCCTCTGGCTTGTAAACTCCTGAGGGCAAACACAAACCTTCTATATGAGAGGGGCTCTGTCAATACTGGTCTTGGTTGATATACTATGAATAGCTCCCATTTGGTGACTGAGGCCAGGGTATGAATGTATGTATGCATATTATGTATGTATGTATGTATGTATGTATCTCTATCTCTCTATCTCTATCTCTATCTCTATCTCTATCTCTATCTCTATCTCTAACTCTATCTACCTACCATCTATCTTATTTGATTATCACAACATATCCACAAAGTGGCTATTACTCTTTTTACACTTGAAGAAAATGTGAGAAAAATAAATGGTTCAGAGAGAAAAAACTTGACCAAGGCCAAATGACTAGAAAGGAGTAGGGCCCAGGATCACAATTCAAGCACATTTCCCAGGTTCATGCACTAAACAAGTGGTCTTTAAACTTTCTGTATTAGGAATTCCTTTCAGGAAATATGTGTATCGTTGTTTGGCATTTATAAATTATATGTTATCTACCATAGTATTAATATATTATTATGTACATTATAAAACATATATCAAAACATTTTAAATAAAAGTTTAATCTAACTCTAAGTATAGATTGTCATTTCTAAGTACCATTTCCCACTAAAAGGAACCAGCTCCTTGGAGAAATCTGGAAATGAACTCAAAACATCTTATTATGCCAGAAAGCAAGGAAGCTATCAATTATTATTGGGGTCATATCAAAAGGACTCGGGGGACAACCTGAATATGTTTTTATTGGCCAAAAAGTTAACACTTTGAGCAACTTCAATGGGTAAAACCACATTATATGTGTTGAAATTCATTTATAATAATACCTTAAAAGTACCATGAGGATCACTTTTGGAGACTACTAGGTAACCAACTTATTATTTTGAGAACTGGTAAAGAAAACGAATTTTCCCCCAAAGACCTGTGCCTCAGAGTTAGCAAATAGTCAATGAGAATAACTTCTCTTTACAGAAGTTATTTCAGCTAACAAATGAAAAATAGATAGCTAGAATTAGAATACCATACCTTGTGCCCTGACTGGTTTGGCTCAGTGGATAGAGCGTCGGCCTGCGGCCAGAAAGGTCCCAGGTTCGATTCCAGTCAAGGGCATGTACCCTGGGTGCAGGCACATCCCTAGTTGGGGGTGTGCACGAGGCAGGCAGCTGATCATTGTTTCTCTCATCAATGTTTCTAACTCTCTCTCCTTTCCTCTCTGTAAAAAAAATCAATAAAATATATTTTAAAAGAAAAGGAAAAAAAAAAAAAGAATACCATACCTTGTAACTACTAGTGAATTAAAGGATTTGGCAATGATCATTGAAGCCTGCTGATCTCACCACACACACAAAAAGGAGAAAATCACATATTATGTTCTCCCAATAGATGTCCATAACAACATCTACAAAGTGTTCATGCCAAAAACATTTAATGTGAACCTTAGGGAGCCTCTTCATTTTTCACTTCCAGGAAATACAAGGGATAAAGGCACATGATAAATGATACCATGGGAACATATTCCACAAATTCAGCATGTAGAAGATTAACCAGAAAAAACAACCCAAGGTCTTCAAAAAAGTTTGCAAAAATAGAAAATAAGAGATTGAGAGAGAGATCCATAGATTTAAAATGACTTAAGGACATATTTATTCATCACAAATATGAGACATTGTCTAAATCCCAATTCTAACTGTTAAAAAATATTTAGGACAATTGAAGAAGTGGGAATACTGATTGGATATTCAATTATACTTAGGAATTATTGTTGATGCTAGGGATATAATGATAGCATTGTGGTTATGTTTTTAGATGGAAAATCTGCATATTGAAATATTTATAGCTGTACACCTAGGTTGTCCAGCAGAACATGGGACACTGGTTATCAATTCCAGGAGAAGACTCCAAACACTTTTCTTCCCATTGCATTGTGGTGCTGGAGTTGCCAAAGAAAATATTGGGTGGAATAACACTACTTACATAGGAAAGAAACAGAGTGCTATTGGCCTCAATATTGGGGGTTGATCCTCCATGCCCATCAGATCTCTCCCAGTAGCCAACCAAAGGCAACTGGCCTACATGCATCCCTCTCAGAAGAGAAGGACCCTAAACTCTCCCCAGTGGAGGCTGGGGTATGCATGAATGTCATTGATGCAAATGTTTAACCAAAATCAAGGGACATTAATAGAGCCTGAAATAGGGAAAAATATTCCTATACAAGGTGATAAGCAATAAGGTCAGCACAGGCTATGGGGGATCTTTACCTCTTGGTATGATGTGTTCCCGGCCCAAGAATCATTCTTACAAAGCCAAGTGGGGATTGAAAGACTATGTATGAGACTATGTATTCTCAACATATAATCTATATGATTTGCTTCAAATAATGTGTTTGTGTTTTGGAGGGAACTAAGGGTAAGTAGGTGGATGAATAGAAGACACAGACTAGCCATGAACTAATAATTTTTTGAAGTTGGATGATGGTTATATGGACATTTGGGAAATTAATTTCATCATTCCACTTTTATATATATTTGAACTTTTAATACCAAAACCACCTTTGTCATGATAACATAAAAATAAACATAATATTTTTAAAAATACTTTCTTCACTTCCAGTGGTGTTTGGGGATAACACCTCTGGATGTGACACCCCACTTTGAAGATAACTGCATTACCTCTCAACCCAGGGCTCACAGAATATGAGACCATCAAAGGGGTCTTTTCCACGCAGAAACCAAAGTCTGTATCCCATCTAATGGTCTTCAGAGAAGAGATGTGACTCCACCTTGCCCAAAGAAATTCCTTCATTCTGTGCAAACACCATCCCTTTTATAGCAATGGAAGGAATCTGCTTGTCAAGATTCCTTCAAAAGGAAAGATTTGCGTGATTTAAAGAAAAAAAAATCTGGTGTTTCATAAAAAGGAAAAAGACAAAGTTCTCCTTCAAGAAGTAACAACCCTGCCAGCTTTCTCCAGGTGAAAAATAATGCCATTGGCAATGAGATTGGGGTGTTCTATCACTGTCTCAATAAACTTCCTCTCCCTTGGGTAGTATTTTATAGTTACTGCTTCTATGCCCCACTGCAAATAATTTATTATTTGTTTACATGTTTCACTTGCTCTGCTAAGGTGGAAGCCCAGTGATGCACTGTTAGTGAGAGCATCACTGGTGTGTGTGTGTGTGTGTGTCCAAGCTGGCATGCATGTTGAGAGGCGCAAGAAGATCTGGCGGGTTCTGAACCTCCAACTTTTTGTAGCACCTATGGCCTCCCCAGGACTACAGGACTTTCCTTGGGTTCTTAGATCAAACATGTCCCATGTTCCCATACATAGTCACTTCTCCTCTGAGAAGGAGCAAGACTCGGGCTCATGTGATTACAAGTTCCCTATTCCCTCCTTTGACTTCACTTCCTGCAGGAAGAGTAAATTCCTCCCATTTCTGGGTCGAATGTCAGTGTGCACAGCACTTTCCTCAAGACAATCATGGGAAGGAAATTAAGTAGGTGTTATTATCTGCCTTTTATTGACATAGGAGACCCAGAAAGGCAAGACCCAGCAAGGGCGAGTTCAAATAGCAAGAGGGGAATCCAGACCAAGCTATCTCTGATGGGACAGCAGGGACCCTGCGTGCCCAGTCACTGGCCAGCTCTCTCACCTGGGGCAAGTCACTAAATGGTCAGGTCCTTCTTTGTTAAAAGATGGAAATGATAGCACTTACTGTAAACACAGGGCTGTTTCTGAAATGATAGCTTATTTAAAATGCTCAGCAGATGGCTGACATGTCATAAATGTACAATAAATGTAACCAATACTAGTGATCTTTTCAAAGCATTGTTTCTAGAAAGCTCTGGAACTTCCTAATAACAATAAGAATAGGTAACTCTATGTATAATCCTATATAATAAAAGGGTAATATGCAAATTGACCCCAACAGCAGAACGACTGGGAATGACTGGTCACTATGACACACACTGACCACCCAGGGGCAGATGTTCAATGCAGGAGCTGTCCCCTGGTGGTCAGTACGCTCCCACAGGGGGAGCTCTGCTCAGTCACAAGCGCGAGAGCACAGCAGTGGTTGTGGGAGCCTCTCCCGCCTCTGTGGCAGTGCTAAGGATGTCTGACTGCTGGCTTAGGCTTGCTCCCTGGGCTGCTAGTAATAAAATAAGACCCCTCTTATTTTTATTTTAGTGGAGAACCTGGAATTCTTTCTCTCCTCATCCAACTGCCACACAAACCACAGACATTCTTCCTGGAAATGGATACAGAATTTGAAGTCAAAGATCTTGGACCCCCTTCAGGGAGTGGGTCCCCACTGGGGTGCCTGGCCAGCCTGGGTGAAGGGCTGAGGTCCTTTCTCTTCCCCCAAGCAGGACACAGGCCCTGCCGCCACTCTGAAGCGACACCCCGCCAAATCACAACCGACGCTGCCGAGACCCCATGGCACAATATGTGGCCCACAGCCCAGTCCAGCCTGGAAACGGTGGCTGTGGGCACTGGGTAATGATGCCATGTAGCAACACCCAGTTTCCTCTCCCTAGCAACCAGCCTCCTTGAAGTTTCTTCAGCCCAGGAACACAACTTGCTTTTTAGCCAGGTGCAAACATTTTACACTTTAACCAAATGTCTGTGAAGCATTTTCCCATGCCTCATCTCACTTGATCCTCACAGAAGTCCTGGAGTAGGTAGATAGGAGACTTGGTGGAATCCTATTTTCTATATAGTCAAACACTGCTGCAGTTAAATATTTTACCCTTTGTTCTCCCTGTGTGACCTATAATAATAATCTGCTTCGTGTTGATATTTACTGCTGTGTTGCTGACAATTACCTGAAAGAGAAGTTGGGGTGCTTCACTGGGCTGGAAAAAGATTAGCTAAATCAGAAAGCAGGTCTAATTAAGCAAGTTTATATACATAAAGTTCTCACTGGTGCCAATTGCACGCGTGTGTTTTGATCTGTTATTGTCGACTGTGAATTTGGTTGATACTTCTATTATAGAGAAAGGGCGAATAGTGATATTAAAATATTTCTTATTAATTTCCTTTTAATGTGCACAAATTCATGCACTGGGCCACTAGTAATAATAATATTAACAACAACAACAACAACCAGCACCAGAGTACGTGACTTACTACATACCAGACACTGTTTTAAGCCCTTTCCTGCATTAATCCATATTGTCACCACAACAGACCCATCTAGTAGGTATTATTTTCACTCCCATATCACAGAGGAGGAACATGAAGAGCTGCTAGTTTTAAGTAACCTGACAACTTTCTTGCCTTTTAAAAGTTGCAATGCAATTCGCCAGCATTGAAGTGCATCCTTGCTCTGGCACCTTTCCTGTCCCCATGCAAGGCACACAGACCTGTGACTGCACGGGGTCTCCAAAGCCTCACCAGCCCTGGCAGAGCTCACCACCTCTGTGGCTCCCACTCTCTCACGTCCCCCTCTGGCAGTGATAGTCACAAGTTTATCTGTCAGGAGTTGTTCTGGTGAGGAAACCAAGGCTCAGGGGGAGAAGCCACTTGCTCACACTCATGGGTGAGCTCTGAGGGTCAAGGCTGGCCATGATCTTCCCCTGCCCTCCGTGACTCTGGGATGTTATTCTATAAGAGAAACAAAGGCCCGGGGGGGCCTGCAGCCACCAGACCTAAAGAAGGCTTGGACTACTGCAGGAGTCAGGGTCAGAGGAACACAAACATTCAGCAGGGGGCACCAGAGAGCCCAGATGGCCCGCCAAGCCTTTGAGAGAGCTGCTGGCTCCCCTCCCTTGGGGCCCAGAGGACAGGGAAGGGCTTGGAATTTAATCCTCTGCATTCCACCCAGGGTTCCTGTGACATAATAAAGCCCAAGGAGGGATCTCGAGTGACTTGTCAGCAGAACCCCCAGAGAGATTTTCTATAGATAGTCAGGGTGTGTCTTGAGCTCTGCCCCTCTCTGCAGGAGGGAAGTTCTTTTATGCCTGGGCTGGGCAATGCCCTGTGCAGCAGGTGGGTGGGGTGGGGGACTAGCCAGGCGCTGGGCCCATAGGACTTTGTGAGGCTGGGAGAATTACGGCAGCAGGGAAAGGGGGTGAGAATTCCAACTATGGCGTTTTGGAGAAAACTATTTAGTTATTTGCCCTCACTGACCTCACCCCACTGTTGGGGCTGCGGCTGCAAGGAGCTGTCCCAAATACCGAGCCTCATGCAGCCTTTGATGCTGGCTCTGAGCAGATTCTGTGGCCGGGGCCAGGCTCTTTTTGGGCAGCTAGGCACGTCTGGAATGCTGGTGTGCCAGTGCTGGGATTGGAGGTTTGGGGTTTCAGAGCTCCATAATTTGCATGGCCATGCACACGGTTTTTCCTCTCCACAATAGAAGGTTGGAATCTGAAACTGTTTACCTTCCAGATTCCAAGCAAGCAACATTCCTATGGATAATGTCACATAAACACCAGCATAGAATCCCATCATTACTAATATATTTTTTTTTTGTCCTGTCTGCTGGTGAAGAGGAATCCTCAGAAGTCATGCATATATTTTACATAAAATAAGAGCTAAGCTGCCAAGGGCTTTAACGATATAATTTCATCATGGGATTCTGGGCTCTCTGGTTTATGCTGCCATTAGAACCCCAAGACAGAATTAATTCATGGAACTGGGACAAGCACAAGTGCTGCTTTTCCATTCCCCTGTTAAGTGAACTCAACTATTTTAATTGCCCATTTGGTGGGTAGGATCTGAGGTGGAGAAAAGCCCACCTAATATATTCATTAGTTTCAGAATAAACTCATGAGACAAAATATACTGTTGCTGTTAAAAAAAAAAAACATGAGCATTTGGGTCAAACAACCTGGGTTTGAATCCTGACTTGGCCTTACGACAGTGATTGACGATCTCTGGGCCTCCACTTACTCGTCTGCAAAATGTCGCTGTGATTCCCTACCTCTCAGGGTGGCTGAGAGGATTAAAGGCCCCCAGAACTGATGGAATGAATGAATATAATACCGGCGAACCGGCCTTGGTGCCCTGCCCGGAGCACAGGAACCATCTATACATGGTTGCTTTATTATTAGGTCCACGGCAAAAGCAAAACATCCCCGAAACTGTTCCCTGACACCACTGAGGTCCAATCTTAGCCACGTCCAGCCAGGAGCTCCTCCTTTTAGCCCCCGAAATTCCCAGGATGTTCCACATTTGCAAATTGTATTATTCCCAGCCTGAGAGAGCAGGGTAGAAGCCCCGCCCTGTCTGGAATCCTGGAGCACCTCTGAGAGTCTGACCTAGCACAGCTGCCAGTGGCATATAATTTAGGAAACATGAAACAGAACATACTGCCGTTTCACAGAAAGGCCTGAGAGTGAACTCAAAATGTCTGTTATGGACACACTTTCTCCTCTGAGAAGCAGGAGTTCCTCAACGCAGAAGACGGGTCCAGAAGGTCCCGTTTCCCCCGATGTCTGTCACAATGCTACTTTCTGGTAGATATAAACACAGAGCCTGCCTGTGAGTAGACCTGAGTTTTGTAATACAAAACTATGGCTTTAAATCTTGTCTCCACCATGTATTAGCTATGTGACCTAAGGCAAGGACCTCAATGTTTTGGACTTGTTTATTCTTAAAATCCATGAGATGAAGAAAATGATATGCCCCTTCCTGGGTAGTCGGGGGGTTAGATGGCTGGTTGCATGTAAAAGGCCTGGTACAGCTTCTGGTATGTGGTAGACCTCCCGGGAACCTCGTTTCTCTTGCAAACAGCCAAGAAGATCAAGCAGAGAGACAGTGCCCACTTGGTTCCCTCCTTCGCTGTTTGAAGAGGGGGGAAAAAAAACCCAGAAGAGCATAGAGCAGAGGAGGATAAGGTTGAGTGCCACTTAAGAGAGAAACAGGTGGCAATGTCCCAGGGCACCTGCCAGAGTCCTCAGGACGTAGGTATGTCAAGGGTTGGTGAAATGCATTGTCTTACAGCCCAAGCCCAAGTGAGCTGCAGGACCCAGCCCAGTTACTGATACCACTCTTCCTTGAGGCCTTTCTGAGTACATCAACCTAGGGCCGTGGTCGACAAAATGTGGCTCGCGAGCCACATGCAGCATTTTGGCCTCTTGAGTGTGGCTCTTCCACAAAATACCACATGTGGGCGTGCACGTACAGAGCGATTGAAACTTCGTGGCCCATGTGCAGAAGTCGGTATTTTGTGGAAGAGCCACACGCAAGGGGCCAAAGAGCCGCATGTGGTTCGCGAGCCGCAGTTTGCCAACCACTGACCTAGGGGATCTGAGAGAAGATATTTTAGAGAGCCAGATATTACTGTTAATTGTCAAAGTTAAAAGAAATTTTATCTCGAAAAAATAATTTTTTTTTGCCTGAAATCTGGCTACCCTATTTCTTAGATTTGACCTCCAGAACTGGGAGTTCCATCTCATCAGGATACAGTTTAGTGTCTTGAAATATTCCCACCCACTGTCCTTGTCAAGCATGGCAGCAGATAATTATTCAATGTAGATGGGAGGCTGACACACCCCACAAGCTGTTGGCAGGGTCCTATGGAGGATGCATGTTGAGATTTTTCTTTGAAACCGGAAGGACCACTGCTGGAAGAATTTGTTCGATTTATGAAATCTTAAACCTTTTGTACTTATTTTATGCAACATTTTTTTATGTACCTCTCTGCTCTCTGAAAATATTTCCTTCTCACCTCTGTGTGTGAACTGGTAACAGTCCTTTTTAGGAACTGTGAATCTAGTTGCATTTATTTTCAGGTCAATTTTATAGCTTCCAGGTACCCAAAACAGATCTTTGGAGAGAAAGAACCCTAGCTACAAAAGAAAATAAATGAAGATTTGCTTGTTTTTAGCTCAGAAATGGTACCCACCTGTTAAGTCCTGTGTATTTCCCCACAACACCTAGAATAGTTCTCTCTAGTGGTTGGCATTCCATAAATAGTACAGTCTAATTTCAGCTTCAAGAAGGGACTCAGAAGCAAATAGAGTGGGCAGTGGGCTGCAAAAAATGGGTTCCTCTCTTCTTAGCAATCCAGTTTTTGTGATTGATGCCATTATTCATCCCAGGGGGCAAAGGATATGGTTTACAGTAAATCATTCTGAGAAAGTGTCATATAAAAGATGCTACACAAAATAGCCACTGGACCTGCTTTTAGATTGTAATCACCTCAGAGACTGAGCCCCTAGTTGGTCTTCTATGAATCATGCCCAGCACCATATTACTTATAAACAGGCTTATAAGCACTATTAGAAATTGATAACAATGCTGGAAAGACCACTGGGCTAGAAATGCCTCCATATTTGCAATGAACTAACATGTCTCTTTGGTAAGTCTCTTGCATCTTCTGGGTCTGGTTATATTTGTAAAATGACCAGTCCATTGTTTTCCAAACTTTTAACCATAAAAAAATTTCTTGGACACCCTTCTCCAGGCACACCATCTCATAAGTTTGCTTAGCAGATGTTTACTGAGCACTTACTATGTTCCAGGCATTCTAGTAGTGGCTGGGAATGCATGTGAGCAAAACAAAAGCATTTCTCACCCTCATGAAGCTTATTGCGTAATGGGAGAGACAGATGAAATAAGTAACCATGCAAATAGAAAGAAATATACTTAAAAATTGCATTATGTGCTCTGAAGGAAAACAGAGCTCTATGGGTATAACATGGAATGGGGGAGCCCAGAAGAGGCCCATAGTCATATTTTTAATGTCCTTTGAGATATCCATAGTAATAAAAAGTTATTGTCAATTGAGTAATGTTGTAACATGATGTGTTTTTGTAATCACAACAGCATCCATATGCATGTGGAAGTGGTAGTTTGTATAGGTCTAAGACAGCCAGAATCCATGAATGCTTTGTACATGAATATATACATAGACATTGGGCATCCTGCAAATTTTGCAGCCTCCAAGGGCCTGGGGAACACTTAAGCAGAATATCCTTTGTCTCCCACTGATTCTAAAGGTAGCTTGGAGGGCTCTGCAGGAGAGATCTTAAAAACAGTTGGCTTCCAAGTCAAGGTTCATATCAATATTCAGTAAAGGCCAGGTCAGCTCCTTCCTCCCCAGAGGCCAACATACCCATCAGCTGATGACAAATAGGTCATTTGGCCAGAAGTACAGGTCAGCTCCCCACCCCTGGCAAAGTTTACTTGCCTCCAGGCCAGTCTGATGGAGATAAAACCTCAACGTTGAAAAACTACATTAAATCTTCTCAATGTTCAGGAAAGAGGAGGCAGCAAGGGCCTCTTCAGCCCCCACCCCCAGTCCCGAACCCTGACATTGTCCATCTATATTTTATTTCTCAGGGCTCAGCTAGGTGATCGCATGTTATCTCCCTGAAGGAAACATATATTTCTTCTACAATGGCCCCCTAGCTATGTAAATGACTGTACATATTTTATTTACGTCTCCAGATTATAGTCTTTAAGGCTTTGTGTCAAGCTCCCTATTGGCAATAGTGGTTTTCAATATTCCCATCTTTGCTTAACCAGGAAGCAATGAATTCAGATAAGAAGCTGGGTCTGGGATGAAGATGATCCCCTCTAATAGGAAAACCACCTAAGGATGGAGAGGAGATTTTGCCTGTGTAGGGACCTGCCCAGGATTAAAGTCGAGCAGTGCCATCTTTGCCCAAAGTGGATGTGGAGATAAGGAAACTCCCTTGCAGGGTTGCTAATTCCTCACTTAGACCTTAAGTTCCCAAACAGACATGGCATCTTTGTCATAGCGCCCCAGGGGTGACCATCTCAGTGGGCATATAGGTCACTGTTTGTTGAAAGAGTGAATGGCTCTGGAAAAGTGTTGGGGGAGAGGCCACTGAGCCAGGCAAGTGGACAAACATAAGCCTGAAAAGTACCAGGAGTGAGCCCAAAGGTGAAGAAACCAAGGAGGGCACGCTAGAGAAGCAGCGAGGAGGCAGGAGGGAAGCCTGGGCACAGCGCTGCTCCGCTGAACCAGCCTGGGGCAGGATGAACGAGATGCACTTTCAGGGCAGGCACGTGAGAATTTCCACCCACCAGAGCTGAGGGCTGCAAAAGGGCTGTTCCCCAGCCAAAGGTTTGCCTTCACCATCCCTTCGGATAGGAGGTGGCTCACATTCCTTTGAAATACGATTGCATTTACAATTCATTTTTTAGAGGCTGTCCCTGAGGATATACCAATATGTAAAGCACACATTTATCTGTCCCATGGGCTATGTATGTTTTTATTTAGATCCTATCAAAGTCTGAAACAGGATTGAAAGTGACAAGGTACTCACAGATAACTGGTAAGAACAAGCAGATAGAATAGTTGAAAACAATGCTACAAAGCATGTTCTGGCTGCATCTGCTCTATCCTCACTGCGGTCCTGGGAGTTGGACACTGAATGTGGTGCTGGAGGAACTGTGTTCAAATTTCAGCTCAGCCTCTGACTGACCACAGGCCAGTGTGCATTGGGATAAATCACTTAACCTCTCTGAGCTTCTCTGTTGTCTCTCACTTTATTGTGAATATTTCATTTATTATGTAATCAATTTTAATATTGTTATGAAGTAGTAGTGAAATAGGTTTCCAGGATTTAAATTCAAATTTTATCAGTGATTCATGTGCATGGTTAAAATATCAAATAGTACAAAAAGTTTTGTGATGTAAAGAAACAGTACCCTCTGGCTGGTGTAGCTCACTCAGTTGGCTGGAGCGTCCTCCCTAAATGAAAAGTTGGCAGATTTGATTCCCATTCAGGGCACATATCTAGGTTACGGGTTCGATCCCCAGTCAGGATGTCTATGGGAGGCAACCAGTCAATGTTTCTCTCACATTGATATCTCTCTCTCTCTCTCTCTCTCTCTCTCTCTCTCTCTCTCTCTCTCTCTCTCCCCCCGCCCCTTTTCTCTCTAAAATCAATTAAAAAAGAAGAAGAAGAAGAAACAGGGCCCTGACCCATCTCTCCTCACCCTCATTCTACCTCCCAGAGATGACAGCCTTTAACCAGCTTCTGTTTTTAGTTCTGCTTGTGGTTTTTTTTCTGCATCTCCAAATAGCATGTTTACACTGCTATGTCTTGATGAACAACCTTAGTAGACATTATCTATCCACTTATTTCTAGGGTACATAAAGTTTTAATTTCTGTCCCCCACTCCCTCCCAAGTTTGGAAAGTTTTAGCTATTTTGGTTTCTCTATTACTGTTGTAACTGTAGACAAACCTCTAATTCTTGTTCCATCAACAGTCAGTGATACCTCTGACTACTCATTCAGTAAGATGAAGACAGAAGCAGAAAGTCTCCTTTCTTTGCCTCTGCACCCTCTGCACCTCCCAAAGTCTGTCTACTCTGTAACCACAATTAAGTTTTCCCCTGCTTTGTTTATAGGTTGATTCTAAAAACTGAAAACCAGAAAACAGTGCTTACATGACGGCTATGTAAATATTGGTGCAGAGCTAAGCAGTGCGCCATGATTACATTTCTTCTCAATGGTTCCAAATGTTGTGACCCCAGGCCATGCAAAGCAGAATGTGTCAGCATCAAGAACAAATAGTCTTCTTTCTCAGACTCAGCCATGTGCTCAAAACAGGGCCACATTTCAGTTTACTTCCTACTTGGACTATGATTTATCTGCACAACTTTTTATTTCCCCTGGAGTTTCTGATGATCTTTCCTCTTGTTGGTCTAGAAGAAACATATGCCTTCTTTATCATATTTGGCTTATCCTCATTCTAGATATTTCTTGGAATCCATTCTTCTTGAAAACGTTTTTCGTAGAGTTCATTGATATTCTCTTTTAATGTGGACTAATTGCTTGTTAGGTCAACTGACAACTGGCATCCAGGAATTTCCTGGGTAAATTCTATTATTTCTTCTATTAAAAACTTTCCCCTTTCTGGGATTTTCCCTTAGTTTTGTGACATGGATGGACCCAAGTAATTCCCTCAGAAAGGAAATATAGAAGTAAATGCCGTTCATTGTTAAATATCTGAAACTGATTTTAGTAGGTGTTCACATTTAAATGTTTGTTTAGTTTGGTATAGAATTCAAGTTTTAAAATAATTTGCTCTCAAAACTTTGAAAGACTTTATTCTACTGCATTTTGGCAACTGTGGCTTTGGATTAGAAATCTGATGCCAGTTGGAGTTTTTTTCTTTATAGGGGAGTTATTTTTTGTCTTTGGAACCTCTTAGAATCTTCTGATGCTTGCTTGGTGCTCTGAAATTTCACAATGAGTGTGTCTAAGCAGAAGAATTGTTTCTTTATTCTTACTGGGCATTTGGTAGCCCGTTTGTTTTGAAAATCCTGAGCCTTTTTCTTCTATTTCCTTAATTATTTCACCTTTGTGTTTTCATCATTCTCTGTTTTAAACTCCGGAAAAGTAGATGCCAGGACTTTGCAAGTGACCTTCAATGAATTTTTCTCTTCATATTTTCTGTCTTATTCTCTTTTTTTTCTATGTTCTGGAAGATTTTTCTTAACTTCATATTCTATCATTTCTATTAAACTTTTAATTGTGCAGTCATATATTTTTTTTTTTTACAATGCAAACAGACCTTTCAACTATTTAATACCTATCTACACACGTTACCAACAGGTATCATTCTCACTTTATAAATGAAAAGTTCAAGTCAGGTGTCGGTCCAAAGGCCTTTTTCTTCCTCAAGAAAGTTTGCAGAGCACCCCAGGCCTTGATACCTTAACTCCTAGAGCCTGTTGGGGAGGTTTTCGAAGTACAGGTAGGGAAGTAGAGATGCCAAAGGACCTAGACCAGAAGGCATCTGTACTTGTGGACATTTTAATGAACTTCCCTCCATGTAGCTTCAAGCTGCCAGGACACAGGCCCCACCAACACCCTTAATCTTCTCCTGGCTCTTCTGCTGAAGAACTTGGCCTTCACAATGACAGGCTGCTTTGGGAGCTTTCCCTTCCCCAGAACTTTGTAGTAGCCCAATCGCACCACATCAATGATAGGAGCAGCTCCAGTCTTGCTTTTGGCAGCATTTCCCCGTGTCTGCTCACTGACCAGGGTCCACAGTTTATCAAGATTGACAGCTGGGCAGAGCTCTGGTTCCTCTTTAAGGGATAATGCCTCATACCAACTTTCCCAGAGTAACCTGGGTGATATTTGTCGAAGTTGATCCTGTGATGATGCAGCCACCAGCATTATTATGGCCCCCTGGGTGCTTCCTGCGCTTGCCAATGCGGCCGTGTCCATGGCCGTAGCTCACATGGCCCCGAAGTTTTCGGGTCTTCCTCGGTCTGGATGGCATATCGGTGGCTGAGCTGCAAGAGCGCAGTCATATATTTTTTTAAGTGTCTGAGCACTCTTTCTTGGTTTCTGATTGCTCCGTTTTCTTAGCATCCTGTTCTCAATTATACATACAATATCTATCCAAATCTTTCTGGAGTAGGGTGGTCATCTTATTCATCTGGGGCTGCTGTAACAAAACTATTGTAGACTGGTGACTTAAGCAACATTTACATCCCACAGTTCTGGAGGCTAGAAAGTCCAAGATCAAGTGCCAAACCCCACATAAGCATTTCTAAAATCCTGATGCTCTGTCCCCCCATGTGACATATAATTCTTATTATTCAAAAAGTGAACTCCTATTCATGTGGAGGAAGCCTAAAAGGCCATTAATTTGATTTAAACAAGCTTCCAAAGAATATGGCATCCATGAAAAAGAAAATTAAAAGAATGAAAGGATAGTTGAAGTACTGAGGAAGAAATCACTAAGAAATTGTTAAAAATAATAATATGAAAAAATAGCAAATAAGTTTTCAAAACATATAATAGAGAGCTGAAATGAATAAATATATGTCACAATATATATCTACATACTGTGTATAAGGCTCCTAGAACAGTGGTCGGCAAACTGCGGCTCGCAAGCCAAATGCAGTTCTTTGGCCTCTTGAGTGTGCGATTGAAACTTCGTGGCCCATGCGCAGAAGTCAGTATTTTGTGGAAGAGCCACACTCAAGGGGCCAAAGAGCCGCATGTGGCTCGCAAGCTGCAGTTTGCCGACCATTGCCCTAGAACATAAGAAATACAAAAAATTCACTGTTAGTAACTCATTCTCGAGTTTCCCCCCTTAAAAATCAAATTGCCCGCCTGTGGGGCATGTGCCCCACACTGGGAACCACTGCCCTAGACCATATGATAGGGACTAGAACTACAAACAGTCAAGGAGGTCCTGCCCCCTCTGTCATCTGCGCTGCACTCTGTCTCCCACAAGAGATGATAGCAACCGAGTTTCCATTGCTTTGGTTTGAGTTTAACAGAGGTCAATCCCCTGCAAAATGTGTGCTAAGTAAATTCCAATCCTGCTAGCCCTGTGCATGAGTTGTATTTTCCTATTGTCCCCCCAAACCTGAACTTCCCACCCCATGCTCCATATTCTTTCCAATGGGCAGTTTGCTCAACAGAGTGGTCTGACAGGGGAGCTCCTGCTGGAATATGGGTTGATGCTACCTCAGGGGCATTTGGAAACTGGAGAGCAGTTTTCTAGGGAGTCACAGTGATTGGGTGATCCTACTGGCATTTAGTGGAACATTGCCAAGGACCACTCTGACAATAAGAAATTATCTACATCTCACCCAACCTTGTCCTACTGGACAATCACATAGGTGAAAACCTGTTTTTAATTATCTGAACCTAGAACCATCACACAGTTTTGGGGGTTTAGGGGTGCACTTATTTTGTTTACAGTTTAGCATACACTTAATTTAAAAGACTGTGACCACTGTATAAGTCAAGGGAAGATTTTATTTTGTTTGGTGCTTTACAAAGGACTATTGGGTGTTTTGGTGAACACATCACTGACAGCGACACCTCTCATAGTTTTGAGTCACCAGTGTAATGTGCCTCAGTCTATACTTGTGACTGGTGTGTTCATGGGGATTTTATGTGGGTGCAAGTGTCTGAGCACTTTCTCATGCCTAGTAGTGCAGCCATTTGTATGTTGAGATACATGTCATTTTTATTGTGTCCACCTTCCTTATATATTCTGGCCTACTTTTCTAGGTCTTGGGGAAATGCCAATGAAATTCTATATCCATCTATAGAGATGTTACTGGTCAAACACATCATCATCATCATCATTATCATCATCAAACAAATTTTCTGAGTGCTAAGATACTGTTAGACAAGAGTAGTTTGTTTGAAAGTATGTATGCATGTAGGCTATATTTCCTATGAAGTTCACTTCAGGAAAGTAAGAGGGCATAAGAGGTGTTTATTTTAAAAAAGGATCATCGATCCTGATGGATCAGTGAACACTCTCTAAAGCACCCGGGTAGAAGAAGGCACTGTCTGCACAGCAAACCCACAGTACAGTAGTGAATGAGCAAAACAGGCAGGGAAAGTCCTGACCCAGGCACAGCCTGGCTTAATGACCACGTTGCTGATAATGGTCAGGTTGCTGCTGTATCCTCTGAGCAGCTGCAGGAAATCGGTCTGGCTGCAGGCATGCTTTACTCTGAGTTGCTGGGGTCAACTTTGGCGTTCATTTACAAGAGTTGGCAATTGCATTTAGTATATGACAGATCGACAGAAGCCTTTCCATTTGCAAAGCACCTGGGAAAACCTTCTAATAGGCCTACTACACGATCGACACTTAATGAATATGTAACAGAAGTATAATTTGATTGAACTAGGATAATCTGACCTATTTTTCTGGGTTTGGGGGAATGCTGATGAAATTCTAGACCTCTGGCTGGAATTTCTAACCAAAGAAATGTTCCCAGGCAAAATCACATCGTCATCGTCATCATCATCATCATCATCATCACCTTCATCAAATAATTTTGCTGAGTGTCGAGCTGCTATTCATGGAACAGTAGCTGAGCCTGCTCATCTTGGTAGTGCTATGATCATTACAATTTCTATTATCCAACCTTCAATTCATTTATCTAACATTCAAAAAACATCTATCAAGCACCTACTCTGCCAGACTGTGCCATGTCTGAACAAGATGTCGTACCTACTCTCCTGGAGTTTACAGATTCAGGGGAAAAAATAGATATTAAATAACTATGCAATTATGTGTGCATTTATAGCTGATTTAATTATAAAAAAGGAGAAAAATTGCTTGAATACCCCATAAGCACCTGAATTCATCATTTTTTGCCTTCTACCCCTAAACTCCCTTCTCTCCAAAAGTCCTGATCTTACTTATCTGCACTTCTCTCCAACCAACCCCCCAAGTCAGAAAACTAAGTTGTTTTAGCAATTGTTTCTTTCACACTTCCCACCCAATTAATCACCAAGTGCTGTTACTTTTACCTCCCAAATGCTTCTGTAATGTGTCCCTTCCTCTCTGTCCCCACCACTACCTTTATCATCAGCCTGGACCTTGTGACAGTTCTGTGACAAGTCTCCCTGCCTTAAGTCTTGCACTGGTATTGATCAGGGTACAGGTGCAGAGAACAAAATCCACTCTATCCAGTTTGGGCAGAAGGTGATTTGTTAGAGGGCATTAAATGGCTTATAGAATTATTGGAGAAGCTGAAGAAACAGGTTGAGCTTCTGAAAATGGCTTTGAGAGCCATATTGCAGAACCTGGATACCAAGGGAATTACTGCCTCTTTTACAATCAAGAAGCTGCTTGCCAAATACAGAGGCTGTGCTTCAGCTGCCAGCTCCAGAACCATGCCTCCACTGCCATGATCGGGATGCCAGCATGACCGGGCAAACAGGACAATTAGCAAACAGCTGTGATTAGAAACAACCTTGGTCGTGAAACCACTGCAGGAAACCCCAGCAGCTCCATGAGGGACCTGGCCACACAACTAGTAGAGACCAGCCCTCTGCCTCATTTCCACCTTCCAAATCTTGGGTAAACACGTCTGATTGATAAAACCAGAGCATAGCTGCCGTGGGGTCTTAGAGGTATAGCTTTAGCTTTCTCCCTGAGAACTGCAGTATAGGAAGACTATGCGGGAAGGTTGGAATAGATGTGTGAGCCCACCATATCCACCTGACTCCTTCGACAGTCTCCCCTTAGAGATGTATCTGAAATACAAATGTGACCACATCTCCCATCTGCTAACATTCTTTCAATGGTTCTCCACTGCCCATAAAATAAAGTTCAAGTTCCTTGGCCAGACTTCTCCTTTCCTGACATACCACCACAGCCATTCACGCTTCTAATAGTAGGGCCCCATGTCTTTGTGCCTCCATTGTCTCTGTCAGGAGCACTCTTCCCTCTTCACCTGGCTACCTTTTACTCATCCTTCAAGATCAGTTCAGGTGCACCAGGAAGCTCTTCTAGAACTGTAGGGGTCGTGTGTTGCCTTGTAGCTTCCTAGACATGCCTATATCTTGGAATTATCTGCTTATCTCTCTGCCTGTGTCATTAGATATGTGTTCTCTTGGAGCAGCAACTAAGTCTTAATTCATTTTTATATCCTCAATGCCTAGCACAGTGCCTGGCCCCAAGTACCTGCTAAATAAAAATTTGTTAAACTGAGAGCAATGGTACTGAACGAAGCATGTCTCAGTTGGGCTCCCCAGGAAATCAGACTCTGGGACAGAGCTGGCATGCAGGAAATCTTGGGGGAGTGCCTTGGGGATCAGCCCTTGCAGTGGTGAGCAAGTGGAGCAGGTAGTAAAGGAAGCAAGATCAGGCAGAGGGAGACACTGGACTATGACACAGTGGTAATGGACCTCAGCCAACCCTGTAGTGAGCTCTAGGACTAAAGACCCCTTTAGAGTTGACCCACCTGGAAGCAAAAGGGCTGGGCCTTTAAATCCCCATGAGAACTAGTCATTGGGTGCGGCGAGAGGGTGTCACCTTGGGCTTAGGCAGCCATGGGCAAACTATGGCCGCGGGCCGGATTTGGCCCATTTGAAATGAATAAAACTAAAAAAAAAAGACCATACCCTTTTATGTAATGATGTTTACTTTGAATTTATAGTAGTTCACACAAACACTCCATCCATGCTTTTGTTCCGGCCCTCCGGTCTAGTTTAAGAACCCATTGTGGCCCTCGAGTCAAAAAGTTTGCCCACCCCTGGCTTAGAGGCTCCCTTCAGCTAAGGGCAATTCCTGAAATGTGACTGTGTCATCCAGGGTTTGACTGAAGAAGATCAACCAGGATGAATAGGTGGACAGAGGGACTCAGGGATGGATTGATAGATACACAGTATCTATAGCTGATTTAATTATGAAAAAAGATATTTACTTATTAAAGAGATCTGATTTTATGCTATTGTGGGAGCTGGTTACACAGTGTATGTGAAACTACTGTGTCTGGCACTGGAGCCTGAAGTCCCCAGGACAGGTGGTCAGGAGAGAAGATGGAAGTGGAGTAGGGGAAGCGGGACAAACTAAAACTTGTCAGGCTGAGCTGGAACCCAAAAGGATGGACTGGAACCCATGTCTGTTTGTCTATCTAAGCCGCCGTCTTAGCCGATGAGAATATAAAAAAGCTGGTGCCTTTCATTGGGAGCCAAGAGCTGCCACCCATCAACACTCCCAGTGTCTAGGGAAAAGAGTGCCTCCTACTGAAAAAGGGAACCTGGACAGAGGGCCACAGCGGCCACTCCTAATGCTGTACAAAGAATACCATTCGGTTACCATTTGCAACGGCATGGATGGAACTGGAGAGCATTATGCTAAGTGAAATAAGCCAGTCAATGAAAGAAAAATACCACATGATCTCACTTATTCATGGATAATTGAGACCATTATAAACTTTTGAACAATAATAGATACAGAGGCAGAGCTGCCTCAAACAGAGTGTCA